>NC_028351.1:26274024-26339029 GCF_000741045.1 Vigna radiata var. radiata | reverse complement strand
AGAAAAGGATGTTTTTCCGTGGGATCTTAGCAGTACAAATAAAGTGATGGTATCTCTATTTGAATTTACGAAATTAATTTCTCTAGATACAGAACTCCTATCACAAATCTGAACGGTCAAAATGAAATATGTTATCTTTGGAATCATATANTAAAATTTGAGCTTAATCTAACGGTAAATGAAGTAGATATGGACAATTTACTGAGGTAACTTAAATATTAGAGACAATGAAACATATATAGTTAAAACTCACAAAATTGCTCCCCTTACCTCTAGTGTACGGTTAATCAAGTATTTTGAACCCAAAGTGATGATGGATGGGAGATGAATGAATGAAGAGTAGGAGAAGAAGAAGAAGAAGAAGAAGAAGGAGGGGGAAGGTGTCGGCAGAATGATTGAGAGCTGTTGGGAGGGGATGGTGGAGTGGTTAAGAGTTTGTTGGGAGGGTTTGTTTTTATAGAATTTTATTTTTAATGCTTTTTGCCCTGCCCAATGGTTTGCTGCCACGTGTACTCCACAAAAAAAATGTTTTTATTTTTATTTTAAGGGCATTACAGAACACAAAAATTTACTTTACCAACCTGTTGTCTAGTTCTAAAACCTTCAAATGTGGGTGTTGATTATTACAGAATTCTTTATCTTGATGGAAGTACAACTTCAGATATTGAACTCTGATATTGAAAATAATTGCAGGTAGATATTGTCTCGATTGATTTTTCAGCTAAATTGTCATTTAGATTGAAGCAGCCTATGGTTAATGCAGGTTTTTTTCTTGACTATTAATCTTTTATTTTCTTATAACTAAAAAGGAAGGTGATAATTAAAACGTCGTTTATTAATTGCAGCGTGGGGTTTGTTTCGAAATCACGTATTCTGGTTTGTTTGCTGATATTCAAAAACGGAGACAGTTAATTTCCAGTGCTAAGGTGATTTTTTCTTTCCAATATAGTCGTCTAAATTATTGCTAGATGAGATCATATTTGGTGTTTGATTTGTTTAATTAGTTTTTACATAATTGATTTTTTTTTGTATTGTTTCTGATTTATTTTTCTATGTATGGTTTTCAAACAAATTTCAAGGTGTCTGATTAGTATATTACTTCATGTGCATGCTTGCTAGTGTTGTTAAAATTAAAGGCTTTGAACTATAGAGATTAGACACCTGGTTTCTTCCTAATTCACCCACCTATGCACTCTACATTAAGGGTATATCATATGGCATGCTCACTTTGCAAACAAGTAGAAGATATAAAATTGTAAACTCTCTTTTTACCAATCTCACTTATTCCCAACTTTCCCTTCCTTTCACATTGAGCTTTTCTTTTCATGTTTTTATTTTTCTATCTTTTTCATCTTTTTTTACATGCATTTTCTTTTCAACACATAAGCTTAATGCCCAACTTTTCTTTTTCATCTTCTCCCAACAACTCCAAACTTGAACCTTTATCAACACGATAAAATATTTCTCAACCTAACTCAAGGTAAAGACTTTCAAAGCAAGGGTTTTCATCTTGTTTAAGGCTTAGGTTCAAAAATTGTAGAACATCAAATGTTCCTTTTACTTTGGGTGAAAATTTGGCTAAGTAAGGGCTACCAAAAATGGCCTTGATCATATGACATAAGCATGTAATTCAATCAATCATAAAGACTCAAGCAATATCATTCATGCTTTTAAATGAATAGCAAATATATCAACAAACACTCTGGAGCTCAAAACCTCACATAACTATGCTCACTCAACATCTCAAATATTAATCATACATCCTACTTAGCATCATAATCACAATCATAAATCATCATGCATCTGTTCACACAGCTAGTGAACAATTCACCTGTATATCAGCATGTAACACAATCTCAATCATCATCCACATCAAACATCATCAAGCAAACTCATCATGCAATAAAGCCAAGTCAAACCATAATCAGAAAAGGTGTTCAAGAAAGTACACACACCTACATTACTCAACATAATTCAACCTATTCTAGAGGTTCAAAATACAAAAGAAAAAGAAAGATAAATCCCTATTCTACTGCAATGGCATCCATCAGTAGATGCCCTATCAGCCCATGCTGTCATTTGAATCTTCATCGTCTTCAGCCTCTACATCCTCAAATTCGTCGTCCTCCTCCTCATCCTCGTCCATAGCTAGAGCTACAGCTTCTCCAGCTCCACTCCCATGTGCTTGCTCCTGAGGCTAGGCCGTAGCACTATGGAACTTGTCCATAGTTCACCTCTGCACCGATAGTGTGTCATATAGACCTATAATCATCTCAGTTGTGGCCACCTGCCCTCTTTGGAGAGACTCCATCCTAGCTTCCATCATGGACATGTACATGTCCCTCATCTGGAACGACTCTGCGTGCTATGTTGGCTCATCCTGCTGAGCTACTCCTCTCTTGTGTCGTCTCCTAGGCACTGGTCCAGTTGCCTTATCTCCTCCACAAAACTGTCTATAGTAGGCAGTATCTATGGCCTTCCTAGGCCTCTCAAATGGTGGAATAGAAGTATCCACCCCAACCTGCTGGCACAAATAAGTAATAAGGGAAGGATGTCCCAATGGTATCCTACTACTCACAGTAGTAGTGCAACTCTGGATCTCATTGGCGATGACCTTGCCAACATTCACGTTCATCTGTATCAACATACAGTAGAGGAACATAATCCTATGAATAGTGATATCAAAAACATGGGAACACAGTTGAACATTGGCATGAGTAAATGTCATCCAATACTTCGCCAAGGGTGTCAGATATGCCTTTTTGATGTGAATGAGAACTCCATTTGGGTTCCTTTGAAAGTGTCATCCAGGTACACACAACACCCTCTCAATATCCTCATAATCTGAAAACTCCCCTATGTTCAGCGCATACTGGCACTGCTCACCAGCCCACTCAGTGCCCAAGAAGTTGTAATAGTCTTGGGGTCATATATGATAATTTCCCCTCGCACATAACTAGTGTACCTCTTTATGCTCACTCCTTTGGATAAGGAATTAGTGTAAAATTCCTTCACAACCTCAATGTTAGCTGGCACAGGATATGTAGCCAGCTTCTCCCAGTTCCTGCTTTCAAGTTTCACACCAAACTGAGAAGCCAAGTCTGGAATCCAAATGGCCTTCCTCTCCATCAACAATCTCCTTTCTTGCACAATCAAGAAATGCTCCTCATGTTTCCTATAGAGGAATCTCTGAGAATAAAATCTTCGTGGCCTCTCCGGCTCTTTTCTATTGTTTCCCATGGTCTTTACTCTCCTTGAAGATGATGTCATTCCTACATTAAATACAATTCACAAGACCCAGGAAATTCACCCTTAAGGGTTAGCAAACCATCAAAACATACACCATTCAAACACTATCCAGCGTTGAGGGAAAAACAAGACCCCTCAACGCCACCTGCATCACAAAACAATGCCAAAAACGAAATTTGCCACCCACCGCTCAGCGTCCCCTGACCGCTCAACGGTTGTGTCGGGATTTTTGCAAAACCTTGCCTAACCAACTCTAATCTCCACTCAATCATAATTTACTCAGTTCCAGACCAAATTTATGCAATCTAATCGGTGCAAAATGTTTATATTTCATCAAATCATGCATAGAAATCAAAAGCCCTAATCTACACATGTTCTTTAACAAAGTTCAATTCAAGAAACCCTAAGAATGAAATTGCATAACTTACTTGAGTGGCGATACTCTAGATGCTTGCAAATACTCTGTGAATGATGATAGATTCTTCTCCAATGCAATGCTCTCACCAAAAACCCCAAACTTTCTCAATGGAATGGATGAAAAGTGAAGAACTATGAGATTTTGGTGAGTGGGTGATGAGAAAAGTGGAGGAAAACCTTTAGAATGCTCTTGAAAGTGAAAGCAAAGTGTTAGGGTCTGTGGAGAACGCTTAGGCGCACCCTAGTGAGGTTTTAAAAGTGTGCAAATGCGCCTCCAACGCTGAGCTTTTAAAAAGCCCATGTTGCAGTCCGAGACACCACCGCTCAACGCTGGGTTACCACTGAGCGGTGGGCGTTAAAAATTTCTGCCCCCCTTTTTGGCTTGCCTTCACGTTTTATAACCTGTAACACTTGATTTCAACTTTCAATTTTCAATTTTATGGACTTCCCCTCTCTCATGCAATACTCAAAGCCTATAATGCAACTAAAACAGAGTTAAAAATAAGAAAAAAATCAACTATGTTGCCTCCCAAGTAGTGCTTATTTATCGTCACGAGCCTGACCCAAACCTTTTCTAGCACTAATCAGTAAGTGCTTCCCAACACCTTTCAATAGGTGTACTTACCTGTATCCTTCAGTAGATACATAAATATTTAGCATCCCTCAGTAGATGCTTGATAACGGATTAAAACACCGTTATTTGCTATGTGACTTTGATACTAAAAACACCCTTTTTCACATAAAAACTTTCTTGAACCCATGTGTTTTCAATAAATTGTGTGAATAAGAGAGTTGAGGTTGATTTTAACAATTTTCTAACAAATTCACCCTTGTTTTGACAGAAATTGAAGCAATACTGGAAGAAGAAGTGAAAAGCCAAGAAGATGAAGCTCAAAAGGGGTCAAAAAGGCACCAAGAAGGGAGAAAACCCGAAGTCCAAGCGACAGGAGCGAAAAACAGCAAAGCTAAAATCATTGTCGGACACCCCGGCGAAGGAACCGACGCCCGAACGACGGACGCCCATAGCTTAGGCGTCCAAAACTAACGCCTAAGCCTTACAGAACCCTTAATTCACGTTTGACCGAGCTCCCTACAACGCTTGAGCGTGATTTCACGTGGATCAGGCCCTGATTCTGCTATGATTTGATTCTTTTGGACCGGGCCGCACTTTGGGACACTTCTGGCGCTATTTAAAGGACCCTGGGGCTCTAGGTTTTGCATCCCTGGCAAAAGAGAGCATAGCAATACACTCCAAGCCAATTCTTAGTCTTCCATTCTTTTTCCTTTTATTCCATATTTCATAGGTTCCCCCATGTCTATGGGGAACTAATTTCTATTTGTTGTTGGGGAATGATGTAACCTTGTAAACTTTCATGTATTTGAATTGATTCTTAATTTCATATGGTTTTTCCATTAGTTGTTAGAGTAATTTATCTGTTCTTATTCTTGCTTATACAATAGCATTATTTGTGAGTTGCATGAGTGCCGACAAGTTCCTTTCAATTCAGGTCCTTGTTAAATTACTCCTAAGGGTTATATTGCTCAGACATGAGGGTATGGGTCTTAGTCGTCTTAACCTCCAGATCTTCACATCTTTTTACCAGGAATGCTAGGAATCATATGAACTGGTAATTAGGGACATGTTTATTTACCGAGACATCGGGTTTAAGTGTTTTAGTGAGGGACGTTGGCATTAATGAATATAGAAGAATTCTTATATCATGAGAGCGAACTTGGTGAAATCTAACCGCAACAACATACTCATCTCATATAAATCAACCTCCATTCATCTATGTGCTCTTACGCCACTGATCAATCTTATTTTGCTTTATTTTATTATTTTTGCAATACATACCTATGATCTCTTTTACTTTAAGTCTTAATTAATCTTGTTTTCACACAACTGTTCAGCGCCGAGAGTCCTCTGGGATATGATACTTGGTCTTACCATTTTATATTACTTGTGCAACTCGGTACACTTGTCGATTTGCCCCAACAAGTTTTTAGCGCCATTGTCGATGACTCACGGTTTATGCTATTCTATTTGTGTGATTCTTGATTAATTTTGACTTTATTTTATTGTTATTTTTATTTTCATTTTTCAATCCCCAATTTCTATTTTTATTAAAAAAAAAACTAACAATCTCTCTCTAGAATTTTTGTGCAGGCCTCACAATATGATCTAACAGGATGCAGTTCTACCAAGATGATTTCAACTACTGGTGGGAACCTTACTCAAGCATAAATCAAAATCAATATGAGCAAGTTGGAGGACTATTCACTAGTCCAAAACAAGTTGGTAGTACTACAAAGTTAGAGGAAACCCTCTAGTGGTTCTTGTAAGAATCTCTCTCATTTTGGCAAAACATCCATGCCTCATCACAAAATTAGAGGCTCAGTGCAGGTTCTAAGTCAGATGCTAAATGAGATCGCAAACAACGAGAGGCCTCGAAAGGATTGCAAAGATGTTCTCATTGAAAGTGACAAAGTTACAGATGAGGAAAGATAAAAAGAAGAAAAGAGAGAGGATGAGAGAAGAATAAAGAGAAAAGAAGAAGAGAGTTTGAGCGATGAGGAGCAAGAAGAAGAAGAGAAAGAGGACGGGATAAAAGTAGAGAGAGAAGAAAAAGAAAGTTTGAGTGAAGAAAAGAAAGAGGTAGAAAAGGAAGAAGTAGGGAGAGAAAAGAAAAGTCTTGTGTACCTTAAAGAATATCCTAAGGAAAAGAAAAAGGGGAAGGATGGAAGCAAAAAGAAAGAATCATATCAAAACCCTCCTCTTCACCCAAAGAAGGATAATAAGAAGAACAAGGAAAAATAGTTTGAGCGTTTCATGGAAATCTTCAAGAAATTGGAGATTAAAATTCCTATGATTGGGACACTACAACAGGTTCCTGCTTATATTAAGTTCCTAAAAAAATTCAACAAAAAGAAAAAAATATCTTGAACCCAATGAGTTTTTTTTTATTTTGTTTTATTTTTATTTTATTTTATTTTATTTGACTTGATTTGATTTGATTTGATTTGATTTTATTTTTATTTGATTTGATTTGATTTGATTTTTATTTTATTTTATTTTATCTTTATTTTGTTTTTTTTTTTTTGTGGTTTGGATTTGATTTTGTGTTTGAGTTTTTTTTAGGTTATGCGCTAGTTCTAATGGCAGTACTGACAACGTCTACTGATGGATGCTGATGAAGAAGAGAAAGATTAACATCTACTGAAGGATGTTGATGAGAAAGATTCGCATCTACTGATGAATGCTGGAAGAGTTTGAGAGAGCATCTATTGACAGATGCTGCTATGGAAGACGATGGTGACTAAACATCTATTGAAGGATGTTGATGAGGAAGATTCGCATCTACTGATGGATGCTGAAAGAGTTTGAGAGAGCATCTACTAATGGATGTTGTTATGGAAGAGGATGGTGACTAGACATCTACTGATGGATGTTAAGTGATTAGGCATCTACTGATAGAGGCCAATGAAGATGAGAAAGATTGGTTTCTACTGAGGGATACCAATAAAGACAAGAAAAATTAGCATCTACTGATGGATGCTATGTGATTAGACATCTACTGATGGATGTTACTAACAACATCTACTGATGGATGCTATGATTATGAACTTATTGGGTCAAGCTAGTGACGTTAAAGAAGCGCTTGTTGGGAGACAACCCAGTGCTCTGAGCCTCTACTTTTAAATTTTTAATTTTTATTTTAATGTGTGTTTTCTTTTATTTTACTTTTTTATTGTGCTCTGCTTGAATGAACTGAACTGCCTTGATTCAATTATGGCTGTTTTGTGTGATAAGCTGGCTTTTTGAAAATTCTAGTGTTTGATTGAAGTTGAGATGATGCATGATAATAAATAGGAGAGATAGGTGGTTGAAATAAAGTATGATTAAAATACTGAGCAGGTTGTTTTTCTGAATTTGACAACTTGTGAGTTTACCTGTGTGAGTTTTGAGCTTCAGAGTTGTTTTTAAATAATTGTTATTACTTTGGAAGCATGAATGATTTTGCCCAAATTTTCTGTGATTGAACTACTTGCCTGCAGGTTCCATATGATCAATGTCATCTTTTGTTATCCCTTATTCTTTTGGCCTTCAAAATATTTTTCCCCATTGAAAAGAGAACAATTTGTTCTAACCTTTGAACCTTGGGCCTGGCATATGTCTTGAAAAACCTTTTTGAAAAATCTTTACCTTGAGTTAAGTTGAGAACATTTAATGAGGTACTAATAAAGGTTCAAGTTTGGGGTTACCAGGAAACAACCCACCTCTCTAGGCAGTGAGCAATCAAAAGAAAAAGCAAGAAAAAGGCAAAAAGAAAAGAAAAAGTGAGAAAAAGAAAAATTAAAAAAGAAAAAGAAAACGTTCACTGCAAGGGAAGGCTGAGAAAAAGAAAAGAAAGTTGTTCTTGAAAGATGAATTCATAAATGTCTTTCTTAACTCAAGGAACTTTGTTGACCAGAAAAACCAATTTCCTTCTTAGCCCAGCCAAGTTACAAGCCATGAAAAGCCCATGTGATGACAACCTGTTTGTGAGTATGTTCAATTATGGTTAAATGAAAAGCAAAATTAATTTCTGTGACATTGTGACAACAGAGAGAAACACCATACCATACACCTGAGAGTTGAGTGATACACTTCTGAATCACTTAAGTGTTTGAGTGAAACACTTTCCCTAGTGAGGATTAGTTCTCTGAAATTCTGATTGCATCTCTGCTTGGTTGATTGATCACTCTTAAGGATAACATTTGTTGAAAATGCATTGACACATTTACACATCTTTACTAAAATCATATGCTGGAGTTGATAAAAGTGATTTCTTGTCTTGAAAAAGTTTTTGAAAAAGGTTCAGTCATTGTAGTGATTGTTCTCAAAAGCTGAGTTACATTTTGTTTGCTTGAGGCCAAGCAAAGTTCTAAGTTTGGGGTTCTGATAACGGATTAAAACACTGTTATTTGCTATGTGATTTTGATACTAAAAACACCGTTTTTCACTTGGAAACTTGCTTAAACTAATGTGTTTTCAATAAATTGTGTGAATAAGAGAGTTGAGGTTGATTTTAACAGTTTTCTAACAAATTCCCCTTGTTTTGACAGAAATTGAAGCAATACTTGAAGAAGAAGTGAAAGGCCAAGAAGATGGAGCTCAAAAGGGGTCAAAAAGGCACCAAGAAGGGAGAAAACCCGAAGCCCAGGCGACAGGAACGAAAAAAGCGAAGCCAAAATCACTACTGGTCGCCCGGGCGACGAACCCGAAGCCCGGGCGACGGACGCCCGTAACTCAGGCGTCCAAAACTGACGCCCAAGCCTTATAGAACCCTCAATTCGCGCTTGGGCGAGCTCCCTGCGATGCTTGAGCGTGATTTCAGGTGGATCGGGCCCTGATGATGCTCTGATTTAATTCTTTTGGACCGGGCCGCACTTTTGGACACATCTGGCACTATTTAAAGGACCCTGGGGATCTAGGTTTGGCATCCCTGGCAAAAGAGAGCATAGCAATACACTCCTAGCCAATTCTTAGTCTTCCATTCTTTTTCCTTTTCTTCCATTATTCATAGGTTCCCCCATGTCTATGGGGAACTAATTTCTATTTGTTGTTGGGGAATGATGTAACCTTGTAAACTCTCATGTATTTGAATTGATTCATAATTTCATATGCTTTTTCCATTAATTGTTAGAGTAATTTATCTGTTCTTATTCTTTCTTATACAATAGCATTATTTGTGAGTTGCATGAGTGCCGACAGGTTCCTTTCAATTCAGGTCCTTGTTAAATTATTCCTAAGGGTTATATTGCTCAAACATGAGGGTATGGGTCTTAGTCGTCTTAACCTCGTGATCTTCACATCTTTTTTCCAGGAATGCTAGGAATCGTATGAACTGGTAATTAGGGACATACTTATTTACCTAGACATCGGGTTTAAGTGTTTTAGTGAGGGACGTTGGCATTAATGAATAAAGAAGAATTCTTATATACATGAGAGCGAACTTGGTGAAATCTAACCCCAACAACATACTCATCTCATATAAATCAACCTTCATTCATCTCTGTGCTCTTACGCCACTGATCAATCTTATTTTGCTTTATTTTATTATTCTTGCAATACAAACCTATGATCTCTTTTACTTTAAGTCTTAATTAATCTTGTTTTCACACAACTGTTCAGCGTCGAGAGTCCTCTAGGATACGACACTTGGTCTTACTATTTTATATTATGGTTTAAACCATTTAGGCGTCCCTATTTTTGTTCGGTCCTCCCACTTTGGTCCCCTCCTTTTAAACTTTCCCAATTGAGTCCTCAGAACTGCTAATTTGAAGCAATTCAGCCCCTGCCGTTAAAAATCGTTAACGGTCGTTTAAGTATTGATGACGTGGCATTATAAATTAATTTTATATTAAAAATTATTAATGAATATTCTTGGAATCAGGATTTTAGAAGGGCAAAGTGGGAATAATAAAGACTTTCTTCTTCCTCCGCAGAACCCAAATCACCGAGTTCATCTTCTTCCTCAGACCAACCCCATTTTTCTCTTCAACGTTTTGTCAAACACCTCCAAAGCTTCCCCAGACACTTTACCTCCATACGGGGTTGTTAGGTTGGTTGTTTAGTTTTTTTTTTTAGTTTAGTTTCAATTTCATTTTAGCGAAAACTTGCAAAAACTGGAGAAAATTTTGGAACTTTTTGATCCGGGTTTTCAATCTGTCCACTATCACCATTTTCTTTTCTTATATGCATGTTAGTTTAACAGTTTCCATGCCCATCATCACCAAACCAGAAAAAGTCAAGATCTTTAGCCACCCTTTATTGAGAAGATATGCTCTTCAGAATATGATGCACTAATTGAAAATGTGACTCATGAGGAGCAACGAGTTAAGATTGCTTCACCTGTGATGGCAAACCAGAACAACCATACAATCATTGAAACAATAACAGTTTTAAGAAAATTCAAAATTATAATGGTAACCCCCTCTTCCCCAACAAGAAAAAATGTATAACTTGAGGCTCCTAAGATTAAAGATTAATTATATAAAAAAAAAAAATCTAACCTAACCTCCTTTGGTATAGTTGCAGAAAACAATAAAGATTGCCTTTGAGGTGGCAAACAATCCACAATTTTTTCCACATCCTTTCTAAATCCCAGGTCGAGTAAATGATCAGCTTCATCAAGTACAAGCATCCGCAAGCCCATTAATCATAGAGAAGAGTCTAGAAAGCCAGACCCAGTTCTCAAAATCCTTTCTTTCAAGCCAGATCTCAAAATCCTTTCTCAAAATTGCTATGCAATTTACGTTGGTTAGTGCGATGATGGGCCACTCTTCTAGGTCTTAAAAAATTGAAGCTTTTGAGGATTTCATCGGAGGATGAACTAGCGGGTATGGATCTTACCCGGCATGGAGGGTTTGCCTATGCCTATGAAGATGATGAGACTCACAAGCATGGGATTCAGTTGAGGAAGGTTGAACCCAACGCCTCTACCCCAACCACTGATGGGGGATTATGATGAAGATGAAGATAATGACGATGACGATGAGGATGGTATGTTATGTTTTGGATTTGGTTATTTTTGTTCGATTGTTGTAGAATGAAAACTATTGTTAATGTTCGTACATTGAACTCGAAGCGAAAAAATTCAGAGATAGATGCAAACGTTTCTGTTTTGAGGTTGGTCTGAGGAAGAAGATGAATCGGTGATTTGGGTTCTGCGGAGGAAGAAGAAAATCTTTCTTATTCCCGCTTTGCCCTTCTAAAATCCTGATTCCAAGAAAATTTATTAATAATTTTTAATAAAATTCATTTATAATGCCACGTCATCAATACTTAAACGGCCGTTAACGATTTTTAATGGCAGGGGCTGAATTGCTTCAAATTAGCAGTTCTAAGGACTCAATTGGGAAAGTTTAAAAGAAGGGGACCAAAGTGGGAGGACTGAACGAAAATAGGGACGCCTAAATGGTTTAAACCTTATATTATTTGTGTGACTCGGTGCACTTACTGATTTGCCCCAACAATGCTACCCAAAAATTGTTCAAAAATCCAAAAATTACATGTCCAAATAATAAAGTAATGAAAATAATGTTTTACAACAACTGGAATGCCTCCCAGCAAAATCATGTCTTCTCGCCCACGTTGGTGTCTTCATCCCACCAACTCATCAGTGGCCTCCTATCCACCTCCTTGACTATTCTGGAGTATGGTCTTTCAATCTTCACTACTCCTTTCTCTTTAAGCTCTTTCACTAACCACTCCTTCTCCTTTTATTTCACCTTTGAACCAGGTCGGAGTGTTGCTTCCTTTTAGTCAAGGTGGATTCCTTTGTCAATATCTTCCTCCTTCGGTACCTGCAAAATATTATAATCATCATTAGTACCTGTATATCCTCCATTTGTAGCATCTCTTCTTAAAGCTTTATATTTGGCTTTCTTTCTTGTCCGTGTCATCTTCTCCTCAGAGCCAGTATAAATTAAGACATTTTCTTGGTCCTTTAGCATAATCCTCCCGTCATAGATACTCAACCATTTTCGCAGTTTTCAGGAAAGGCCTTCCCAGAATCAATGGAATCCTTTCATCCGTCTCCATATCCATGACTATAAAATCGATCAAGAACTCAAGATGCTCAATAAGAACAATCACATCCTCCACCATACCAATCGACATCTTAGTAGATCATCCGCTACCATCACAGAAAGATTAGATGGTTTCAATATTAGTCCTTTAATTTTCTTTAGATAAAACAAAGGCATCATTTTAATAATAGACCCAGAATCTAGCATAGCTCTTCCTACATCCACATCTCCTATAGCGCATGGAAGAGTAAGACTTCCTGGATCTTTCATTTTAGGCGGATGCTTTCTTTTCTTAGGCCTTGTATAAGCTTCCTGTTCTTGAATTTCCTCTTCATCAAGATCTATCACCTCTCTAAGATAATACTTTATTCTCTTTGAGTAAACAGGAATCTGGTGGAGTACTTTAACTGAAAGCATGACAATCACCTGATTAAAAATCTCTCTAAATTGCTCCCGATGTTTTTCTCTTCTCTCATTTTTTTTCTCCTCTTCTTCTTCTTCTTCCTCACTGCTTTCTAGCTCAATGATTTCTTTTTCCTCTTCCTCCTCCTCACTACACTCAATTTCAATAATTTCTTTTTCTGCTCTTTTCTCACTCATGCTCACCACTACTTTGCATTCCTCTTCAGGGTTAACATCAGTGCTAGCCCTAAATTGGTTCTTCTCTATGGTTTCCACCCTCTTTGACAGTTGACCAATTTGCATCTCCAGAGTTCTGAAATTGGCTTGGTGACTCGCATAGTGAGAATCATACACCTTCATAAATTTATCAAATTTATCATTTAGGTCTCTGACATTCTCTGTCAAACTGGCTACTTGCTGCCACAAAGGTGGTTGTTGCGATTTGTTGAAAAGGCCTCATGTTTGTCCAGATGGGTTATTTTGACTCTGCCCAAAACTAGGATAGTTCTTCCAACCTTGGCTAAAATTGCCTTGGTTGAAGTTTCCCTGCTTATACTGGAACTGATTACCCATAAAGTTTACCTCCTCTTGCATCTCTTCAGGCACAACACATTGACCATTAATATGGTCATTACCACAAAAATCACAAAGTTGTTGAGCCTGAGATACGTTCCTAATCTCCTTTGGAAATTGAGCGAGAATCTTTGACAAATTATCAATTTTCTGAGTGAGAAGGTGATTCTGAGCTAGTAATGCATCACCAGCAGGCAAATGTAGAACTCCCCTCTTTTGAGCTGTTGCACCTCTTTCGATATGAGTCTCTTGCTCATTCACAGCCATACTTTCAATTAAATCATAAGTCTCGTCCTCAGTCTTTCTCTTTATGTCGCCTCCAGCGGAAGTGTCTAACATCATCTTAGACTGTGTACTAAGGCCTCCAAGGAATGCAAGAACCAAAGTTGTTTTATCAAACCCATGAATAGGTGTCTTTCTCAGCAAGCTTTTGAACCTATCCCAAGCCTGTGCAAGGGTCTCCTCCATCCCTTTTCTGAAGGAAGAAATCTCCAGCTTTCCTTAACTAATTTTTGACTGCAGGAAAATACTTATTAAGAAATTTAGAGGCCATAGTCTCCCACGTTGTGAAGCTTCCTACTAGGAAGGAATGTAACCACAACTTAGCGTTGCCTCATAGTGAAAAAGGGAACAAACTGAGTTTGATGTTGTCGTCTGAAACTCCAATCATCTTTTCTATATTACAAATTTCATTGAATGTTGTCAAATGATCATATGGATTCTCATTTGACAGCCCATGAAATTGGTTGCTCTGCACCAGATGGATTCACGCAGGATTCATCACCATGTTAATTGTATTGTCCCTTGGCATGGCAATATTGTTAAACTGCAACGGGCCAACAACATTTGACGCATCTGCAAGTGTACTTCTAGGAGGAGCTTGCTCTGCTATCTCTTCTATTCTTTGTGAAGATGCCTCCGGTGAGGTTTGTAATAGCCTTTCAGGAGAAGGGAATAGTTCTCTAGACATACATCTAACTTTCTTCCCCCTCCTATCACTCAATCCTTCTAGAAGAGGTTGACTTTTCTTGCTTCTGGTTTGAATTGCTTCCTACATACACAAGAAACAAAAACCCTAAAAGCACTTTTATATAAAAACAAATAAAAATAAAAATAAAACTAAAAAAATATATATACAAAGTCAAATTTACACTACTTGAAAAGTTAAATCACGAGTCCCTGGCAACAATGCCAAAAACTTGTTAAGCCCCTGGCAAGTGTACCAAGATCGTATCAAGTAATAATAGACAGTAAATCCATATCGCTTCCCAAAGGACTTTTAGGCCTTATCTTTCATGTAAATTGATTGCATAAGACTTAAAAGAAGAATAATTTTGTAGTGTTAATGCAAAACTCAATCTAAACATGAAAATGCAAATTTAATCAATTGGCAAATAAAAGATATGAATGAATGGAGTTGTTGGGGTTTACATTTTCATCCTTATCCACCCTCCTATATCTACTTTTCTTATTAGATTCACTTTATTATCAATGTCATGCAACTTTCTACATTACTCTAAATCTGATTCCTCGGCGAAGAGAGCCTATTACCAATTACTAGTTTACCATTCCTAGTCTCCCTAGTAATTACCAATGCATTAAGTACAAAAGCTTAAAGCAATTGACCATCCTACTCTTAAAACTTGCAGTTATTTCACACAATATAAGTTCATCAAAGTGCATGTGGTTTTCTCTTCAAAAGCATATGCAATGCAATCATAAAGGATGTATCAGATATAAGATCAGTGGTTGTGCATTTATATATCAGTATCAACACAAACATGTTCATTTAGATATCATCCACAATAAAGAATAGAACATGCAGCACATAACAATATATGTGTTATTAATAATGTGTTATCATCATAAAAAACCAGAGTAACTAGAGCATTGTGAGATTAAGGTTCAGCTAAACCAGTGCTTCCCTTATCAACAATCTCAACACCTTGTCTATCACTAAAGTAGAATATATTGTTGCAGGCAACTATTGTGCCCAAATCTTGTGGAGGAAACAACAATTAGAGGACTTTTATATTTTCCTTGATCACATTCCTCTGAAATGTGACAACACTAGTGCAATAAACCTGACCAAGAAACCTATAATGCATTCTAGAACTAAGCATACAAAGATAAGGCACCACTTATTAAGAGATCATATCCAAAAAAGGGGATTGCTTTATAGAATATATTGATACATTGCATCAATTACCAGACATCTTCACAAAAGCTTTTCCTAAGGATAAATTCTTTGAACAGAGAAAAGAGCTAAGAGTATTGGACATGTCTTAGAATTAAGATTTCTGACTTTTTCAAGTTTTTCGTTTTATCACTGTATTTAATCGATTATCACAAGGGTATAATCGATTATTCTGAGCTTCCAGGAAAAGTAATAGGTTTGTAAATAATCGATTATCACATGTAATAATTGATTATTCTGAGCTTCCAGGAAAAGTCATAGGTTCGCAAATAATCGATTATCACATGAATAACGCGTGCAGTTTCAAAAATTAGAGTCGTTACAAAGTTCTAAAATGACTATAAACGACTAGTTTTCCTTTTTCACTATAACTAAACCCTCATAATCGATTAGCAGCCACTCTTTTCCACCCAAAACTCTGCTCATCTAAGATTCGCACCAGATTTCCCTTTTCCTCTCATCACTCTTCACACATCCAATCTTTTCTCCTCTAGCCATGGATGACTCAAGGAGACCTCACAGAAGAACTAATGGTGCTTCTCCCTCTTGTTCTATAGATGTTCGTCCTGCTTCCATTGAAGGGTGGATCTCTAATATAGAAAAACAAGAAGAATTTGCACACTTTTGGCAAATAAGTCACATTCTAAGTGTCAAATTTATCAGGTTGGATTTCTATAGACATTATGGCTTTCAATTCCCTAAGTTGTTTCGCACTCAAAGTCTCACTCATCTGGTTGAACAAAAGGGATGCATCTATCCCGACTTGATTCGACTGTTCTATCATAATCTCAAGTACTGTGATGGAATTGTGACAACAAAAGTGAAAGGTTTCTGAATCATCCTTGATGATGTTATATGGACTAATGTCGCTAAACTCACCATATGGGATGACGCTGTGAAGGTTCACTTTGGAGTTCCAGATTTCAATCGTTTCTACGAAACCCCCAACATCAAACCAGTCGCCATCAACTATTGGTTGGAGGTTTCAAAGTAGAAGAAATGATGATCCACTACTTGATCGTGTGGATCTTGTGTCCTCGTCCAAGTAAACATGCTCAATGTTTTAAGCAAGATCTTCTACTCTTATATGGAATGTTAAACAACATTCATATTGATTGACCTGCACTTATCCAAGACACTCTGATCAAGGCTCAAAATACTCTTCATACCATTTCCCATATCATATTCTCATCTCTAGGATTCTTGAATACAAGGGAGTAAGTGTAGATAGTGAACATACTCAGTCCATCCAATCAATTGGGACTAAAATTGGAGAAACAACCTTCAAGCAAATGGGATTTATTGCTCGTGGACATGTGCTCGTTCATAAGGATGAGGATCATCAAGATGATGAAGATGATGATATGGATGAACACATGACTGAACCAGTAAGAGTTATTGCTACTTCTGATGTTGGTCCGTCCCAAATGCCTTCATCTTCATTCCTATCCATGGAAGAATACTTTGTCAATTTGTCCACACAATTGGAGGATACGAGTCTTGCTCACCAAGCCAGATTTAATGAAATTATTGAGTGGCAGCAATCTCATGAAGAATATATGACTGAGAGATTTGAAGATTTTGACACCCGTCTTGGAAACATTGAAAATCATCTCAATCTTCAACCTTTGGAAAGACCACCTAGTCCAAAATTCTAAATTAATATGTTTGTTTGTCTTACTTGATTTACATTAGTGTGGTGATTTTGTTGTTTCTAAATTTTACCTTGTGCTGTAATGTCAATTTTTCTTTCATATTAATAAAATACATTTTTGTTAAAATTTAGTGCATACATTGTTTTATTAAAGGGGAGAACACTTTGAGGGGGAGTATGTTTGATCTTTTTGCTTATGGTCAAAAAGGGGGAGAAGAACAACTTATAGTGCAGTTACTGTTAACTGGTTCTATGTTTGTAAGTTTGCAGATACACAAAGGTGCTTTTAAACAAAGGACTTTTTTATCATCATAAAAAAGTGTGAGATTGTTAGCAGTAGGGAGCGTTGGTGTCTTGAAGATAATGATTTTGATGATGCTACAAAGTGAAGAATATGAAGACCCCTGATTTAAGTTTAAAAGCATTCCTTTATGTTGCTTCGTGAGGAAAAAGGAATAAGAGTGTAGATACAAACCTAACAACATATAACAATTGATGACCGAACGATGTTGAAAACAGGATGAACATAGGTCGTATTACAGTAGAAGATCGAACGATGTTGAAAACAGGCTGAACATAGGTTATATGTAGTTGAAGACCAAACAACATATAATAGATGAAAGCAGAACACAGATGAAGGCCAAACACAAGCTAAACACAAATCGAATGGTTTTGAACACAAACTGAACACAAGCCGAACAAAGTTAATGACCGAGCAATTCGGACCAAACGTTGGAAGGTATGACCGAGACCAAGTGAGTTATGACCGAGACCGAGCAGTTAACACCGAACGCTAGAAAACTCTGAGGAACAAAGCCAAATGGCAGAAGGTGATAAAGGGTTGAACCGAACGACATAAGGTGATGAGGGCTCGAACCGAACGGTGGAATGAGATGAAGAACTGAAGTTGACCATTTGAAGAGTTAATATCATATATGTTCCAAGTCTCCACTAGTACAAAAACAGCGTATAACGTCGAATATTTTTTGCCTTTCACGTCGAATTCGAGAACGACGTCATATCAGGAGACATTAAATTGACGTCGAATTTAAAAAATTCGACATTAATTTAACATCGAATTTTGTCAATATACGATGTGAATTTAACATCGAATTTTGTAAATATACGACGCTAATCATTTTTTTTATTTTTTTAATTAATTGTAATCCTTTTTTACAACTTTACGAGACCTGAAAAGCAGAAAAACACACATTTCAGGTTTTGGTATTTTATATAGGATCAAAAACAAAGAATAATAACAAACAAAAACAAGTTCAATCAAACAACAAACAAGTTCATCAAACAACAACAACAACAAACAAGTTCAACCAAACAAAAACGTTCAACAAAAGAAAATAACAAACAAGTTCAACAAATAAGTTCAACAAATAAGTTCTTCAAAACGAAAACGAAAAATAACCTTCAAAAGGTAGGCTCATCGAAATAAAGTGTTGCCATTAGTGAGAGAGAAAACAGAATGTGCCTATGAAGGAGAAGAACACGAAAATAATCGGTGAAAACAAACGAAAATCATACCTAAAGTAGTTAAATAACATGCATTTGTATCAAATGAAAGAAATATTACATGTGATGGTCGTCAAATTTCTTTCGAGAAAATTTAAGCAGAGAAGAGGGTCTCGCACGCTAAGATAAAGTGAATGAATTTTCAATCTCCTGCTCAAAATTTTATTGAATTCACTAACCTTTTAACGTCTAACGTTGGGGCATTCAACGTTTTATATCCTTTTACGTTGAATTACAATTCTAAACAATGTTTAATAATTGCATTCATTTACAAAAATGTCACCGGTCATTTTTAACATTGGCTATTGCGTGGTTACACGTTAAACGTTTGACGTTATAAGCTGATTTTGCACTAGTGCTCGCAGATAATCGATTATCACTTACAATAATTGATTATCATTGGTAGTTGTAAAATGATGTTTTAGTTTTAGACTAGTAGGCTATATACACTCTCTTCCAAACCCTTCGAAAGTATCTAAGCCATCTGAGAATACAGTGTGATTTGAGAAAGTTCTCAAGTGTTAGTTTATTGCTCTTGTCAAGTTTTGTGAATAGGTGAAGCTCGCGCTTTGTATGTCAAAGGTCAGAGTGGTGCTCTTCAAGTTGGCAGAGCTATTTCTTCCGGTTCATTGGTTAAAAGAAGATACCTTTTACACACTTTCAGTTTGTCTGTCGAAAGAAAGTGTTCACTACGTACTTCTGGTTCGTTTGTCAAAGGAAGCTTCCTTCCGGTTCGTTCGTCGAAGGAAGGTTTTGCTATTTCTATTTCCATTAACTATATTGTAATCTATGAAATTGTTTTAGTGAAAATCACTCTTTATAATTATTAACAACTGGACATAAAATCTGTTGATGCAATATAAAAATCCTCTATTAGACCAAAACACAAAACCAATAATTTTTAGGCAAAACCCTATGCTCTATTAGACTAAACATCTTTGAGCTCTTTGGATTTTCACTAATTTATTTTCATTGCATAAGGGAATTTACTTATCCAATGACTAAGAATTAGAGCAAAAACCTAACACAATTCATCTAGTAAATCCATACCTCATCCAATGACCCAACCATCATAACTCTCCAAATTTCTACATAATATTTTTCACTCAATTATAATACTACTAACCGAATGACCCAAACCTCTAAGAGTCATATCCAATAAGCTTGTTCAATGAGTTTGACTCATTTAATGAATATATCATATAGAACTTTATATGAAGTTGAATTCTTTCACTCTCACTCATTAAATAATGACTTGTTCAGCAAGTACATCTTCATTTCCTCTACTTAGAAAATTAACAGATATGTCAATTTGGTATATTAACTTATTCACTTCCACTAATATATTTTCTCTTTAACAAATCAAAACCATCCGATTCTAAAATATGTTAGCTTAAGTCAAATAATTACAAACTCACATACTTATCCTATTGGATAGAATCTTATCAACATAACTACATAAACATTTTATATATATATATATATATATTATCACTTTAGTTTATTTAAGTATTTTCAGTCATTTCTTATTATCAAAATAATTTACGTAGTTCAAAATTTATTTCTTAAATGATATATTTCAAGAATTTATACTTACATAGTAGCTCAAACATCACATTCACACGAAACCGTACACAACATCAACCAAAATTAATAAGTCATCCATTATCAAATCTCAATTCCAAAATTTTACTACTCATCACTAAATTCATCTATATCATAAATATTATATAACATTACAATTAATAAAAAATTAGCTAGCATCACTTACATAGACTAAATAGTCTACTTAACTCTGTTTTAAAGAATCAACTTTCATAGGATGCTTTATCTACGTAAGAAACACATTAGATTAATGTCTAAACACATTTTAATAACCATAAAAAGATAAAGATTCATCTTGAATTCTATTGAACCACATGCAACCATGAAATATACCAGATACATTTAAAAACTTAAAATGATTCAAGAATAGATGAAAATACGAATTTATTTCATCACATATTTATTTATATAAAAGTGTTGTATTCTATGCCAAAACTCCTATTGTAGTTTTTGATCTTCAAAGTGTTGACCTAGGGTGTTAGAAATCTAGGAAGAACAAAAAAAAAAGGAAGGAAATAAATTTTTATAAGATGACAACTTCTATAAAATGAAACTCTATTAACTAATTTTTCTATTTATAATTAAATGTTTTAATCTATTAACTAATTTTTCTATTTATAATTAAATTTTTTAATGATAAAATGATCAACTGTCATTCATAAAAGCCTACTTCTATTCTTTAACTATTTTTTTAGTCCTTACATTATATCTCAAAAATAAGTGAAACTCATTTATTCACATTTTAAATAAATTTATTTATAATACATTATTCTGTCATGATAGTTTTCAAGGACACGAAATTGATCCACATTTTAAAACTAAACTCAGAATGTGTGAAACTATTTGATTTGCATTTTAAATAGATTTATTTATATTACTAAAACCGTGTGAAACTCACTCTATGATCTCATAATTTGTTAAACTCATTTATGTGTACATCGGAATAAATTTATTTATAATACATCATTCATTAACCATAATTAGGGAATTTAAAGCATTGAGGAAGATTAAAAAATAAAATAAGAATTTGTGAAACTTATCCATTCATATTTTAAACAAATTTGTTTATAATATTTCAAAAGTGTAAAACTTATCATATATTAGTGCTATTAAAACTGACCATCCAGCTCAACTTAGTCTGACTCATTATGAGTTGACCAATTAGTGAGACAATTCAACTCAGCTCACTTGTTAACGAGTTAAAAAAATTCAAACTCAGTCTGAATCATTATAAATTGGCAGGTTAAACAGGTTGACTCACTAACTTGCTTAATTACAAGTTATTTTTTTTCAAATTTAAAAAAATAACAATTTTTTCTAATTCAAATATAAATAAATTTCAATCCAAAATGATGTCAAACTCTAGAGAATTTTAAAAATATATATAACTCAAAATCATCTTAAACTCCAAATATAATCTACAACATCTTAAACTCCAAATATAATCCAAAAGTTATCACAAAAACCAAACTCATAATTGACCTAGTTTACTCTCGGATTGTAAATCATTTTGATATAAACATAAAAAATTTATGAAACTCTTGCATTTAAATTTTAAATAAGTTTATTTATAATACATTATTCATTCACCATAATTTCCAAGTTTAACACAATAACTCACATTTAAAAGAATAAATTAAAAATTTGTGAAACTCATACATTCATATTTTAAATATATTTTATAAAACACACCTTACAATTTCATAATAATGTGTGAAACTAGTTCTTCCCATTCTAAATAAAGATAAGCTCATATGTTCATATTTTAAATAAATATATTTATAGTACTCCAAATTTTGTAAAACTCAGCCACATAATCTTATAATTTATAAAATTCATCCATTGGCATTTTAAATACATTTATTTATAATTCATTTATTTGTTTAACATGGTTTGCAAATGTAGTGGATTAACCACATTTTAAAAAATAAAATAAATTTGTAAAATTCATCCAAAATTGTGATGAAAGTCATTATACAATTTCACAGCTTGTGAGACTTATTAATTCAAATTTGAAATAAGTTTATTTATGATATATTATTCATTCACCATGATTTGCATGTTTAACGTATTGACCCATATTTAAAAAATAAAAGAAGTATTCGGGAAACCATATACATTCACATATTAAATATATATTGAGAAACTCACAAATTTCAATCTCACAATAATTTGTGAAACTAAGCCGTTCACAATTTAAATAAATTTATTTATAGTTCATTATTCATTCACCATAAACTAGAAATTTAACGTATTGACACACATTTTAAAAAATAAAATAAGAAATTACGCAACTCTTACTTTTATAATTTAAATAAATTTATTTATAATACTTTTATTAATTTAAAATACAGTTTACAAGTTTAACGGATTGATGACATTTAAAAAATAAAATAAGAAATTGTGAAAGTCATCCGTTTACATTTTAAATAAATCTATTTATAACACTCAATATATTTTGAAACCCACCCATTAATATTTTAAATAAATTTATTTATAATATCATAATATGCAACTTTAAGTAAATGATTCATATTTTAAAATATAAAATAAGAATTTGTGAAACTCATTCATTTACATTTTAAATAAATGTGTTTATAATACTCAAAATTTGCAAAACTCACTGTACAATCTTAGTGTGAAACTCGCTCGATCACATTTTAAACCATTTATTTACAATATCTTTTTTATTTACTATAATTTGAAATTTTAACAGATTCATCCACAATTTTAAAAAAAAATGACAATCTGAAAATATTATTTTTAAAATGTAAATTGTGAACTATTTTAAAATCTAATATTGATTTGTTAAATAAAAATACATTTAGCACAAGCACAGATTTGTATATTAAATTACATACAATTATTTTTCTATATCTCTTTTCTTAAACTATAATTTTAGAGAAAATAAAAGTATTCTTAACCTTAAATTAAAATAATTTTAGTGAAATAAGATAAAATTTTATATTTAACAAATTTCTAATTTTCACTCTTCTTTATTTCTGCAAATATTGTTTTGACCCAAGATTGAATGATATGTTCTCCCCCAAATTTCATGTTAAAAAACCCTAAAAATGCCTACCACACTTCTTTCTTTCAATCAATCATAAGAGTAAAGATTTGTTTTATTTAATTTCTTTTTTTTTTGTTTTGCAAAATTACTAAAGGAAAAGAAAACGAAATTAAATTGTCATAAATAGTGTATTAATTGATAAGATGCCTTACAGAAATAAGATATGTGGTTAGTTAATAATGGTGGTCTACTCATTCCTATTATATACAAGGATTCTAGCGTTCAAATTAGTAAAGTTTAAAATCTAAATATGAAGGGTACAAAAACATTGCACAATTGATATGAAATATTTTTAACTTGGTCCACCTATTTCCTACACTAAATGCTAGCTGCTAACTGTGAACTAAATAATGTAATATTGCATATTATTTCTGTTAATCATTATTGATCTCAAATTTAAGTTGAGACATATAATCGGTATACCAAATAGGCTTTGAACAGCAAGAAGTAGTTTGTATCTCAACTAATGATTAGAGTAAGGTAATGATGATTATCAATTTCTTAATACAAATGTTTGACTATAATTTAGCCATTCTTAAAGGTTGTGCACATTAATTGCATCTCCTTTCTTAGTCAATCTCTCGGCCAATTGAAGGTTATGAAATTTTAAGTTTGATAGAACTAAAAATTATTTTATAAAATGTGAGTTAAACTTTTATATATATTATTTATTTATTAATTAATTGTAATATCGTTGTATTTTTCATTTATGTAAATTTTTAATATATTTCCTAATTAAGACAGGTTTATCTCAAACTCATGTGAAAGAAAATAAACATTAATGGATGATCTGATAATTGATTAATAATGGATGATACAATAAATCTAACAAACAATAACTTTATTAAGATATATAGATTTATTTATAATTCTAAGTTTAATTTAATCTAACAAAAATCAATTATGAGTATCAACATATGTTTGATGAAATTCTTAATTATAAATTTAATTTATAACTTTAAATTGAAAATCTTAATATAATTAATTTATTTTGTATGAAAGTTAAAGTGAATAGTTTGATAGTTAATTGGAAAGGATATGAAGAGTGATTAAGAGAATTGATAAGGATAAAGAGAAGAGAAATTTTGAGAGTTGGTTTTGTTCATAGAATGTATGAATGAGGAAAGCAATTATTAATTATTTAGGGTCCAAGAGAGGTATAGGATCCATAGACTTTCTGCGTGCATGTGTCTCTATGAAGGAGGGTACTGCAACGTTAATGTCTCAAAACTGTTGGTGTGTAACAGAATATTTATTCCTATCCGTAGGTGGTAAATGCATGGCAATGAATATTGTGGGGCAGTCCCTTAACGCGTAAATAGGCACCATTTTCATCACAATAGACAAATTTGTAGGGCACCCACAAGTCAAAGTAGATACATGATGCACCATCACCTTTTCAATCTCTTCTCTATCCTTCTTCTCCATTTCATTTTTCTCCTTCCTCTCTATATTCTAACCTCATCAACTCATGCATGTCTTCTACACTTTCCAAATATATTTACCTCAACTCATCATGACTTCAACTCTTGCTAATACAAATCATTCAAGTAAATTTCTCTCCTGTAATAAACTCATATTTATATGCATAATCAAGTTTAACAGGTTTAATAATTTCTCAACTTTTCTAATACAGTTTTCTTTGTCTTTCCTGTTTTGAGATCATAAGCATATAAGGATTCAAAGTTTAAACGAAAAAAAAATGTATTTTTAACAAAATAATTTTTTTATAACGGTTTATGTGACAATTTGTAATTGGTCTATTTCGAATATACGAATCAATAAAATAGTGACACGTAATCTATTATCAAAAAATTATTAAAAAAAAATTATTAAAATATCATAGTCTTTAATTAAAATTGGATATGATAAACTCTATTAGCAATGAATTATAGTAAATATCCTCCTATTAATTGTCCTTTCATTAGAAATGCAATTAGCATTGTCTACAAAGTGTTCAGTTGTTTGAATTTGTTTAAACGAAAAGGTAAATGTTCAATTAGAATATATGTTTAGAAACATAAATTGTAATTACACCCGAGTTTTTGAAAAAAAAAACACTATAAAATTGTTATAATATTTTCTCAGAAGTTAAAAATATTAAAAAAATAAACACTTTAAAAATTTTACATTATAAAATTACCGTTTTTTTAAGCTGATAGTCATTTATTTATATTTATTTATTTAAACTGGAAAAAAAATATGGCCAATCCAAGTTCACATTCTGTTTTTTTTTTTTTTACTTAATTTTACAAAACTATTTAAATTGTAGTTTATTCTTCTGAAAACAACTGGAAGAAGTATAAAAATATTTACTGTGAGGACAGATAAAGTAATAATATTACATCTCAGTAAAAGTGACGAAACATTGAACATTTTTCTGTCATAGAAAGCACACAAATATCAACAATACAACCAAATAGAACTGTATCTGCTTAAAGTTTCAAGAGTGACATTACATACACATAAAACTTAAGAAAAATATATTATTGACAGTTACAGGAATTAATTTGCGGAGTAGAAAAGAATTACACCCATCTATATCAGAAGGAAGAAGAAATTATAGTTCAAAAATTTACTAGAGAACCAGATACCCTGCAATCATTGTGCAGGATGAAAAGAAACAATATAAACTCTAACAACGCGAGTTTGTCTTTAATTAATTGACGCATGTGAATGTAAGGTTATATTTAGCATTAGTTGTAATACTAAAAATAAAATAACATAAAATCTGAGAAAAACAAACAAAAATAAAGAGCAGAATTGGATACCCACCAATCCATAAGAAAAATGCCGACCTGTACTACTTGAATTAAGAATTCTTCCCTTGTATAGCATCTCTCGTATGTACATATATAATATAAAATATTACCAAAAGCAATGTAAAAAAAAAAATATGTATATATATAGATACATATAATATCTGCACTCCATTATTACTTGTAAATCAGACCACTATATACCTTTTTTTCTGGGGGGATGGAAATTGTAAGGCAAGGTTAGCATGATGAAGTTGTAACTTTTTTTGGGGTTGATAAGGCTTGTTGTTTTGACATGAAGGTTTTTGTTTAGATGGTGATGAAAACTTAAGAAAAAAAAGGAAATTGGGAGCAGAAAAGTTTACCCAATAGACTAGGTTGAAGATGAAGGTTCATTGCTTTTTTAGTACTGACACCCATGAAGGGAAGCACATATCTTTGTGTTCACTGCAAACAATACAGTTACCGTGTACAGTGTTTTTGGCTCTTCACACTGTGATGTTTGCTCACACCTTGAAAGATTCCTCCTGGTGGACCCTCCATCAAGGGTTTATGACTCCATGTGTGATGCTGGCATTTTCTGCTACGGGAAGGGCCCTGTTACAACACAAATGGTTCGGTCACTGTCCCTACAATTTAACTCCCTTTTCTTATTCTTTTTTCCTCCATTAATTCTTCCACTACCATTCTCTTTTTCCTTTCCTATTTTTATTTTCTCTGCGTCAAAAATTTTACTTTTTTTTTATGTTCTACTCCCAAAACCTATGCTCAACCAACATTCTCCTTGTTGCTGCTTCTGACGATTTTCTAATGACTTTGTAGAGAGGCGGAGGAAAAACCAAAGGCAGAAGAATATAATTCATCGAAAAACAAGATAACATAACACATATGAAAGAGGAAAGGAACAAAATCATTGCCAACGTTTGAATAGTATAACAAAATTGAAAAAGCGAAAATTCAAGAGAGGAAACTAGAAAAAAAGGACAAACCCCCCAACAATTAATCGTTTCTCCCATTTACATCAACATGAACATGAAAATTCAGAACAAAAAGCCTAGTACAATAACATTCATCAAGGTTGCTTGTTTATTCATATATGTTGAACTTGAACCTCTCAAGTCTTAACCTTTCTCTATCTTAATCTTCCCTCTCCCTCATTCATCAACTTATTTATTTAGCTCAAAAAAATAATTAATTATTTCTTTTTCAAAACAAAAAAACATATAATCTTACTGACTATATGCTGCTATTGTACCAAGTACTTCCAACCCAGATTCCCCCACCCTACTGGCTATAACCCTATACCCATGTGTCATTCTGAAGTACGTGCATTTTCAAAATCTTCATTCCAATCCCATCACCGTCCACCACCACCACTACTACCAGAATTCACCCTCACGCCACCATTTTTCCGACAACCCGTGCACCCTCTTTGACCCACCCATCACTCTGATTGATGATGCACTTTTCGGTCAATATTTGTTCCTCTCACTCCGCAGAAGCATCACCAGCTGAAGCTGGCTTGCTTGCTACTATCTCATAGTTACCACCTTCATCGTCTTCTTCATCATCTTCATCTCCAATCTCCTTGTCCTCTTCCTCCTCCTCCTCACCATCCTCCTGGTGCCCCCCGTCCATGGGGTCATTCTGGGCGTCTTCCATGGTTACTTCTGGGGGCACCACCTGCTGAGGAGGCCACTGTTGCTCCGGCTGCACCATGAGGGGTGCCATCATGCTCTCCGGCTTCATTTGGCCCTCCACCTTGTTCTTCTCCTTGTATAAAGCCTCCAACTGGTGAAAATAGGGACAGGTCTTGGAATCTTCGGGCCTCTTCTTGTTGCTTTCCTTGACCTTCTTGAAGTACTTGTTGATGTTCTCCCACTTCTCTTTGCATCTTTTCGCGTTCCGGTTGTACCCCATTTTTCTCATCAAAGCTGAGATCTCCTCCCACAGAGGGCCTTTTGGTCCATTTTCCTGGTACTTTGTTTCCAGGTTTGTTCTCAGATCTATCAGCGCTTGTACCTCCACTTTTGGCCACCGCGAAGAACTCGCTCCCATCATCAAATTCTCACCGTTATTAGCAGCTTTATTGGTTTCCACATTAGTCATCACTAGTTGTTGTTGTTGCTGCACCTGATGTTGCTGTGGCTGTGGGACCAAGGACTGCACTGGTGGGGCCTCGGGAACAGTTGTTGTTTGTTTTTGCTGTGGTGTTGGTGTTGGAGTTGCTTGTGGCATCGGTTGCTGTGGAGTAATAGCGATGATGTTGTTGTTGGTATTCAATGCTGGTTGAAGATTATTTTCCTCTTGCTGATGTTCTGCCATCTTCTGCAAAAATGCCATAACAGCAGCGTCTTTAGCGGCAGCAATGGATCTCTCCTGTGCAAGAATCTCCCTTTCCCTGTTGATCCTTTGCATCTCTTGCATTCTCCACGCTTCTTCTCTCGCGACACGCTCTTGTTCTCTCTTCTCAATGGCCTCCAGGAACCTCCTTTGCAGCTCCTCCTGTTTCTCTATAACTTCCTTCATGAGTCTCTCAAAGAAGTCCTTCCACTTCCTCTTTCTCTTGCGTCTCGCTCCCCCTCCCTCCGTGGTTGTTTCCTCCGAAGAGGTGGAGGAAGAGCTGGAATTGGACAAGAGATCAGTCGGAATGTTGGGGAAGGAAGGTGGGGCGATGGTGTTTAGAGGGTTCTTGGTGTTGGTGTTGTTGGGTGTAGGGTTTGGTGTTTGTGTTGGGAAGTATGGTGTAGGGTTTGATGATGGGAAGGAAGAGGTTGTGAGGGCGAGAATGGATTGAGGCACAGGGAGTGTTGTTGGGGATGGAACAGTGGTGTTGTTAGACACAGGTGGCAATGGCAACGATGTGGTCGGGGGAAGAGACATTATTGAAGAGGGTGTGGTTGTTACGACTATTGACACTGGTGTTGCGGGTAGTGCTGTTGTTGTTGTTACTGGTGGTGGTGGTGGAGATTGGATAGGATGAATTGCAGGGTTGTTTTCAAGGGCTTGTAATTGATCAAAGAAGCGATAAGTTTTGCCTTCTGATTTCCCACTGCGGCCTTCTTTGGTTCTCTTGTGGTACTTGTAAACGTTCTCGAACTTCTCTTTGCACTTCTTGGCATTTCTGTGGTAGCCAAGATCTGCCAGCTTCCTGATAGTAATAATAACCCCAAAAGAAGACAAAGTAAAAATACAAGCTTTGTGGCGTTATCTTATCTCATCAAGTCCATGGCACATAGTTGGCAATGGAAGAAAGAAGCATAAGATAATACAAAAGAAGCAAGTTAAAGTATTAAACATCTCAGGATTTCAAGTACCCATGAACGGAAATGGAGGGGAAAGGAAGTAACTGAAGACCTTAAAACAAGGGAAGGAAATTAAAGGAGAATATATAATAATATCAAAATTGATGATGTAACTGGAGTAAAAGCTTTAATTAAATAATAATAACAATAATAATATCAAACACCATGAATTGGTGAAACGGAAACTCTTCCCATGGACAACACATGAACCCAAGTTAGAAGATTGTGCAATCTACCTCTTTCATTCCCACCAAGAGTGGCTAACTGAAACAAGGTGGAAGAAAATGTTGCTTTTCAACACCCAATTTAAGTTGGCAACTTATTTGGTAAACGCAACATGTATCAAAATGAATGTCAGAAAAAAAAAAAAAAAAAAAAACACATCACATATCCAACTCTAAATTACATCTTTTCACAAACAGTCCTTCCACACAACTTAAAAGAAGGAACAGGAAAAGGTGATGAGAGAGAGAGAGAGAGAACTATAGCTGGCAGAGATTAAGAATGAAACAAACATAAAAACTGAAACTGAATTAAACAAATCCAAACGAAAGCTCTGCAGAAACCTCAAAGGAAACAAAAAACACGGAATTGAAGTGAAACACATTCCCAGGAGATGAAAGAGCAAATCTTGAAGAATAATTGAGAGTTTTTCAGATCTCCAAAGCATCAAACTTGAAGTGAGCACAGCACCGAGTTATGGTGATGAACACAGAAAACCTCAAAACCAAAGAATTAAGACCGAATTCAATGACTCACCTTGAAACCTCTTCCCACAAAGGACCCTTCACACTTGCATCTCTGAAAGCCACGTCCATATCCGACCGTATCTTCAACAAAGCCAGAGTCTCTTGTCTCGGCCATCTGTTACCACCAAAGCTCCTGTCACCTTCCTCCACTCTCCCCCTCTCATCATCCCCTGAATTTGATCCTCCTCCACCACCGCCGCCACCACCGCCTGCCACGTCAACAGCACCGTCATGAACAGCACCCCCTCCTGCTGCCACCACTGCATCTCCAGACCCTCCTCCTCCACCTGTTCCCAACACTGCTGAGTCCCCCAGCATAGGACTCTCTCTCTCTCTTTCTCACCCCCCTCTCTCTCTCTCTCTTTTCTGTGGTCTCTATCTACCTCTACCTCTCTCTCTCTCTCTCTCTTTTCAAAAACAGCACAGAACCTAGGCAATTACAGAGGAGGAAAAAAATAATATGTGGGGGAAAAAAGAGAAGAAGAGGAGAAAAAGGGTGGTGAATTCTTTGATGGGTTTTATCATAGATGTGTGTATGAACGTGTATGTTCGGTGAATTTATTAATTTATTTGGGTGGGATCTGCCTGGTAATACTAATCTCAAGAATTTTATTATTTTCCTCCTTTATTCAATTTGTTTGTATGTACATGTCAGTAATAAACACAATAAATGTTTTCTTTTTTTACTTTTAGATTTTTTACATAAATAATATCATCAAATATGGTTAATTTTATTCACTTTTTTAATAATTCAATAAATAAATAAAATACACAAAAAAAAAACTAGTTAAATTTTTTAATTTTAATACTAATTACCATAACCTGCACTCAGAAAATCCATTCAACTCTGTTAATTGATTAGTAATATTAAAATTAATGCACTTGACTTTATTTTAATTGAAGGTGGAATCCTTGATTGTTTTTAAAGTTTATTTTTTTATTTTTAGTTAAAGTTGTGATCTTGGGGAAAGTAAATTACTAAATTCATGCACCTGGTTTTCTCTCACTGTAATAAAAAAAGTGGCACAGAAAGATATATGTATATAGAGGAAGTATTTTATTTATTTATTTATTTATTTATTATTTATTGTTTTATTACAGAGGGAGAAAATAAAGATTGATTAAAAGTGGTGCAGAGGGTTTTGAACAGGTATAGAAAGAGACGATGGAAATAATAACTCGGTTTTGTCTGTGCAGCTAAATTTAGTTAAAGGCCGACTCATATAAGTCAGCTTTTTCTTTTTTACTTTGAAAAAATAATTTTAATTTTGGAAGGAGAAAGAAAGAAGATGAAGTTTATCTTTAGTATGCTTTTTGTTGATGATATTTTTGGGGTTTTGGATTTCAGTGGCAGTTGGGCAGATTGAGTTAAAATGACGAAACAGGACATCAACATGGCTCTTGCATTGACCTTTAATCATTGAAGTTAATCTATGATGTGTTTTTATTTAGATTAACAGGTCAGTATGATGTGAGCCTGTCCCCCCTTCTATTTAAGACTTTTTTTTTTTCTTTTTCCTTTTTATTATTTTCCTTTAACATTCTTCATTCAATTCTCAAATCTCCAAACTGCCCTTCTCTCTAAATCACTTCAATCTTTTTCTAACCACAATTTTTTTTTTTAAGACATCAACTGTCAAAATATTCTTATACCACTATGTTAAATTTAATTAAAATTATCATTTTATCTTTAAAAAACTAGTTGAATACAATTGTGAGAAAAACTAACTCTTTATTTTTAATTATATAAGACTTTTTCGATACTTTAAAATAAATTGATTATATCTTTTAAATATTTACAGTATATAAATATAAATTTAAATGCAGGGTTTAGTACATTATAAAGTTAGTATTCTAATTAAACATATTATGCTACTCGTTTTTAGATTATTACTGAATTACTTAATTAATATTTAGTGTACAAAGCAATGAGTAATATATATTATTTGATATTGAGTGAATTTATTATTGTTAAAATACATAATTTAGTAAAAACTTTCAAATTCGATGTTTATTATATATGAAATTTTTTAGACATACTTATGAGAAAAGAATGAGTGACATAAAATTTCATAAAAAGTTGAATTTTTTTTTTTAAATATTAAATATTGACAATAGTAATTGATGTTGCATAAGTAGAATATAACTGCATAAAATAATGTGAAAACACGTTTTGTTTATTGATAAAGTTAATTTGAAAGAGAAGAAATTTGTACTGTGTGGTACTCCACATGTGGCCTTTGGGTCCTACACGTGATGGTGACCATCACAATTTTGACAAATTGTACTTAATTCATGAAAAGCGAATTTTAAAATACTCCTGTTATAATTAAAATTTAAAGAAAAAAACTTATTCAATATGACCTATTTTATTAATAAAAGATAAGGTAGAATCCTTCCTATTTTAAAATTACGGTCAACCATTTATAGTGAAATAACATATTACTTCTTTCGGAATTTTTCACAATTTAAACATAGTTTAAGTAATTATAACAAATCCGAAAATTAACAACTAATGAAGTTAATCCCAGTCACGTCACTAATTTTATCTTCATATCCTTTTGAACTCAATTTGTGAATAAAGAAAATGCAGATGGTATTAACTTAGAAATCACCAAATATATTTTCTCACAAGATTTAATTAAGTATTTCTTTAAAAGGAAGATGGAAATATTCAAAAATAGAGTTTCTATTTACTTTTTTTGCTCAAAAATTTATTTTTTAACTCTCTACCGACTATTGCTTCTGATTCATTTTATACTATGTTTAAAGTTTCCACCCAGATATAAAAAATTCTCATTACTATTTTAAATTCCACAAAATACATTTTGTAACTTCCTAATATATTTTGATTACATCTAACTAATAACTTATTGATTTTTCATAATTTAAAAAATATTTAATATGTAATGAATTTTTAAACACAAAAATTAATTTAAAATAGTAATTTTGAAAACAATATGTAAAAATGATGAGAAGATTCACTTCCTGCAAAAGTAAACGAAAAATATTACTTTCAATGAGTATTTTTTTATTTAATTTTGGATTAATAACTCAAATTATATATGTAAGAATAATTAAATATAATATATTTTCACTTATGAAAGAAAAACATTTCCTTAAAATGATGATACATAAATGTATTACAATAATGTTTTCTTATATATATATATATATATATATATATATATATATATATATATATATATATATATATATATATATATATATACACTAGTGTAAAAATGCTATTCAACGTCATCCTTTAAACATCGGTTAAGGGTAAGAGTGACGTATATTGAGGATCGGTGGCATTTTTGTAAATAATTTGATCATACAGGCGTTAGTTAGAAGGTTCTCTGACGTCGGAGACCTCCCATCTAACATCTATATGTTTGACAGTTAGGTGAAAAGTTATTTCTTTTCAGAAATATAGACGTCGGTTTGGAGGGGCAACGACGTCTATATGGCAGAAATTAATTGTTGTTCACCCTACCTTTCAGACTATAGACGTCGGTGAACCTGCTACTTGACGCCTATATGTCTGTCGGGTAAATGAGTAGTCAATCTTTTCTGCCTCTTAGACATCAGGTCAAGCCGAAATGACGTCCAAAAACAATTATAGACGTTCGGTTCTTGAGTAACGGATGTATATAAACTGACTAGGTGGTGAAAAAGTCATTTGTTTCCGCCAACTAGACGTCTCATCCCGCTAAGTCGATGTCTATATATAACACAAACATTAATTTTTAAATACAATGGACATCATATTAGTGACGCGCCCGACGTATAATCAATTATAGATATCGGTTTTGTGTCCAACTGACGCCTAATTTCTTGTTAAGTAACCGTGCGAACTAGTAGTTTGCAATCCCTTATCAAAAATAAAATAGAAAACAATATTATAACAACATTATATTAAATAATATTTGGTTCTGAATTTTTTTTAAACTCAACTTTGATGTTTAAACAATAAATATTTTCATTAATTATTTGAGTTATATGCATTAAATATAGAGAGAAGGTATATTTATAATAGAAAAAGCGTTTATATATAATAACGTTTTTGAAACGCTTAAGTTACTTTTTATTTTGACTTAACATGTGTAAATGATATTGTTAACATTGATTATTAATAACGTTTTAGTTTATATATTTATAGCAATGATTTAATATTTTACCTATATTTATATTTTTATTCAATGTGACTTTTAATTTTTGTTAAAAGACTCAATGTGGTCCTTTCTGTTAGATCAACAGTAACATCATCTAGAGGATAAACAAATGGCATATGCTAACATTGTTTCGAGGATGAAAAAGAAGAATGGCTTAATAGATGTTAACTCATCATCATCTAAAGTACATTAACTTTAATCTAATGGAAGAGACCATAGTGGATCTTTCTAAAAAAAATATATAAACCATATTAAGTCAGAAAATAAATAGAAGGAAAATTTTGAATCACTACTACATACATAGGGACTAAAAATTCTATTAAGCTAAATGAACACTTACTATAGGGTAAAAGGTATAACACATATTTGAGTGTGGTTTTTAAGCTCACATATATACAACAGTCTATGAATCACGACTAAGTATTAAGTAAAAAGTCTATGTTGTAATAGGGATTCTCTAGCTCCGTCATGGTTTAAGTCACGTAGACTGAGACATCTAATGATGAAAATTTTAAAGGAATTTATGGTATTTTTTGATCACATATTGAAATGTGAAAAACTAAATTATAATGCATGTTAAATTTTGGATAAGGATATACTTTAAGCTTATAGATNTCGAAGAAGACCTTCAAAGACTCAAGTGACGATTAAGATGTTTTAATAATGTTTGAAATGTTGGTGATGAATATTTGAGTTTTAGAGTCTAGGTTTTTTCTTTATATTTGTGTTCTTTACACAAGATATTCACTGTGACTTCATCATACAACCCATATTAAAAGGAAAACATTCTTTTCTAAATTTAAAACAGGGCCCGGTGCATGAAAGTCGATGCCGAAGCGTCTTGGGAGACTGCTTGGGCGGTCAAAACAACTCATGTAACGCCCAAGCTTCGAAGCCCCGCCGCCCGAGCGGCAAAGGCCACCGCCCGGGTGGTGAACGTCGATACAGCATGCTTAAGCCTCGCTTCTGGTCACCCGGGCTTCGTGTTTTCCTTCCTTCTAGTGCCTTTTTGAGCCCTTCTAAGCTCCATCTTCTTGGCTTTTCATCTCTTCTTCCAGTATTACCTCAATCTCTGTCAAAACTAAGGGAATTAGTCATAAAATAATTGAAATCAACCNCAACTCTCTTATTCACACAACTTAATGAAAAAGCATGAGTCCAAGCAAGTTTCTAAGTGCGAAAGGGTGTTTTTAGTATCAAAGTTCATTCACAAATAACGGTGTTTTAAACCGTTATCACAACTCCAAACTTAGAACTTTGCTTGTCCTCAAGCAAACAACATGTAACTCACCTCTTCAGAATAATCACTACAATGACTCAACCTTTTTTAAAAAACTTTTTCTTTCAAGACAAAGAATCACTTTTATCAATTCAACATAAAGATCTCAGTCAAGATGTGCAGATGCCTTAATTCAATCAAAATTCATGTGATGTTCATGCACTTTCAACAAATGTTATCCTTAAGTATTACACAAATGTATTACAATAATGTTTTCTTATATATATATATATATATATATATATATATATATATATATATATATATATACACTAGTGTAAAAATGCTATTCAACGTCATCCCTTAGACGTCGGTTAAGGGTAAGAGTGACGTATATTGATGATCAGTGCTATTTTTGTAAATAATTTGGTCATACAGGCATCAGTTAGAAGGTTCTCCGACGTCGGGGACCTCCCATCTAACGTCTATATGTCTGACAGTTAGGTGAAAAGTCATTTCTTTTCAGAAATATAGACGTCGGTTTGGAGGGGCACCGACGTCTATATGGCGGAAATTAATTGTTGTTCACCCTACCTTTCAGACTATAGACGTCGGTGAACCTACTACTTGACGCCTATATGTCTGCCGGGTAAATGAGTAGTCAATCTTTTCTGCCTCTTAGACGCAGGTCAAGCCGAAATGACGTCCAACAACAATTATAGACGTTCGTTGCTTGAGTAACGAATGTATATAAACTGACCAGGTGGTGAAAAAGTCATTTGTTTCCGCCAACTAGACGTCTTATCCCGCCAAGCCGACGTCTATATATAACACAAACATTAATTTTTAAATACAATGGACATCATATTAGTGACGCGCCCGACATATAATCAATTATAGATATCGGTTTTGTGTCCAACTGACCTCTAATTTCTTGTTAAGTAACAGTGCGAACCAGCAGTTTGCGATCAACAGTTTCATCGTCTTTGCCTTTTCTCTCCGTTAGAATGCATTTCTAGGTGCATTTGGTCTCCTTTTAAACATTTAAACTTTCTTACCTTACATAAAGTATGGTATGATGAGCATGTGTGGTTAGATATTCATGTAATGCATGATAGGAGCATATTATGATTGGACTTGGTGATGAATGTGAATTCGATTTTTGTTTTGTGAGGAATTATTTTGTGAGCATATGTTGCATTTCTGGGTAGGTAAATAATACTATATTTTTGTAGTGATTAATTCATTAAAGGAGAACCAAGACAGGTATGTTATCCATCTATTAGTTTAGCCAAATTCTATATTTTCTGTGTAATGAAATGGTTGTGCTAATTGGTACAATTAAGGAATTAGAGTGTTTCTGGTCTAGAATAGACATTCTTATGTTGCTTTGGAGCAAAAATATGGGTATTAGGCAGTGGTTATAATTTTCTTTCTGTGCAATATTTTTTGTTGTTTTGCTCAATGTTTTGTGATAAAAAAAATGAGCATAATAGTGAGAAAATGTTGTTGTTTTTAGTATAGAGTTTTGATGGTTTAATAGTGTCACACTTGTGGTTTAGTGTATATATTAGGGTTATAATGTCTATGGTATTGGAAATGGGTTCTAAAAATTAATGTAGGATGAAACTAGATTCTTAAATAAGTCTGTGACTGAAATTAGTTCATCTACGAGTGAAATTAGGTCATACGGAGACACTAATTTATTTAGGAGTGAAACTAGGTCGTCTAGAAGTGAAACTAGCTCATCTTGGAGTGAAATTAGGTCATCTAGGATTGAGACTCGGTCATCTGGGGACGTTGGATCGTTTGAGAGTGAAAATTGGTCATTTGACAGTGAAACTAGGTCGTTTAGGGATGCTTGGAAAATTGGGGGCACTAGGTCATCCAGTACAGAAACTAGGTCATTTGGGAGTTAAGTTGGGTCGTCTAGGAATGTTGGGTTGTATGGGGACGCTAGATCGTTTGGGGTGTAACTGAGTTATTATACGCTAGGTCATTGTGAGATGTTGGGTTGTCTAAGATGCTGGGTCGTCTAGGATATTCAGTAGTTTGGGATGGTGGGTCATCTCGGGTAACTAAGTTGTTTAAGACCTTGAATTTGGGGAATTAGAAATCGATTTTGAACACTTTTTAGGTCATTTTTGGGGGTTTTAGACCTTTCCCGAGCTGTTGGTGAGGGTTGCCACGTTGTTTTCCTTGTGTTGGTGTGTGTATCGAGTTGCTATGATGTTTATGTTACTACAAGGTTGTTAGGTCTTCTTGTCGTACTTCATAAATTTGTGGTTGTACCTTTCTTCTTGGGAGGTTGTAGAAAGATAGTCATGTTTCCTTTTCGATAGGGTAGAAAGGTGGATCTCTTCGTCTCTTAGAGGCGATAGAAGAGATGAGGTTTGAATGTTTCCCTTTTCCTGTTTCGGAGGGATAGAAAGGGAATAATGTCTCGCCCGTAGGTTTCTGGCTCCAGTTGAGTACAGTGTCCGTTGTGAGCAGCAATAGAGTTTTTACTCATAAGTCCTCAAGGAGTCGGGGAGATATGTCTAAAGTTACAATGGAGGACGACTCAAACTACCCTATTTTGGTGAATAGGTGCCCTGCTTTGGTGAACAAGTTTTGTACAATAAAATACAAAAGAACAACACATGTTTTGAAATTGTTTGGTTGTGGCATGTTTGGGTGTGGCTTATAATTGAGATGACCATGTTTGATGTGTCATATTGATAGCATTAATACAATGATTGATATTTATTGTTTGTTATATTATTAGGTGGTTATTATGGTAGATCACTCTTATTGTTTGTGCATAGTGCGATGATTGTATAACTCTTGTTGTTATATAAGAGTAGATGTTCTTACAGATGTTTCAATTCATGAGTAGAGCGAACAAGTTCTTGGAAGTGCTTTGAGATTTTTGTAGTTTATGTTTTTAAAAACACTTTCAACTAATTTTGATATAATGATTTTGGAATATTATATGAAAATTTTCGATATTGAAATAAATTTTCATTTATTTAATTTTAAACGAATTAATGTTTTTAGGTAAAATACCTTTTTTGGTCCAGTTTTGGTTACAAATATTCGAAATGGTCCCCATTTTATTTTTTTGTTCAATATAGTCCTAAAAACGTAATTATGTTCAATTTAGTCATTTTTCTGTTCAATGTAGTCCTAAAGAACGTAATTTGTGTTCAATTTAGTCCTTTTTACAAACTCCATGAACCACAAACAATGACTAAATTGAACACAAATTACGTTCTTTAGGACTACATTGAACATAAAAAGGACTAAATTGAACATAATTACGCTCTTTAGGACTATATTGAACAGAAAAATAAAATGGGGACCAGTTTGAATATTCGTAACCAAAACTGGGACAAAAAAAGGTATTTAACTATAGTTATCTGTGATGAAATCAAATTTTAATTTTTTTTGGATATAAGAATGTTTTACTTTACTCACGACATCGGTAAGGAAGTGTCATCATCTTATAAATTATAAGATATTTATAATAAAATAATAGAGTATTTCTTGTAAATAATATTTCTACTCTCCAGCATTTTACAAGTCATTACGTAATATACTTCATTAATCATAATTATCTATGTAGTTAATTTAAGATTAAATAAAAGGTTCATAAAGAGTAATTCCTTATAAGTGAATCCCTTATAAAAAATAAAATAGAAAACAATATTATAACAACATTATATTAAATAATATTTGGTTTTGAAATTTTTTTAAACTCAACTTTGATCTTTAAACAATAAAAATTTTCATTAATTATTTGAGTTATATGCATTAAATATAGATAGAAGGTATATTTATAATAGAAAAAGCGTTTAAATATAATAACGTTTTTGTAACGCTTAAGTTACTTTTTATTTTGACTTAACATGTGTAAATGATATTGTTAACATTGATTATTAATAACGGTTTTAGTTTATATATTTATAGCAATGATTTAATGTTTTACCTATATTTATATTTTTATTCAATGTGACTTTTAATTTTTTTTAAAAGACTCAATGTGGTCCTTTCCGTTAGATCAACGGTAACATCATCTAGAGGATAAACAAATGACATATGCTAACATTGTTTCGAGGATGAAAAAGAAGAATGACTTAATAGATGTTAACTCATCATCATCTAAACAACATTAACTTTAATCTAATGGAAGAGACCATAGTGGATCTTTCTAAAACAAATATATGAACCATATTAAGTCAGATAATAAATAGAAGGAAAATTTTGAATCACTACTACATACATAGGGACTAAAAATCCTATTAAGCTAAATGACCACTTACTATAGGGTAAAAGGTATAACACATATGTGAGTGTGTATGTTTGTTTGGTTTTTGAGCTCACATATATACAACGATCTATGAATCACGACTAAGTATTAAGTAAAAAGTCTATGTTGTAGTAGGGATTCTCTAGCTCCGTCATGGTTTAAGTCACGTAGACTGAGACATCTAATGATGAAAATCTTAAAGGAATTTATGGTATTTTTTGATCACATATTGAAATGTGAAAAACTAAATTATAATGCATTTTAAATTTTGGATAAGGATATACTTTAAGCTTATAGATNTCGAAGAAGACCTTCAAAGACTCAAGTGACGATTAAGATGTTTTAATAATGTTTGAAATGTTGGTGATGAATATTTGAGTTTTAGAGTCTAGGTTTCTTTCTTTATATTTGTGTTCTTTACACAATATATTCACTATGACTTCATCATACAACCCATATTAAAAGGAAAACATTCTTTTCTAAATTTAAAACAGGGCCCGGTGCATGAAAGTCGATGCCGAAGCGTCTTGGGAGACTGCTTGGGCGGTCAAAACAACTCATGTAACGCCCAAGCTTCGAAGCCCCGCCGCCCGGGCGACAAAGGCCACCGCCCGGGCGGTGAACGTCGATACAGCATGCTTAAGCCTCGCTTCTGGTCGCCCGGGCTTCGTTTTTTCCTTCCTTCTAGTGCCTTTTTGAGCCCTTCTAAGCTCCATCTTCTTGGCTTTTCATCTCTTCTTCCAGTATTACCTCAATCTCTGTCAAAACTAAGGGAATTAGTCATAAAATAATTGAAATCAACCTCAACTCTCTTATTCACACAACTTAATGAAAAAGCATGAGTCCAAGCAAGTTTCTAAGTGNNAAAGGGTGTTTTTAGTATCAAAGTTCGTTCACAAATAACGGTGTTTTAAACCGTTATCACAACCCCAAACTTAGAACTTTGCTTGTCCTCAAGCAAACAACATGTAACTCACATCTTCAGAATAATCACTACAATGACTCAACCTTTTTCAAAAAAAACTTTTTCTTTCAAGACAAAGAATCACTTTTATCAATTCAACATAAAGATCTCAGTCAAGATATGTAGATGCCTTAATTCAATCAAAATTCATGTGATGTTCATGCACTTTCAACAAATGCTATCCTTAAGAATGATTAATCAACCAAGCAAAGATGAAATCAGAAATTCAAAGAACCACTCTTCACCAAGGAAAGTGTTTCACTCAAGCACTCAAGAGTGTTTTACTCAACTCAAAGGTTTATAGTGAGGTGTTTCACTCTGCTATCACAATATTGCACAAATTAATTTTTCCTTTTATTTAACCACAATCAATTATACTCACAAGCAGGTAATCATCACAAGGGCTTTTCATGGCTTGTAACTGGGTTGGGCTAAGAAGGAAATTGGTTTATCTAGACAACAAAGTTCCTTGAGTTAAGAGAGATATTTGTGAATTTAACATTTAAGAACAAACTCTCTTTCTTTTTCCCAGTTTTACCTTGCTGGAAGCTCTTTCTTCTCCTTTTATTTTTCTTTTCTTTACTTTTCTTTTCTTTTGCCTTCGCTTTTGCTTTTTATTGCTCACTACCTAGAGAAGTGGGTTGCTACCTAGCAACCCAAAACTTGAACCTTTATCAGTACCTCATCAAATGTTCTCAACTTAACTCAAGGTAAAGATATTTTACAAAAAAGGTTTTTCAAACATGCATAAGGTTCAAGGTTCAAAGGTTAGAACAAATGGTTCTCTTTTCAGTGGCAAATATTATGTGAAGGCCAAAAGAATAAGGGATAAGAAAAGTGATAACGATTTGAAACACCACTATTTGCTATATGATTTTGAGACTAAAAGCACATTTTTTCACTTAGAAACTTGCTTGAACTCATGTGTTTTTAGTAAATTGTGTGAATAACAGAGTTGAGGTTGATTTTAATAATTTTCTAATAAATTCCCCTTGCTTCGACAGAGGTTGAAGCAATACTGGAAGAAGAAGTGAAAAGCCAAGAAGATGGAGCTCAAAAGGGGTCAAAAAGGCATCAAGAAGGGAGAAAACCTGAAGCACAGGCGATAGGAACGAAAAACAGCGAGTTCCAAATCGACGCTGGTCGCCCGGGCGACGGACCCAATGCCCGAGCGACGGACGCCCGAAGCCTAGGCATCCAAAACTGGCGCCCACGCCTCACATGACCCTTAATTCACGCTTGGGCGAGCTCCCTGCGACGCTTGAGCGTGATTTCACGTGGACGAGGCCTTGATTCTGCTCTGATTTAGTTCTTTTGGACCGGGCTGCACTTTGGGACGCATCTAACACTATTTATAGGACCATGGGGCTCTAGGTTTTGCATCCCTGGCAGAAGCAAGCATAACAATACACTCGTAGCCAATTCTTAGTCTTTTCATTCTTTCTTTTCTTCCATTATTCATAGGTTCCCCCATGTCTATGGGGAACTAATTTCTATTTGTTGTTGGGGAATGATGTAACCTTGTAAACTCTTATGTATTTGAATTGATTCTTAATTCCATATGCTTTTTCATTAATTGTTAGAGTAATTCATCTGTTTTAATTCTTGCTTATACAATAGCATGATCTGTGAGTTGCCTGAGTGTCGAGAGGTTCCTTTCAATTCAGGTCCTTGTTGAACTACTCCTAAGGGTTATATTGCTCAAGGATGAGGGTTTAAGTCTTAGTCGTCTTAACCTCTTGATCTTCACATCTTTTTACCAGGAATGCCAGGAATTGTATGAACTGGTAATTAGGAACAGACTTATTTACCGAGGGATCGGGTTTAAGTGATTTAGTGAGGGACGTTGGCATTAATGAATAAAGAAGAATTCTTATATACACGAGAGGGAACTTGGTGAAGTCAAACCCCTACAACATAATCATCTCATATAAATCAACCTTCATTCATCTTTTTGCTCTTTTGCCACTAATCACTTTTACTTTGCTTTATTTTATTCCTTTTGCAATACAATCCATGATCTCTTTTTTTTAAGTCTTAATTAATCCTATTTTCACACAATTGTTCAGCGTTGAGAGTCCTCTGGATACGATACTTGGTCTTACCATTTTATATTACTTGTGCGACTCGGTACACTTGTCGATTTGCCCCAACGAAAAGATGGCCTTGATCATATGAAACCTGCAACCAATCAGTTCAATCATAGAAAATTTGGGCAAAATCATTCATGCTTTCAAAGTAATAGCAATTATTTCCAAACAACTCTGAAGCCCAAAACTCTCACAGGTAAACTCACAAGTTCTAAAATTCATAAAAACATCCCGCTCAATATCTCAATCAAACTTTATCTTAAGCACATGTTTCACATATTGTGAGTCATCACCTATACCACATCATGCACCATCTCAACATCAATCAAACACCAGAATCTCATAAAGCAATGTTCATCACCAAACACAATACAGTTGAATCAAAGCAGTTCAATTCATTCAAGCAGAGCACAATAAAAATAAAATAAAATAAAACAAAAACAAAAATTAAATTCAAAAGAAATAGTTCAAAAAACTAGGTTTCCTCCCAGCAAGCGCTTCTTTAAAGTCACTAGCTTGACCCAATCTTATAGCATCCATCAATAGATGCTAATATTTCTTATCTACATTGGTATCCCTCAGTAGACACCAATCTTCCTCATCTTCATCGGCAGCTATCAGTAGATGCCTAATCACCGAACATCCGTAGCAGCATCCATCAGTAGACGCTGCCATTCATGATCCTCATCATAGAAACATCCATTAGTAGATGTTGTGGAAGCATCCATCAGTAGATGTTGTCATTACTATCATCAGAAGCAACATATAACCTAAAAAAAAAAAGAACTCAAACACACAAAAACAAAATCAAATCCAAATCAAACAAATAAAAGAAAATAAAATAAAATAAAAAATAAAATAAAATAAAACAAAATAAAAAAAAATTCATGAACTAGGCTCAAGACATTTTTTTCTTTTTGTTGAGTTTTTTTAGGAATTTAATATAACCAGGAACCTTTTGTAGTGTCTCAAACATAGGAACTTTAATCTCTAATTTCTTGAAGATTTCCATGAAAGCTCAAACGGTTTTTCCTTTTTTTTCCTATGATCCTTCTTTAGGTGAGGAAGGGGTTTTTCATATGATTCTTTCTTTTTGCTTTCATCCTTCCCCTCTCTCTTTTTCTCATTGGGACACTCCTTAGGGCACAAAGGACTTTTCTCAATTTTTTTCTTTTCTCTCTCAACCCCTTCTTTTTCTTCCTCTACATCCTTCTCCTTTTCACTCAAAAATTCTTTTTCTTCTCTCTCTCTTTTTCTCTCATCCTCTTTCTTTTCTTCCCTCTCTTTTTCCTTTTCTTTTCCCTCACTTTCTTCCTTTTCTTTCTTTACTTCATCTTTTTCTTTTTCACTCAACCTTTCTTTTTCTTTTCTCTCATCTTCTTCCTTCTCTAACTCTTTCTCTTTCTCACCCAAACTTTCATCTTCTTCTTTTTCTCTCTCCTCATCTGACATCTTGCAACTTTCAATGACAACATCTCTGCATTCCTTACCAAGGTCATCACTCAAATAACTCTCAAGATTATCTAGCTCTTGAATTATGAATTTACACTGTGCCTCCATCCTTTCGGATGCTGCTTGAGTGCTTTCCTAAATTGAGAGAGATTCCTGCTTGAACCACAAGAGGGTCTCTTCAAGCTTTGTAACACTGTTAGCTTGTGGTGGTCTAGTGAATAACCCACCAAATTGCCCATATTGACTTTGATTTGTGCTTGAGTTAGGTTCCCACCAATAGTTGAAATTACCTTGGTAGAATTGCATCCTGTTAGATCATATTATCAGGCCTGTGAAATTTTCTCTAGAAAGGGTTCTCTAAATAATCTATCTCCTTTCGGCCTCCTGCTAGTCTTAAGTCCTACACAAAAAAGATTCTAGAAAATATTGTTAGTATAAAAAAACAGAATAGAACTCAAATAAAATAAAATTAAAGATTGAAAAATAAAAAATAAAAAAATAAAATAAAATAAAGTCAAAATTAATCAAGGATCACACAAATAAAATAGATTAAACCGTGAGTCCCCAGTAACGACGCCAAAAACTTGTTGAGACGGATCGACAAGTGTACCGAGTCACACAAGTAATATAAAATGGTAAGACCAAGTATCGTATCCTAGAGGACTCTTGGGGCTGAACAAGTGTGTGAAAACAAGATTAATTAAGACAAAAATAAAAAGTGATAATTGGGTTTGGGCAAAAATAATAAAATAAGACAAAATAAAATTGATTAGTGATAAAGGAACATAGAGACGAACGAAGGTTGATTTATATGAGATGGGTATGTTGTTGGGGTTAGATTTCACCATGTTCCCTCTCATGTATATAAGAATTCTTCTTTATGCATTAATAGCAACGTCTCTCACTAAATTACCTATCCTAATCCCTCGGTGAATAAGCTTGTCCCTAATTACCAATTCATTCAATTCCTAGCATTCCTGGTAAAGAGATGTGAAGAACAAGAGATTAAGATGACCAAGACTCATACCCTCATCCTTGAGAAATATAACCATTGGGAGTAATTCAACAAGAACCTGAATTCTAAGGAATCTCCTAGCGCTCATGCAATTCATAAATCATGATATTGTATAAGCAAGCATAGAAACAGATGAATTAATCTAACAACTAATGAAAAAGCATATGGAATTAAGAATTAATTCAAATACATGAGAGTTTACAAGGTTACATCATTCCCCAACAACAAATAGAAATTAGTTCCCCAAAGACATAGGGGAACTCTATGAATAAAGGAAAAAAGAATGAGAATGAAAGCCTAAGAATTGGGAAAAAAGTGTACTGTTATGTTCTTCTCTGTCAGGGATGCAAAACCTAGAGCCCCAGGGTCCTTTAAATAGTGTGAGAGGCGTTCCAAAATAGGGTCCGGTATAAAAGAATCGACACAGAGCAGAAACAGGGTTCGGTCCACAAAAGTTGACGCCTAAGTGTCCTGGGAGACCGTCTAGGTGGTCAAAACAGCTCATGTAAGGCCCAGGCATCTTGGATGCCCAAGCTTCGAAGCCTTGCCGCCAGGGTGGTGATAGCCACCCCTGGGCGATGGACGTCGATACAACACGCTTAAGCGTCACTTCTGGTCACCCGGGCTTCGTGTTTTCCCTCCTTCTGGTGCCTTTTCTAGGCCTTCTAAGCTCCATCTTCTTGGCTTTTCATCTCTTCTTCCAGTATTACCTCAATCTCTGTCAAAACAAAGGGAATTAGTCATAAAATCATTTAAATCAACCTCAACTCTGTTATTCACACAACTTAATGAAAAAGCATGAGTCCAAGCAAGTTTCTATGTTCAAAAAGATGCTTTTAGTATCAAAATTACATCACAAATAACGGTGTTTTAAACTGTTATCAGGCATTGCTTACTTGAGATTTCTGGACTGTGAATTGTAATCTGTTGTCTTACCTTGCATTGTATTAAGTTGGGTCTGTGCTTGCAATTAGGTATGTGCTTAGTTGCTGAATTGGTGGTTAGTCTTTGCTTAGTTGATTAGTCTATGTGGTGAAGAATTAATTGAATAGGTGTGTTGCATTCGCTTAGTTTGCAAATTTGAAGACCAGATTAACCTTCTCTTAGTTGGTTAAGTCGTGTTGGATTAAGGGTAAGATGAGTGTTTGGTTTGTTATTAATCAAGGATGGGAAGCTTTGCAATTGATCCAAAGGCCAACTTTTTGTTAAATTTGTGTTAAATTTGTGCTTCAATTAGTTTAATTATGTTCACAAAACTATCCATAAACCAGCCCCCACCACGTGTTTGACCTATTGCCTAAACCACATTTGCTTCTTGAAAGATGACCTAGGAGTCACTTCTTAGTTTATACTGCACTTTTGATTCAGGTACGGCCTCGATAAAAAATCATGAATTCTACTTCTCAAAAGGTCTTCCTTAAGTAAATCCTAGGGAAAATTAGATGAACTTGAAGTTTGTACTTAGAAATTTTGTTAAAGGGATTATTGTATAACATTCAACTAATTGATGCATTGTCTCAATGTATTCTATGGTAAAATCACCCTTTTGAATATGATCTCTTAAGAAATGATGTTTAATTCCTATATGTTTGGTTCTTGAATTCATTATGGTGTTCTTAGTCAAGCTAATGGCACTAGTGTTATCACATTTTAGTGGAATGTCATCAAGGAAGATATCAAAGTCTTCCAGTTGTTGTTTCATCCATAGAATCTAAGCATAACAGTTATTAGCAACAATATATTTTGTTTTTATGGTAGACAAGGCTACACACTCTTGTTTCTTTGAGTGCTAAGACACCAAAGAACAGTTCAGAAAATGATATGTTCCACTCTTACTTTTGCTATTTTATAGCCCCATAATCAGCGTCAGAGTATCCCATTAAGCTAGGTGTTGCGTCGGAAGGATACCATAATGCAAAAAAAGTAGTTCCCTTAAGATACTTCATAATTCTCTCAACAACTGTTAGGTGGGATTCTTCAGGATTGGCTTGGTGATAACAGTCCTAAAACCGTTATTTTTATACTTGAAATTGGTATCAAAACACACCATTTTTGGCTTAGAATGATCTTATAATCAAGTAAAACACTTAGTTGAGTCACTTGAGAGTCAAAAGTTGTTTTTAGAGATATTATGCTTGTTTTTGCATTGATGTTCAGGGTTTTGATGAGAATTGAAGATGGAAGTGAAGTAGGGAGAACTTAGACTCAAGAAAAAAGGAAAAAGGGAAGAAAAAAAGAGGCAAGTCCATCGCTCAGCGCTGGGATTTGACGCTGAGCGCCAGAGACAAAGGGGAAATCAATGCTTCTCGCCCAAGCGGTGCCGCTGAGCGGCCAATGCTATTAGAGGAAAACTACTGAGCAGTGAGACTGACCGTTGAGCGATTCTGCGGCTTGGAGGCAAACCGCTGAGCGGCCAATTTAGGCGCTGAGCAGTGCAATGATGGGCCTGGGCTTAAATTTTGTTACTTTTATGCTTTATAAGTAGTCCCAATGCGACCCTCAAAGTATTCTTTTGGCAAGCAGAGAGGTCCATAGCTATTCTACACTCCTTGGAGGAGATTTCTTGGATGCTTAGGCTCCACTTTATCAAATCTAAGGTTATCTCTTCCATTCTTTCATTTAATTCCATCTAGTTTCACCATGTCTATGGTGAACTAAACCCTTTGTTGTTGGGAAACAATGTAATCTATTGAAACTCTCTTATATTGAAATTCTTGTTTTATTCATATGCTTGCATATGCTTATATTATTAATTGTTGGGTTTCTTATCTATGCTTAATGCTTTTATCGTTTAACTCATTCAGTAAATGAAATTTGTCTTTGTCGATATGAAGACGTACGGGGAAGTCATGAACTGATAGGGAATTCCTTGATTAAGCAATACTGCCTAGAGATAGGGGTAGGACGATCAACTGTAATTTGCTGTTGTGATTAATGCATTGCTAATTACTCAAGGAAACTAGAGATAGTAAACTAGTAGTTAGTAGTAGGCTCTTTTTGCCAAGAGATTGGGTTTAGGGTAGGCTAAGAAAGTTGCATGGCAATTAGATTATTAATTGAATTTAATAAGAAAAGTAGATATAAGAGGGTGGATAAGATGAAATTGTAAACCCAAACAACTCCATCCATCCATATCTTTTCCTTGCCAATTGAATCACTTGCATTTGCATGTTTATTTTCGTTCTTTGCATTTAACCACAAGTTTATTTCTTTACAAGTCTTATAATATCAATTTACATGAAAGATAAGGCCTAAGAGTCCTCTTGGAGAACGATACTCGGACTTAACGTTTTATTACTAATTGATAATGATCTGGTACACTTGCCAGGGGCTTAACACTTGGTACTTAGCACAAATACATACACTTTGCATAATATCAGGTCTACTTACTTTGAGATAGAGTAATGAACCTATCATACCTTTGAACATGGTTTGGTTTACTTCTAGCCTAGATTCATCTTTGTCTAAATAACAGGAAGTTGCTATAGGGGTGTTAACTTCTTTAGAAGTGTCAATTCCAAATTTCTTAAGGACTTCCCAACAATATTTGGTTTGGGAGATAAAGGTTCCCCCACCCATTTGTTTTATTTGTAGTCCCAATAGTACTAAGTCTTTCATACAAAAACCTAGGTGACTGTTTAAGGCCATACAATGCTTTCTTCAATTTATAAGCATGATCAGGAAATTTAAAATCTTCAAAACCAGGAGGTTTACTAACATATACTTCCTCCTTAATGAAACCATTCAGAAAAGCATTTTTCACATCCATTTGATACAACTTAAATTTCATTAATGATGCATAAGCAAGTAATAGTTTAATTGCTTCTAAATTGGCTACTGATGCATAGGTCTCATCATAGTCTAAACCTTCTTCTTGACAGTAGCCATTAGCAACAAATCTTGCTTTGTTCTTTGTGATGTTTCCTTCTTTATCCAACTTATTTCTGAATACCCACTTTGTACCAATCACTTGGTAATGCTCTTCTCTAGGAATGAGTTCCAAACTTCATTCCTTTCAAATTGGTTAAGCTCTTCCTTCATAGCGATACACCATTTTTCATCTTGATGAGCTTCGCCTATGTTCTTGGGTTCTATTTGAGACACGAAAGCAACATTTAAACAAAAAAAAAAATTAAGTTGTGTCTGGTGGTTACCCCTTTTGAGATATCTCCAATGATGTTGTCCATAGAAAGGCCTCGTGGTTGTTGATAACTTCTATGTTCAACTTGTTGATGTACTATTGCAACTTCAGAAGGAGTATTTTCATTCAAGTACATCTCTTCAAGAGCTTCTCTAAGGTAATCTTTGATAATGGTTCAAAAACCGTTATTTTCATACTTAATTTTGATAAAAAAACACACCCTTTATGACCTAGAAACTAGCTTGAAATCATGCATTTTGTCTTAGTTAGGTTATAAGAGAGGGATAATGAAGTAAGAAGGAATTGGACTCAAGAAAAGATGGAAAAATGAACAAATGAGGAAACGCAAATACTGCTGAGCGCTAGTTTCATTGAATAGACTATGTCAGACGTTCAGGCACCAACACTAAGGGGAAAAGATAGAATCGCACCCAATGCTGAGTGCCAGATCCACCGCTGAGCGCTGACTTCTTCAATTTGTACGCTGTCAAACGCTTAAGTGCCAACACTGAGGGGAGAAGATAAAGTTGTGCCCACCACTGAGCGTTGGCCTCTTCAGTAACAACACTGCCAAATGCCTAGGCGTGCATGCTGAGTGTCCCACTTGAGTGTCGCACCTACTGCTGAGCGTTGTACTTTGGGCTTGGGCCTGTTTTCTGTAATTTTTCATCGTTTATAGATAGATTTGTGCGACCCTTAGAGGTCATCTTTCATAGCAGAAACACACTTTCTCACCCCTTGGAGGAAGATTTTGGATTCAGAAGCTCCATTTGATCAAATCTAGGGTTATCTCTTCATATCTTTCATTCAATTCATTTATTTTCACCATGATTATGGTGAACTAAACCCTTTTGTTGTTGGGGGAATGATTTAATCCTATTGAAACTCTCATGTATTGCAATTTCATATGCTTTCTTTTATCAATTGTTAGAGTTTTCCCTCCATTATATTTGTATGATTTGCTTAAGACATTAATCAATAGCATGATTTTTTATTCTATTTATATGGACACGTATAGTTAGGTCTAGAGATGAGGAAATGCTCTTGGTAGCAGTATTGCGACATAGGGATAGGAGGACCAATTGCCTTAAAGCTTTTGTGCGAATTATGTAATGCATGATTAATTGCTAGGGATACTAGACATAGTAAACTAGTAATTAGGATTAGACTCTAATCACCAAGATATTGGAATTAGGAGAATTTAGAAAGTGGCACTAACTTTGATAAAGAAGTAGAATTGTGTAGAATTTGTAAATACATGAGAATGGATTAGGATGAAATCATAAACCCCCAACAACACCATTCATCTATATAATTCAACTGTCAATTGATCAATCTTTGCATGCATGTTTATTTTCTGTCTTACATTAAAAACCCAACTTTTTGTTCCATCAAGTCTTAAGCAATCAAGAATTCACACAAACGTTTCGGCCTAAGAGTCCTTTAGGAAACGATATTCGAACTTACCGTTTTATTATTACTTGATATTACTAGGATAGAGAAATCAAACGCAGAGTTTTTATACTGGTTCAGCCTCAATGCCTACCTCCAGTGTCCTTCCACAATCCAGAAGCAAATGCACTATAATGGTTAAGGTTTTTACAACAAGGCTTTTATAGACACCTCCACGTCAAAGATATAAAACACCTCTCTAACCCTCTAACCAAAATATAGGCAACAATACAAAGGTCTGCAGCAAAATATCCCCTTTTCTGTGATCTTCAACCCACTTTGAACACCTCCTGTAATCACAACAGGATAACAAGATTTCTTTCCAAAGATTGACAGAAATCTTGATGAATAGATGAACAGCACAATGTGCAGAGTTTGATCAGCCAGTAAGCACGCAAATCTTCTCCTTCAGAACCTCTTCAAAGAAAGATCTCAACAGTCTTCTTGATGAGTTCTTGGAGCGTTTAATCATAGGATCTTAATTTGAAATAGTAAAAAGAAAATGTTAGATCAACTAAAGTCTCTATGATTAACAGAGACACGTCTATTTATAGGTTTCTATAAATCAGACGCTCCTGTAGTTGATTGTGCTACTAATGAAGTCGACTGTCATCAAACATTTATAATAGTTAAGCAAATTAGGAGCAGTCATATCAACCAAATTGATTTTGCATTTAACACAGTTGACAATCATAAATGTTTTAATCGACATTTGAAATATAGTCGTTACTGTACACAAGCATTAACAAAATTTCAAATCAAATAACTACTAAGTCGGATCCACTACGCATGTAGTCGACTTAGACACTTCAGCTCAGTTTGAAAATATATTCTATGCAAAATCACACACAACACTGCTTTTGTGCAAATGTAATGCATAATTAATTATTGGGGATACAAGACATTGTGAACTAGTAATTAAGAGTAGGCTTTCTTCATCGAGACATCAGGTTTAAAGTAAATTAGAAAGTGGCATTAACATTAATAAAGAAGATAAATTCATAAATACATGAGAGTGGATAGGATAAGTCGGAAACTCGAACAACATAATCATCCCATATTTTATACATCAATCAACTGCGCATTCTTCAAGTCAATTGATCAAACACTTGCATTCATATTTATTTCTGCATTACAAACACCATGATTTCGTTTACAAGTCTTAATTAATCAAGAAACCACATGAATGTCTAGGCCATGAGTCTCTAAGGAAGATGATACTTGGATTTACCATTTATATTACTTGATATGATTCGGTACACTTGTCAGAGCCTTAACATCTGCACAAGAGAATTCTTTCTGGCATGTTTTACCTCATCAATTCTTTCATGTGTTACTTCAAGAACTTCCCACATTTCTTTCATTGTCTTGCATGGGAAATCCTTAAAAACTCATCCATCTATTTGGTACACTAGCCGGAGTCTTAACAAGTTTTTGGAGTTGTTGTCGGGGACTCGTGGTTTAACTATTTTATTTGTGTGCATATTGATTAACTTTTACTTGATTTTTTTTTTCTTCTAATAATTTCTTTCTAAGGTTTTGTTTTCTTGTGTATATAGCACTAGAAGCAAGAAAAACTCTGAACCTCTTCTTCAAGGGTTAGACCAAAGTAGAAGAAGAAGGAGGATCCGAACATCAAGAGAATTATTTCCTCCTTCAGAGACACTTTTACAACCTTCACCGCAAACATCTGACCAAAGTACTGAAGAGATGGCTGAAGATAACAATGGCAGACGAACTCTAGCGGATTACACTATTCTTGGCCCTCATCACTTTAATAGCATTGCAAGGCCGAGGGTCAATGACTACGAATATGGAGTTGAAACCAGCGTTGATATAATTGGCGAAGAGCAATCAATTTAATGGACTGTCTCATGAAAGTCCATATGAACATCTGACCACATTCAACGAGATTTGTAACACTGTGAAGATCAATGGTGTGTCGGATGATGCTATAAAACTTAGCTCGTTTCCTTTCTCATTGGGAGGCAATGTTAAGCTATGGTTAAATTCTTTCCTGGAGGATAGCTTTACTGAATGAGAATCTGTGGTTTCAAAGTTTTTGAACTAGTACTTCCCATAGTAAAAAATCAACTAGGGTAAGCGAGAAATTTCTTCTTTCAGGCAGGGCATGGATGAAACTTTAGGTCAAGCGTGGGATATATACAAAAGCTTGCTGAGAAAGACGCCCAAACATGGCTTTGATGAAGCTACGGTAGTCCGTCTATTCCTTGGAGGTTTTAGCTCTCAGACGAAATTAATGCTAGATGCCTCAATTGGAGGTAATATCAAGATGAAGACTCCAGAGGAAGCTTTTGAGTTGATCGACAACATGGCTACTAATGATAACGAGATGCACAGTGAAAGAGGAGCTCCACCTCAACAAAAGGGAATTCTACAATTACAACCTCAAGATGCCTTGCTTGCACAAAATAAAATAGTAACTCAACAGTTGGAGAATTCGATGAAGACCCTCGCTCAGTTGCCAAAGGAGATGAAGAACGTTTCACAGGTTCAACAACAACTATGTGAATTATGTAGTGGTGATCATATCAATGGTCAATGTGATTTTCTAGTGGAGGCCTAAGAAGATGTCAATTATATGGGTAATCAATTCAAATTTCGCCAAGGGAACTTCAAACAAGGGTGGAAACCTCAGCCAAGCATGGGTCAAGGTCAAAGTGGACAAGCTGGACAAGCAAGGCAATTCAATAGACCATAACAACAACCATCACTATGGCAACATGTATCTGCGTTAAATGAAAGATCAATAAAGCTAAAAGACACCCTTGAACAATTTATCCAGGTGACTATCTTCAATCACAAGAGCACTGAAGCTGCTATAAGAAATTTGGAGATGTAGGTCGGCCAACTGGCCAAGAAGATGGAAGATAAAGTAGAAAAGCAATTTGGGGCTAACGCTGAGGTTAACCCTAAGGAAGAATGTAAAGCTATTGTGAGCATAGACGATTAGAGGGTGGAAGAGAGCAAAGAAGAAGTTGAGTTAGGGAAGAGAGAAGAAAAACAAGAAAGAATAGGTGAGGTTGAGACGAAAGAGAAAGAAAAGAACAGGGGAGCGAAAAAAATTGAGAAAATTGAAAAAGCTCTTCCTTATCCTAAGGGGCGTGAAAAAATTGATAAAGAGAGGCAATGTGAGTGTTTTAAGGAGATCTTCAAGTAATTGGAGATGACTATACCTTTTATGAGAAGCACATGAAGCAATTCCTCATAAAAAAGAGATACTTAGATGAGGAAACTATGGATGAATAGGGTAATTGCACTATTATTTTGAAGAAACCACTTCCTCCAAAGGTGAAAGATCCAGGAAGTTTTACTATTCCTTGCGTCATTGAGAAGGTGAATATAAGGAAAGACCTAACTAATTTAGGGTCAAGCATTAATTTGATGCCCTTATCACTGCTTGAAAGGATTGATGATCTTGAAGTCAAACTAACAAAGGTGACTTTGCTTATGGGGGATGGATCTTCCAAGAAATCCTATGGTGTAGCGGAAGATGTTGTGGTTTGTATAGAGAAACTTAAATTCCTGGTAGACTTTGTGGTGATGGAGATGGAGGAAGATGAGAAGATCCCAATTATTCTTGGAAGGCCATTCATGAAAACAACAAAGGTAATCATCAATGTGGATGATGGATTGATAGTGCTTCAAGGCCGAGAGGAAAAGGCGATCTTTATTGTCTTCAAATCCAAGCAACAAATTCAAGAAAGAAGATTAGTCATAAAGTTGCATGTGAGGATGCACCAGTGACTAGCCTTAAAGCTGCCAAGCAGGTCATCAAAGGTAAAAATTGTTTCTTGTCACAAGTTAGGGAAGAAGAAAACGACGACAAAGGAAGGATGGTTCATTATGACTTGGTGGATGCACAATTAAAACTTGGCACACCTGTAAGATTCAAGAGCAAGTCGTGGCTTGTGAAAGATTTTAAAGAGAGTGGAGTGATAAAGATTGAAGCTCCGTATTCAACACAAGTCAAGAAGGTGGACCGAAAGCAATTGATGAGTTGGTGTGATGAAAACAAGAAAAAAACCAACATTAAAGATGGAACTTGAGCTTTACTGGGTCAAGCTAATGATGTTAAAACAACGCTTACTGGGAGGCACCACTGTGATTTAAAAACATTGATTTCTTTAATTTACTGTTTATTTTGGTAATGTAATTTAAAACTTTGGAACATTGTTATGCGACTACTATGGCACAACATCTACTGATGGATGCTAGGTGATAGAGTATCTACTGAAGGATATTATGGTTTTACACACCTACTAATAGGTGTTGGTGAGAAGATAGGTGCCTACTGAAGGATGCTGGAGGATCCATGGGTCAGACTCGTGACGTTAAACAAGCGCTACCTGGGAGGCAACCCAGTTGTTTGAATTTATCTTTGTTTGTTTTAATTTATGTATGTTCTAGTTGCATTATAGGTTCTTAATTGTTGAATGTTTGAGTGGTGTGAGAGATTAAATATATTGATTAAGTGAGGGTGTGTAAAGTCAGTGGAAAATACATGATATTTGAAAAAATTGAGAGTTGAAGCTGAGGTGATTTGGTTAAGAACGCTTAGGGTGAGCAAGAAAAGAGAGAGTTCGTGCCTCATTCATCGCTAAGCACCAGTTTGGGGCGCTGAGCGCGATTTCTTAAACAGATGGCTTTTATAATTAAATTGGGCTCAACGTGAGTTGGCCCATTAGATACGTTCCTTACCTTAGGTCTCGCCCTAACAGTCACTCTCACCCTTCACTCATTCTAGCCACTTCAAAGCACTCTCCAAAGGTTTTCTCTCCATTTTCTCCTTCATCCTCCATAAAACCCTTTCTCCACCCATTTTGCTCCAGCTTTCCATCCAAGTTTGGGGTTTGTTGAGAGCACTATTGTTAGGGTTTGATATCCCAATTTCATTTGGCATTCTTCACACATTTAGCATTTTCAACCAAGTATGTACATGCATTCTACATTCTAGGGCATTTGAAAGCATAATTTTGAATGAATGTGGTTGTCTAAGCATGATTCTTGAGGAAATTTGATGTTTATGCATGATTAGTTGAAATAATCATTGTTTGGACTGATTAAATTGCTTGATTGAGGACTGGAACTATGAAAAAAATGCATGTGAGTAGCGCTTAAGGCGAGCTAGGGTTATTTTGAATTTGAACTGTCTGGCACTGAGCACCCTCTAAGGGGCACTCAACGTGATTTTTGCAGATTGCGTTTTCTTGGTTGTTGGCCATTTGTGTGTTGTCTGGTTAGATGTTTCTTGTTGTGGGTGACGCTAAGGTCCCTTGTTTTGCCCTTAGCGGTGATTAGAAGAGTGATTTTGGATTGTTTTTTATGCTCATATACTAATACTTGATAATACTTCTTGTGGTTTTGTGAATTATTTTGATGTAGGGATGACCTCCTCATCAGGGAAAAGAGTTAAGACCATGGAAAACAAGAGAAAGGAGCCAAAACCTTTCTATTTTAACAAGTTCCTTTCTCGTAGACATAAGCAACACTTCCTAATAGTCCAAGACCGAAAACTTTTGATGGAGCGAAAAGTGGGGTGGATACCATCCTTGGCCCCACAATTTGGAGAGGAATTAGAAAGAAAAGAATGGGAGAATGTAACTGCTTACCCTACACCAGCAAACATAGCAGTAGTCAAGGAATTCAACACCAACGCAAAGGCATTGGGCGACTCTCATAAAGAGGAATACATGAACAAATGTGAGAGGAAAGAGTATTCAGAATGACCCTGACACCATTAACAGTTTCTGCATACTGAGTGGGCTGGTGAGCAATGTCAGTTTGCACTGAATATGGAGGAGGGAGCAGATTTTGATGATATAGAGAGGACATTGTGTGTACTTGGAGGACACTTCTGGAGAAACAGGAGTGATGCACTCATTCATATTAGGAGATCTTGTTTGAATCCTTTGGCAAACTACTGAATGGCATTCACTCATTCATTTAGTCATGTTCTCATGTGTTTGATATCAATGTCGGTAGGGTCATCTTCCTTTTTTGTGTGCTTAGGGGGTTGAATATTATCATTGGGCAGGTCAAAGCAAATGAGATTCAGACTTGTGCTAGTTCTGTGAACAACAAAGAACCTTTGGGCACCCATCTTTGATCACACATCTTTGTGAGTTAGTTATGGTGCACACTTCCAAACTGCCGATGGAGCGACCAAGGAAGGAGATTGATGATTCCTATTACATCCAGTATTGTGTGCTGGATGAGGCGGCCCAGCAAGTGCCACAACCACATCCTCCTAGAGTTCATAGGAGGGGACCACCACCAGCATGGGCGCAGCCTCAAGATGTACAACCTTTTTAGATGAGGGACATGTATATGACCCTAATGGAGTCTAGGATTTAGGCATTGCATAGAGGGCAGGTGGCCACTGTAAAGATGATTATAGGGTTGTATGATGGACGAGTTTGAAACTATGGTGGGATGGCTTGAGGATCAAGCAGAAGCTAGTGAAGCTAGAGCAGTTGAAGCTTCGGCCATGGAGGATGATGATGAAGATGTTGAGGAAGAAAAGGAAGAGGAAAATGATGAAGAAGAGGAGGACTCAGATGATATACGCGGTTGAGGATAACATTTACTGATGAATGTTATCGATAGTAGAAAAGGATTTTTCTTATCTGTCTTGTTGAACTTTGTCTTTGGTGTTTGCTTCTATTTTTAGAAAAGGTGTTGATGTACTCAGTTTGAGACTTATATATGATGTGATGGTTTGATATTGATTTTGTGTATGATGAGTATTGCTTGATGATGCTTTGATATTGATTGAGGTTGAGATGTTGCAAAGGATGTTGATATACATGTGGTTGTTCACAAGCTGTGTGAACAGATGCATAATGTTATGAGTGTGATTATGGTGCTAAGCAAGATATGTATCTAGAGTGTATGGAATGTTGATTAGCCTATGTGTGAGGATTTGACCTCCAGAGTTTTTATTGTGAATGATTACTATTCTTTTGGAAGCATGAATGATTTTGCCCAGGTTTCTATGATTGAATGACTTGCTTGCTTGTGTCATATGATAAAGGCCATCTTTGATTACCCTTTTCTTAGCCAATGCATGATTTTATCCCAAATGAAAGAGAGCACAAAGTGTTCTACCCTTTCTAAACCTTAAGCCTTAAACAGAATATAAAACCTTTTGTGAAAATCTCTACCTTGAGTTAAGTTGAGAATCATTATGGTATTGATATAAAGGTTCAAGTTTGGGGTTGATTGGGAGAATTTAAAAAGAAAAGTAATGATAAGCATTGAGCTCAGTGTTGAGCAAGTATGAAATGAAAAACAAAAGGAAATGAAAAATAAATTCAAAAGGAAGAAAAGCTCAATGCAAAAAGGGGGGAAAGTTGGGAATGAGTGAGATTTGTTTGTTTAAAGAGAGGTTGTGCTTGGATGATAAATTTATGAATGACTCTCTTAACTCAAGAATTTTGTGATCTTTAAAAACCAATTTTTTTTCTTAGCCCAGCCATGTTACAAGCCATGAAAAGTCCTTGTGATGACATGTGTGTGTGAGTATGTTTGATTGTGGTAAATGAAAGACAATTTTGTTTTATGTGACATTGTGACAGTAGAATGAAAGAGTGACTTCGATAGACACCTATGTGATTGAGCGAAACATCTTGTCTGATGAGGAATGGTTCCATTGAATACATGATTACCTCTATGCTTAGTTAAGTAATCATTAATGAAAATAACATCTATTGAATATTATGTGATTATGTGAAAACCATAATGAGTGATTTTAATCAAGGCATGTGTACATCTTGACTGAATTCTATTTGATGAGCTGATTTGAGTAATTAGTTGTCTTGGAAGAAAGAGCTTTTGAATGTGTTCAACCATTGTATTGATTGGTGGAAAATTGAGTTATATCGTGTTTGCTTGAGGACAAGCAAAGTTCTAATATGGGGGTCGCAATAACGGTTGAAATATCGTTATTTTTATACTTAATTTTGATACTAAAAACACCCTTTATGACTTAGAAACTAGCTTGAAATCATGTTTTTGCTTAAGTTGTGAGAATAAAAGAGTTGAAGGTGGTTTATTGGTTTTATACTTAGTTTTCCTTGTTTTGACAGAAATTAAGGTGATTTGGAAGAAGACGTTGAAGAAAGGAGTTGGAGTCGGGAAAAGCTGGAAAAGTAGCACATAAAAGAATCACAGATGACATTGAGTGGCCTTTTGGGGCGCTGAGCGCAAGTTTCTTTTGTCTCACGCCTGAGCGCCACCGCTGAGCATCAATCAAGTGTCGCGGCCACCGCTTGAGTGCCCGAAAAGAGCGCTGAGCACCAATTTCTTCTGTCTCAAGCTTGGGCGCCACCGCTGAGTGCTAGTTTAGTGTCGCAACCATCGTTGAGTGCCCCGAGTGAGGCACTGAGCACCAACGACGTAGGCTTGGACTTGTTTTCTGTTATTTTTATGATCTATTGAAGGCCCAGACACCCTAGATACTATATCTTTTGACAGAAAGAGGCACATAAACACTTTTTTCACCCCTTAGAAGCGGATTTTAGATGCGAAAGCTCCGATCTTCAACTTTTAGGGTTTTATCTTTCATTCTTTTCCATATTTTCATCTAGTTTCACCATGTCTATTATGAACTAAACCTCCATTGTTTTTTGGGAAACAATATAATCCTTTGAAGCTCTCATGTATTGAATTGAGTTATATCATATATGCTTTACTTCATTAATTGTTAGGGTTTTTACTCTACGCTTTATGCATGCTTTGTTTAACTCATTCAATTGCATGATTATTGATTTTGTGGATATGGACAATATGGGGAAATCTAGAATTGGGGAAATTCTTCCAGAAGCAAGATTACCTAGACATAAGAATAGGAGGTTTGGTTGCCTTTAAGCTTCTGAGGAAATGTAATGCATAATTAATTGTTGGGGATACAAGACATTGTGAACTAGTAATTAAGAGTAGGCTTTCTTCACTGAGATATTAGGTTTAAGGTAAATTAGAAAGTGGCATTAACATTAATGAAGAAGATGAATTCATAAATACATGAGAGTGGATAGGATAAGTCGGAAACCCCAAAAACATAATCATTCCATATGTTATACACCAAGCACCTGCGCATTTTTCAAGTCAACTGATTAAATACTTGCATTCATATTTATTTATGCATTACAAACACCATGATTTCGTTTTCAAGTCTTAATTAATCAAGAAACCACATGAATGTCTAGGCCATGAGTTTCTAGGGAAAACGATACTTGGATTTACCATTTATATTACTTAATACGATTTGGTACACTTGTTGGTGCCTTAACACCTACACAAGAGAATTCTTTCTGGCACATTTTACCTCATCAGTTCCTTCATGTGTTACTTCAAGAACTTCCCACATTTCTTTCGATGTCTTGCATTGGGAAATCCTGAAAAACTCATCCATTGTTAGAGTAAAGGCAATTACATTACAAGCTTTAACGTCATATTGTGCTCTCCGGTTCTCATCTTCAGTCTACTCAGAAAATTTTTTAAAACAATTTTTCCATTAACAACATGAGTAGGTTCAAATGGACCATTGAGTGTAGCATCGCATACACCTTTATCCACTGATTCAAGAAAAATTTGCATCCTAATTTTCTAAAATGCATAGTTTTCACCAGCAAATAGAGGTGGTCTATTTGTTGATGCACCTTCACCAAAAGTCTGACAAATAAAAGTCATTTTTTAGAATCGAATTGATTAGGCAAAAATATTAATCGATTTGTTTTTCAAATATCTTTTGAAAACCAGCTCTGATACCAATTGTTAAAAAAAACATGTTTCATTTCTCACATCAAGAGGGAGGTGAATTGATGTGTAAAAATGTTTGTTTTTAAAATATTTTTCGCAAAATAAGATATATTTGAACTTTTCTTGAATCGCAAGTAAATTTGTATGCAACGAAACAGTGCACTTAATCGAATGCAATAGCAGGTTAATCAACTTAATGTAGAGAGAAGGCATAAGAGAATTCAAACACTGCTTTTTATATTTGTTCGGCCAACCTGCCTACATCCAGTGTCCTTCCACTCAACCTAAGATGGAAGCCAATGCACTATGGAGATATGAGTTTTTACACCAAGGTTTTTACACTAACCTCACGTCGGAATGTAAAACACCTCTCTAACCCACTAATCTAATATAGGCAGTACAAAAAACAGACACGTAGCAAGAACAATCCTCTTCTTCTATCAACCCCTTTGAGACACCCTCAAAGTCAAGAACCTCGTTCTTCTTCCTATATACCCCATAGGGAATACCAGCAACTCTAAGCGTTTTCTAAAGCTTTTCTTGATCACGTAGAAAGCACCTTCGTGTGCAGAAGGATCAGACGTTTCTAAAACAATCAACCTTACTATGCAAGAAACCTTCAACACATGAATCACCAAGGTAGTTCCTGGTTCTTGGAGCTTTGTTTCTTCTGTAAGATATCAAAGTGCACATTAAAAAGATATGAAAATGTAAAGATCAATTCTTCTTACAGAAATCAAGTCAGACGTCAATATATAGTATAACACAAATCAAGCGCGTTTTAATTGATTACATTATTAATCTAGTCGAATACATTTCACAGTTATAACAGAATAATAGTAGCCAAATGCAATAATTGAAAACGCAATTAATATAATCGATTTGAAATAAATGTTTAGTCAACATATTTAAAAATATGACCGTTGTTGCAGTTATGTCAAGCATTGAAACAATTTTCAAATCAATAACTAACTTAATCAAATACAAGATGCATGCAATCGATTAAGTAAAAACACTTAGCATATTTTGAAAACATTTCTTCTCAAAATTCATTACAGCACACTTGAAAAATATTTGTGCAAACACACGAGATTTAATCAACTTGAACAATAATGTAATCGACTTCAAACTTGTTGTTTTGCCACACAATAAAGTTCAAACATAGTGCTTTTGGTTTTCCATTTCCGAAAACCTATATTATGCATACACAGATAAAATTTCATATCAAACTCAATGGTAAGCTATAATCTGTTGGATAACAGGTAGGCTTCGTTTTACACCAAGAGGGGTGGGGGGTGAATTGGTGAGTTTTCATAATCAAAGTCTTTTTGTAATCTTTAAAACAAAGTTGAAAACTTTACAAGTCTTTCTTGAAACGCAAGTAATGAAAATTGTATGCAGCGGAAAAACGTAGTTGACTACGCAAATGATAAAGTTGACTGTAAGTAAAAGATTAGGGATAGAGAAATTCAAACACTGGTTTTTATACTGGTTCAGCCTCGATGCCTACATCCAGTGTCCTTCCAATACCAGGAACCAATTGCACTATAATGGTCAAGGTTTTTACAACAATGTATTTATAGAAGACCTCCACGTCAAAAATATAAATCTCCTCTCTAACCCTCTAACAAAACTATAGCCAATACAATACAACAAGACTTGCAGCAAGATGTCCCCTCTCCTACACTCTACCAACCACTTTGAACATTCCTCAAAGTGAACTAGACTCCACGAGTCTATCCCATGCAGTCACACAGGTCACAATAGCAATCACCAATGGATGCTAACAATAATCTTGATCAACCAAAGAACACCCCAATGTGTACATGTGTGATCAAGCAATGTGTGCGCACTCAGTCTCCCTTTGAATCTCTTTCCAGAAAGATCACCACCGTCTTCTTGGAGAATTCTTGGAGCTCTATAATCTCTGAGAATTAATCTGAAAAAAAAAATTGAAATTGTTAGATCAAATTGCCCAAAAGTCTTAGACAAACTCGTGTTCTGACAATTTACAGAATTCTGTTAAACAGACATTCTCATAGTCGAATAAGCTACTAATTCAGTCGACTAGGTTATGACAGTTATAACAGATAAGTCAGACCAGTAGCATTCAGTCAACCAAAATAAAATCTCATTTAATACAGTTGACATACTAGTCAATGCTCAACTAACTATTGAAAAAATAGTCGCTATTGTTCATGAGCATAACAGAATTTCAAAGCAAACAACTAATACAGTCGAATATATGGCGCACGTAGTCGACTTCAACATGTCAGAGCAAATTGAAATTCTTTCCTTCACAAAATCTCACAAAACACTGTTTCTCAAAATTTGTACAAAGACTTTAGCATAGTCGATTCAATTAATAATGGAGTCGACTTTACTTCAGCTTTGTCACACAATTATAAATTCACAAATGTGCTTGTGGTTTTCATGCTTTAAAACATGTGTAATGCATCCAGAAGTAATATAACAAGTACAAGCTCAATATATATGCATTCACATGGCAATATATCACAAAAACATGTTCAATAGATATATCAAACATTCAGCATAAGAACATGTAACACAACAACAACATATGTGTGTTATTAAGCAGTGTGTTGTCATCATAAAAAACTAGAGTGATATAGATATTGTGTTGTCAACAATCTCAACAATCTCCCCTTTTTTTATGATACACAACCTTGATTAATAACCAACCATGTTTGCACAATCACATACAAAACAAAGTAACAAAATGATATAAAACAGTTCAAATACTCTACATGTAACATAACAAATCAGCAACAAAATATCAAGCAGATATGAGACAAAAAAACATTCTCCCCCTTTCATAAAGCTTTCATTTCTCTACCTTTGTGCATTAACAAAAAAGGAGTGCTTCTAGATATAATATGCTGAAATGTCAAACAGAGATGCATCAGTAAAAGTGTGCAAATATTATGAAATACAATGATGCTCCCCATATCACATTTAATCACATGTAAAAGATAACTACCCCTGAAATGCAGGCATGTGAGTAAATATGTGTATGAGTGAAATACTCCCCCTGTCATCATAGATATCTAAAATAGATTAGATGCACAATGCAGTACAACCAATTCAGAGTATACAAACAATGTAGCACAGAATTGTATCAAAGATACGATTTCAAAAGCAACTTTATCATGCAATGGTACAGATTTCAATAATCTCAATATTATCTCAATCAAGACAAGCATAATCAAATTAAAGTAGAGATAAATTGTAGATAATCAAGATAAAATAATCAATCAACAAAAGATAACCAAATTCCAGAATTGGAATTTATAACCCTGTTATGATCAGTTGATTGAATTATTTCCACAGTCGAATACATTGCTTGCCAATGATGTTGAATTCCACTTGTAGTTCCCAAAGCAATGTTTTTCCTACAAAACCTTTCAAAGATATTTCGTAGATTAAGCATTTTATTTACGCAAGAAATGTAATCAATAAGAAGTCAATATGTAAAGATATATAACTGATCAAGCATACATAATCGACGTTACACACCACACAGTCGAATCAATCAACGAATTTCAATCAGACAAATTAAAGAAGTTGAAATTGATTCAAACCATATTTCATTTCCTTGTTAAAATGATATTACAATGATAGGATCACAACAAGGAACAAAAAGTACAATGGCATGCTAAGCCATACACAACGAAGCCGAAAAAGACACAAACACAATAGGATTTTTGAACCACGATTTAAGTTTTCTTTCTCTTGTTATTAACAAAATGTTGAAGGATCATATCACTTTCACTATCTTCAGTCTCTTCTCCTTCAGTTTCCTCATCCTGACTTTCTTGAGACAAGCCTTCAAGAGTGTTTGCTTCTTCAGAAGGTACATTTTCTTCATTTTATTGAGCCCTATCATTATACTCATCAAGCTTCCTTTTTATGTCCTTTAACTCGCTCAAAACAATCCTTTCAAACTCATTTTGTGCCCTGTACTGATTGACTCCAGAGGATGATGCAACATTATCATTTCTCATAACTTCACCTTTATATGTCCATTCTTCCTAAGTTTTCACCATGTGCATCAGGTGAAGAACAACCTTGTCAATCCAGCATGTTCGTTGATATTGTTCACTGGATTCACCAATGCATTCCACTCCACAGTGAATGAGTACTTTTGAGATAAAAACACAATAAGCTAGTTTTCCAGATTCTGACTTAATTACTTTCAGCATGTTGTCAGAAATAGATGTCGGCCAGTCCACTTGAGTGTTCTCCTTTAGTGCTTTTAGTAGCATCAAATCTTCTATAGTGGCCTGATAACGGTCTAAAAACTGTTATTTTCATACTTAAA
>NC_028351.1:26264622-26272739 GCF_000741045.1 Vigna radiata var. radiata | reverse complement strand
AGTCCTTTGGGAAAACGATACTTGGACTTACCCATTTATATTACTTGATAACGATCTGGTACACTTGCCAGGGACTTAACAAGTTTTTGGCGCCGTTGCCGGGGACTCGTGGTTTAACTTATCTAGTAGTGTAAACCGATTAAGTTTGACTTGATTGTATATATTTTATCTTTTATCTTTTTATCTTTTTATTTTATCTTTTTATAAAAAAGTGCTACTAGGGTTTGTGTTTCTTGTGCACGCAGCAAGAGCTCAGACATACTAGGAGCAAGAAAAATACGCAACCTCTTCTTGAAGGCTTAAGTGAGACAAGGGGAAGATGGAGAGTTAGACGCCCATCTAGGGATTTTTTTCCTTCCCCTGAAAGATTACTATCACCTTCACCAGTTAGAAGAACAGAGGAGATGACTGAACAAACTCCTTCAAGACGCACTCTTGCAGACCAATCTAATGTTGTTGGCCCTTTCCATTTTAACAGCATAGCCATGCCTACGGATCAAACGACCAACATGGTGTTGAATCCAGCACTTATACACCTAGTAGAAAGTAACCAGTTTCACGGCCTGTCAAATGAGAACCCCTATGACCATTTGACAGTGTTTAGTGAAATTTGCAATATAGTGAAGATGGTAGGTGTATCAGATGATAGAGTAAGGCTTAGCTTGTTCCCGTTCTCATTGGGAGGCAATGCTAAGACATGGCTTAATTCCTTCCCTGAAGGGATGTTTACTACATGGGAGACTATAGCTACAAAGTTCGTCAGCAAATATTTTCCACAGTCTAAAGTTACTCAGGGGAGACTGGAAATCTCATCATTCAAGCAAGGCATGGAAGAAACTTCATAACGGTTGAAAAACTGTTATTTTCATATGTCAATTTAGACCAAATTACATCATTTAAGACTTAGAAAGAGCTTAGAATCATGTAAAATTAATAAATGAGTCAGTCGAGAATCAAAAGCTGTTTTTAGCGATATTATGCTTGTTTTGCATTGTTATGTAGTGATTTTGATGAAAGTGAAGATTGGGATTGAAGATAAAGGTCTTAGACTCAAGATTAAGGAAGAAAATTGAAGAAAAGAAGAGTCAAGAAACCGTCCGGCGGCAAAATTCACCGCTGGGCGGTCCAAGGCGAGGAGAAGGCACCTGGCGTGGGCGCTGGGCGGATTATCAAAATTAGAGGCAAACCGCCGGGCGGTAGCCCCCTACCGCCGGGCGGTGGCGCAATTAGGGACAAACCGCCAGGCGGCATAAGTGTGCCGCCAAGCAGTTGTCCGTTGGGCTTGGGCCTGTTTTTTGTGACGCTCCTCAGCTATAAATAGCCTTGTTACGATTTCATTCTCATTCTTTTGACAGAAGAGACCGGCCAGACCTAATTTTCACTCTCTAGAGAGGATCTCATGGATGCTTAGGCTCCTTTTCATCTTATCTAGGGTTTGCTTTTCCATTCTTCCATTATTTTCATCTAGGTTCACCATGACAATGGTGAACTAAACCCTTTTGTTGTTGGGGGAAACAATGTAATCTTTTGAAACTCTCTTTTATTGAAACTCTTGTTTATTTATATGATTCTTTATATGCTTTGATTATCAATTGTTGGGTTCTCATTTGCGCTTAATGCTTTTGTCGTTTAACTCATTTGATAATTGTTGTTTGTCTTTATTGATACGAGTGTACAATAATGTCATGAACTGGTGAAAAATTCCTTGATTAAGCAATACCAACCTAGGTATAGGGGGTAGGACGATCAATTGTTTTTGCTTCTGTTCTTAATGCATTATTAATTGCTAGGGGAGGCTAGGGATAGCAAGTCGGTAATTAGTAATAGGCTCTTTTCGCCGAGGGATCGGGTTAAGCGTAGGCCAAGAAAGTTTGCATAACAATTAGATAATCAAGCACATTAAACAAGAGGAGTAGATAAGAGAGAGGATTAGATGAAATTGTAAACCCCCAACAACTTCATTCATCCATAGTCTTTTTCGTCAATTGAATCAACCACATTGCATGTTTATTTTCTGTCTTTGCATTCACAACAATTAATTCTTTCTTTACAAGTCTGACGATTTTGATTCACACGAACAATAAACGCCTTTCGATTCTCTTGGGAAGAACGATATTAGGTATTACCGATTATATTACTTGCACGATCTGGTACATTTGCCAGTGAGTCAACAAAACTCTAAGTCAAGCATGGTAGCGATTCAAAGGCCTACTCAGGAAAACACCAGTTTACGGGTTTGACAAGACAACCATTGTTCTTGCTTACCTTGGTGGACTGAACATGCAGTCTAAGATGATTATGTGCGCCTCAGCTGGAGGTGATATCAAACAGAAGACTGAGGATGAAGCCTATAACTTGATAGAGAGTATGACAGCTAATGGGCAAGAAGCATACAGTGAAAGGGGCGTACTAACACAAAAGAGAGGAGTCTTGCACTTACCTACAGATGACGCAATGCTAGCTCAGAATCATCTTTTGACCCAAAAGCTAGATACATTGACAAAGATCCTCTCACAACATCCAAAGGAGATTCGCAATGTCTCCCAAACACAGCAGCTAAGCGATTTTTGTGGTGGTGACCATATCAATGGTCAATGTGTTATACCTGAGGAGATGCAGCAGGAAGCAAACTACATAGGGAACCAATTCCAGTACAGGCAAGGGAATCTCAACCAAGGCAATCCTAGCCAAGGTTGGAAGAATCATCCGAGTATTGGTCAACAACAAAACAACCCATCAGGGCAAACAGAGGCTTCAGACAACAGCAACCCTCACCTATGTGGCAGCAGGTTACACATCTGACAAAGTTTGTCAAAGATCTAAATGATAGATTTGAAAAATTCTCGAAAGTTTATGAGTCCAATCATGCAAGTGACCAAGCTAGCTTTAGATCACTAGAGATGCAAATTGGACAACTGTCAAAAAGAGTAGAAACCACTGAAAAGAACCAGTTTAGGGCTAAAACTGATGTTAACCCTAAAGAAGAATGCAAAATTATGGTGACGAGGAGTAAAAGAAAGGTCGAAAGGGAAATTGTAGAGATTGGAAGTAGTGACGAAGAGGAGGAAAGACAGGTCATTGAGATAAGCAGTAGTAGCAGTGAAGGGAGGAAGAAGAGGAAGCAAGAGTTAGTCATAACGGGCAGAAAAGAGAACTTTATAACCGAATGACTATAGTTCCTTCAGTTATTAAACAGGTTCCTGCGAGGATGAAATTCTATCTTGGAGATATGATAGATTTAGATGAAGATGATGATGAGCAGTAATTCGATATTCAACCTCCAAAGAAGAATTATCCGCTTAAAGTAAAAGACCCAGGTTGTTTGAATCTTGCATGTATTGTGAATGGTTTTTGTGACACCCGAGCACTGACGAGGGCTGGGAGTGATCGTTGGTGCAAGAGGCATGGACAAGGAGCCGCTCCTGGCAGGCTTCCAGTGGAAGGGACACATGGACGAATCGAACATACACCAAAATGAGAGGAATCTAGAGATTGTATAGGTATGGGACTATGCAGTTGAAGGATAGATTAAAGGAATTGATTTGGCTACTCATATCAACAAATCCATTTCCTTTTCGGTAGCCTAACCCGTACGAACTCCATGGTTAAGCATGCTGAGCCTGGAGTAATTTGGGATGGGTGAAGTTCTAGGAAGTTTTCCCGGAAAGTGTGAGTGAGGACAAAGCACACTGGAAAGCCTCATGTTGATGTGTGGGGGCACTCAACAGTCCCTGTAAGTTGTCGAGGCGTTACAGATGGTATCAGAGCCTAGCCTCTCCAGTACGGTGTGGTTCGAGGACGAACCAAGCGAAAGCTGGTGGATATGTGACACCTGGGCACTGACGAGGGCTGGGAGTGATAAAGAAAATGTACTCCTGCATACTGGCTCTAAAGGAAGCAATGTTAGAGTGAAGAAAAGAGCCAAACATAGAAAGTCCAGAAGAGAAGCTGCATTAAATGAAGGCACAACAGGTACTGATTTTAATAGTTGTAATATTTTACAGGTACCTGAAGAGGAGGAGGTTGATAAAGGAGAAAAAATCCGCTCTGAAGATACACCACTTCCAAGAGGATCACAGGTAAGATTTAAAAATCGGAAGTGGATTGTTAACAAGATCAAAGAAGATGGCAAGGTGGAGATCAGAAGACCATATACTAAAGCCATTAGAAGAGTGGATAGAAGGCAAATGATGAGTTGGGCAGATGATGACCCCAACCAGGATGGAACGACTTAATTATATTTAATCCCACCTTGTATAAAACATTTGTAGTTTTAGGTTTATTTGATTTTGGACATGTAATTTATTGGATTTTTGAACACTTTTTGGGTAGCATCTACTGAGGGATGCTAAAACTTTTATGTATCCACTAAAGGATACAAGGTAAGTACACCTACTGAAGGGTGTTTGAAGGATAAGCACTTACTGATGAGTGCTAAATAGGTTTGGGTCAGGCTCGTGACGTTAAACAAGCGCTACTTGGGAGGCAACCCAGTTGATTTTGTTGTTTTTAAATCCTGTGTTAAGTGCATTGCATGTTTAATTGTTGAATCTGAGAGGGGAAAGCCATATAAATGAAAAATTGAAGGTTGAAACTAAGTGTTATAAGGTAAGATTACTCAAAAGAAAGCAAAGAAGAAGAAGTGAAAAATACCGCAGACCACTGAGCGGTCCATTTTACCACTGAGCGGTTGCGGCGCGATGAGTCTCGGCTTTTCTTAAAAGCTGAGCGGTTTTTGAAGTTCTTCACTTTGAAACTCTTCTTTGCATTTCGCTTGAGCGGTTTCCCTAAGCCCTAGCACTCTCCTTTCACTTTGAAGAGCTTTTTAGAGATATTTCCTCACTTTCTCATCACTCACCAAAAATTCAGTTTTCTACCATTGTTTTGTCAAAGTTTGGGGTTTTGGGTTGAGGGTTTTGCATTGGAGAGGACATTCATCATCAATTGAACAATTTTTCTACAAACATTCAAAGTCTCCACTCAAGTAAGTATGCAAATTCATGTTTAGGGTTTTTATTTTGGGATTTGTTGATGAACATGCTTAAGAACATGATAAATTGGGGCTTTTGATTTCTATGCATGGATTGATGAAATAGGAATTGTTTGAACCGATTGAATTACATGATTTTGGTCTGAATTGTTGAAAGTAGCAAAAGAGTGGAGATTATGATCATTTAGGAAGAGTTTTTGGAAAACCTTAGCCGCCACCGCTGGGTGGTCTGTTTTGGCGCTGAGCGGTGGCGTGGCTAGAGGCAAACCGCTTGGGCGATCTTCATGGACGCTGAGCGGTCTGCAGCAGATTTGCCTAAATGTTGAAATTTTTGGATGTTTGTATGTTGAGGGGCCCTGTTTTCCCTCAAGAACTGGATTATGAGTGATCTGAGTTATAAAATTGATGATGTACTAACCTCTAATGATGTTTTTGTGAATATTGTTGAATTTATTTGATACATGAATGTCTACTTCGAGAAGGGTTAAAACTATGGGCAACAAAAGGAAGGAACCAGAGAGACCTAGGAGATTCTATTCTTCTAGGTTCCTCTCAAAGAAGCATGAAGAGCATTATACTACTGTCCAGGAAAGGCATTTGTTGATGGAGATGAAGGCTATGTACATCCCTGACTTAGCTCCAGAATTTGGTCTGGAGATTGAGAGGCGAGGCTGGGAGAGACTAACTACATATCCAGCACCAACCAATATTGAGTTGGTGAAGGAGTTCTATGCTAATGCCTTGCCCAGGGGAGGAATATCAGCAGGGAGATACATGAGCTACGTGAGGGGACATTTGATCAGCTATGACCCTGACACTATTAACGCTTTCCTAGGGACTGAGTGGCCACGAGAGGAGTGCAGGTATGCTGCTATACTAGGGGAAGCCAGGGATTATGAAGATATTGAGAGAGTGATGTGCATCCCTGGGAGGCATTTTCATAGAAACCCTAATGGAGCACTGGTTAACATCCTTAGGGCAGATTTGGCTCCCTTAGCCAAGTACTGGATGGCATTTACTAATGCCAACATCCAGCCATGCTCTCATGTTTCTGACATCACATTACATCGAATTCTGGTCATCTATTGTATGCTGAGGCAGATGGACGTGAATGTTGGTTATCACCAGCGAAATTCTGAGCTACGCCAACACTGTGAGTAGCAGGACACCACTAGGACATTCGTCCCTAATTACATACTTGTGCCAGCAGACAGGAGTGGACACTGCAGTTTCACCCTGTGAGAGGCCGAGGAGGGCTTTGATGCCTCCTACTATCATCAGTACTGTGGATGTGATGAGCCGGCTAGAGCAGTTCCTAGGAGACGTCCTAGGAGGGCAGCAGCGCGGCAGGAGGATGAGCATGCAGATGCATCGGCACAGCAGCCTGAGCCTTTTCATATGAGGGACATGTACATGTCCATGATGGAGGCGAGGATGGAGTCCCTTCGCAGAGGGCAGGTGGCCACTGCCGAGATGATTATAGGATTATAGGGCAGGTGGCCACTGCCGAGATGATTATAGGATTATATGATCAGCCACTAGTGCACAGGTGGACTATGGACGAGTTCCATAGTGCAATGGATTGGCCTCAAGGGCAGGCACAGGGCAGTGGGTTTAGAGCAGCTGAAGCCTCAGGTGGACAGGATGATGATCACGAAGATGAGGACTTTGAGGATGCCAAGGATGAGGATGAGTATGACTCAGATGAGGACTTGTGCTGAGGGCATCTACTGATGGATGCCAGCATTTGGACAAGGACTTTTCTTTTCTTTGTACTTTGAATTAGTAGTATAGGATAAGTTTATGTTTGTGTCTATGCTTGGCTTGTACACTGATTCTGATAATGGTTCAATTTTATTGCATGATGAGTTATTTACTACTGATGATTGATTGTGGATGATGATTGAGAATGTGTGAATGCTGATATCTAGGTTGATGGTTCACTAACTATGTGAACAGATGAGTAAGTGATTCATGATTGTGATTTTGATGTTAAGCAGGATTCATGAATGAGAAGTGAGAAAGCATGATTGTGTGAGGTATTGAGCTTCAAAGTTTTTATTGATGTATGCATTGTTCACAGGGAATCATGATTGATATTGACTTAATCTTGATAATTGATTGAATTGCATGTGTTTGTCATATGATCAAGGCCATGCTTGGAAAGCCCTTACTTAGCCAAATTTTCACCCAAAGAATTTTAAATGATATACCGTTTTTGAACCTTGGCCTTAAACAGTATGAAAACCCTTGTTTGAATTGATTAACCTTGAGTTAGGTTAAGAATAATTGTATGTGTTGAAAAGGTTCAAGTTTGGGATTGTATGGGGAAAAGTGAAAGGCAAAAGATAAAGCATTGAGTTCAAAAGTAAAAAAAAAAAGAAAAATGCATGAGAAAGAAAAAGAAAAGAGGAAAAGGGAAAAAGCATGTAAAGTGAACTCAATGTACAAAGGAAAGGGAAGAAGTTGGGAATGAATGAAATTGGTTCAAAAGAGAGTGTGCTTGAACTTTGAATGATGATTTAAACTCTATTAACTCAAGGATTTTGTATTCCAGAAAAACCAATTTTCTTGATAGCCCAGCCACAAAACAAGCCTTGGAAAAAGCCCTTGTGATGACATTTGCATGTAAAGATTTTGATTGTTTTAGATGAATGGCAATATTATTTTATGTGACATGTGAACAGTAGAGAGTAGAGTGACCTCCTAAACACTTGAGAGATTGAGTGAAACACTTGCTTGGTGAGAATTGTTAAATCCATGTTTACATTTATGCTTAGTTGATTGATCATTCATGAACAAAACATTTGTTGGAAAAAGATTGATTATGTGAACTAAATTGGATTGAAAGCATGCATCCATCTTTATACGATTCCACTGAAATCTGGATTGTATAATAACTTGTTGTGAGAAAAAGGAATTTTGAAGAATGTGAATTATTTTGATGAAGAAGTGGAAAGCCAAGTTTTGTCTTCTTTGCTTGAGGACAAGCAAAGTTCTAAGTTTGGGGTTGTGATAACGGCCTAAAAACCGTTATTTTCATACTTAAATTTGATATTAAAACACACCCTTTATGGCTTAGAATGAGCTTTAAATCAAGTAAAACACTTAGTTGTGTCTTGTGAGA
>NC_028351.1:26253171-26263412 GCF_000741045.1 Vigna radiata var. radiata | reverse complement strand
TTAGTTTACATGAAAAGTAAGGCCTAAGAGTCCTTTGGGAAAACGATACTTGGACTTACCCATTTATATTACTTGATAACGATCTGGTACACTTGTCAGGGACTTAACATGGCCTGTGCATAGTTGCCTCCTCTTGCCATGAGTATATAAGCAATAACATAAATGGCTAATCTTTCATCCTTTTTCATTCCTCCTGTCTTGTAATTTGAGTAGTCTCTGCAGTCATATGCCTTCCTCAAACAATTTTGGTATTTAGTGAATTTGTGAAAACCGTCTATCTCAAGATGACATTTTTCTTCGCCTATCTTTAGTCCATCACCAACACTCCAGATTTCATTTGTCAGTTTTATGTCAACGCCTTTTACTCGAGAACAGAGAATATCGTCTTCAATCTTCAAATTGCAGTAGAAAACTTTCACCAAATTTGGATACCAAGGGCTTGCCATCTCAACAAATTTCTTAGTCCTTGGCGCTTCAGCCACCTTTGAAATAAGAACCCTTCATCTTTGAAAATTTTCAACTTCAGAAATTTGTGCGTCACCAAACTTCTTCTCTTCCAGCAATCAAGATGTCTTGATTGAGCTTCATCATCACTAATTCATCCATTTAAATCAGATACCCGTCTAGTATTTTTCGTAGCAATAGTTTTGATTCTTCTTCTTGGTGTTGAGCTAGACGCCATTTGATAATGAAGATAACAATTTTCTTTCAAAGGTTGAGTAAACTCAGGTTCTGAAAGTGAAGATTTGTGAAGTGATTGACGACCATCAGGTTTATATTTGTATTTGTCAAGGTTAAATTTTGGAGGAAATCATTTAATTTTACTTTCGCACCAAGACAAAATTTCGAATATGAGACCCAGTAGTTCAGAAGATCAAAAATCGACTTTATTAAACACACAGTTGACTGCTATATGTCATGAAATAATAAAACAGAGTTTAAAACACAAAAAGCAAAGTCGATTGAATTAAAATTGTAGTTGACTAATCATCGTGGAAACAGTTTTTCATACTCATTCAATCAATCAAACAATCAAACAATAAGCACATGCAATCAAACAACAACTACCAATCAATTTAAGCATAATGCAGCAGATTGATATAATTTTACTCGTTGTAGATGCTCAAGATTTTGATTTTTCCAAAGTGATCCATCCTTGAGTTCATATTGCATATGTTATGTATCCTGCAAAACAATTCAAGTTTTGGTTGCTGGTACCCATTTAACCTTGGGTCCTGGAATGTCAGTTTTCCTCATTTGTTCCTTCGGTCTCCATACATATAATCCTTTAGGAATAGCAACCTTTCTCTAATAACAATTTCTAACATTGTGACCAACACAATTACAATAGAAACATGCATTTTTAGCAGGTTTACTTAAATCAATAAATCTCTTAGTATTGGTTCTGTTAGATTGAGCTTTGTATCCTATTCCTTGCTTGTATATAGCTCTACCATAGGATTTCAATACAACATTTAAGTTATCTCTACCTTGTATAAACTTAGCTAGAATACTAGTCGAGTAATCTATCTTTTCAATATGAGTAGGACAATTTTCACATGGTTTTTCAACTGTGACAGTTTCAATTTTAATTTCCTTAGCAGATAACAAAGCATCATTCAATTATTTTTCTAATCTTTCATTTTCAGAAACAAGGTTATCAATTATATTTTCATAATCTCTCCTTTCAGAGTTTAGTTGATTAACCTTGTACTGCAATTGAATTGCTTCAGCATGTTGTTCTTGAAATGCATCTTGTAGCAGATCATATTTGATTTCCACTGGTTCATTTGAGATGTCTACATCATTGTCATAGTCATCCCATGTTACTCCAATCATATAACACATGTTAGATTCTTCCTTTTGGTCAGCATCTTCATCACTTGAGCTTTCAAAATCTGTATTCTCCCAAGCAATGTATGCTCCTTTTCTTTTCATGCTTCTGACTTGAGGGAATCTTTTCTTTCCTTTTTGCTTAGGCTTCAATTCTGGACATTCAGGCTTGATATGTCCTTCCTTTCCACATTCGTAACATTGGATATCATCTGTTCTGAAGCTTTTCTTTTTGCCTTGACCTGCATGGTTAGTCAGTTGACTATCATTATGTATAAGTCGACTAAATTTTCTTACCATCAAGGTCATCAGTTCTTTCTCGTCCATGTCTGTTTCTGAGTTATTCTTGCTTGTAGCCTTCAGAGCTATGGACCTCTTTTCCTCAATCTCTTCTTCATCCTTTAATTTATCAAGTTCCAATTCATGTTCCCGTAGCTTGACAAACAAGGTAGCCATATTCATAGTTGTAAGGCCTTTGGATTCAGAGATTGTTGTGACTTTTAGTTGCCAATTTCTATTCAAATTGTTCAAAATCTTGATATTGATTTCTTCTTTTTTAAACACCTTCCCAAGAGCCATGAGATGATTTACAATGTGAATGAACCTTTTTTATACATCATAGATGGTTTCTCCAGTCTTCATTCCAAAAAGTTCATACTCTTGTATCAGGGAGTTCTTTCTTGCTCTCTTTACTTCATCTATCCTTCATGTGTTACCTCTAAGACATCCCAAATTTCGTTTGCAATTTTGCATTGAGATATCCTGAAAAAATTCATCAACTGTTAGTGCAGAGGCAATAATATTTCTAGCTTTAATATCATACTGAGCTTTTTTATTTTCATTTGCAGTCCATTCAGTAAAAGGTTTTATAACAGTTTCTTTATCAACAGTTTTAGTAGGCACATAAGGACCATTCAATGTAGCATCCCAAATTCCTTTATCTACAGATTCAAGAAAGATTTGCATTCGAATTTTCCAAAATGGATAATCTTCACCAGCAAGCAGAGGTGGTCTGTTTGTTGAAGCACCTTCACCAAAAGTTTGAAAACAGGAAGCCATCCCCAGGTTTATTGTCGAATCAATGAAAAATAGAGTCAACTAGTTTTTCAAATATCTTATGAAAACCAACTCTGGTGCCAACTGTTGAAAAATAGGTAGGCTTCGTTTTACACCAAGAAAAAGGGTAAATTGGTGAGTTTTCAAAATCAAAGTCTTTTTGCAATCTTTAAAACAAAGTTGAAAACTTTACAAGTCTTTCTTGAAACGCAAGTAATGAAAATTATATGCAGCGGAAAAACGTATTTGACTACGCAAATGATAACGTCGATTCTAAGTAAAAGATCAGGGATAGAGAAATTCAAACACTGATTTTTATACTGGTTCGGCCTCAATGCCTACATCTAGTGTCCTTCCAATACCAGGAAGCAATTGCACTATAATGGCCAAGGTTTTTACAACAAGGAATTTATAGAAGACCTCCACATCAAAAATATAAATCTCCTCTCTAACCCTCTAACAAAAATATAGCCAAAACAACACAACAAGAGTTGCAACAAGATGTCCCCTCTCCTACAATCTGCCAACCACTTTGAACAGTCCTCAAAGTGAACTAGACTCCACGAGTCTATCCCCTGTAATCACACAGGTCACAACAACAATCACCAATGGATGCTAACAATAATCTTGATCAACCAAAGAACACCCCAATGTGCAGATATGTGATCAAGCAATGTGTGCGCACTCAGTCTCCATTTGAATCTCTTTCAAGAAAGATCACCGCCGTGTTCTTGGAGAATTCTTGGAGCTCTATAATCTCTAAGAATTAATTTGAAATAGAATCTGAAAGTGTTAGACCAAATTGCCTAAAAGTCTTAGAACAAACTCGTGTTCTGACTATTTATAGAATTTTGTTAAACAGACATTCTCATAGTCAAATAAGTTACTAATCGAGTCGACTAGGTTATGACAGTTATAACAGATAAGTCAGACCAGTAGCATTCAGTCAACCAAAATAAAATCTCATTTAATACACCTGACTTACCATTCAATGTTCAACTAACTTTTGAAAAAGTAGTTGTTATTGTTCATGAGCATAACAAAATTTCAAAGCAAACAAGTAATACAGTCGAATATGTGGCGCACATAGTCGACTTCAACATGTCAGAGCAAATTGAAATTCTTTCCTTCACAAAATCTCACAAAGCATTATTTCTCAAAATTTGTATAAAGACTTTAGCATAGTCGATTCAATTAATAATGGAGTCGACTTTACTTCAGCTTTGTCACACAGTTATAAGTTCACAAACGTGCTTGTGGTTTTCATGCTTTAAAACATGTGTAATGCATCCAGAAGTGATATAACAAGTACAAGCGCAATATATATGCACTCACATAACAATATATCACTTAAACATGTTCAACAGATATATCAAACATTCAACATAATAACATGTAACACAACAACAACATATATGTGTTATTAAGCAGTGTGTTGTCATCATAAAATACTAGAGTGATATAGATATTGTGTTGTCAACAATCTCAACAAAATCAACACAATATATTCACAGATATGCTTGTACAAATACAACACAATGAGAATAAGCATATAACATGTATAACATAGTACATACACATGTGTTAATATTAATTATGTGTTGTCATAATCAAAACCACAGATATCACTGAGATTGTGGATTCAGCTAAACCTATGTTCCCCTATCAATAATTTCAACAGTGTGAGGCACGTTTTCACTTAAAGGAGAGCTAGGAGGGTTGTTAAGGCTCATGGTAACACTCCCTTCTTCCTCTTGGCTTCTTCATCTTCTTCCATGGCCATTTTATAAGCTTGAGGCTCTCCCTTAAAATGGAAAGCCAAAATGACCGTGTAGGATAATGTACTGAACAATATTTTTGTCTAAAAAATATCCTATATTCAAAAAATATAGATTACTCTAAATGATTTGATAAATAGACAAGCATAAACGCTATAATACAAGGATTATGCTAAATGTTATAATAAACGTCTAATGTTTTAAATCCAAATTTATGAATAGTAATTTTTGTCTGTTGTGTTGTTTATCTTTATCTATGCAGATCCATAAAGGAAATATGATTTATTCAAAAGTTCTATGTTAATTTAGAAGAACATTAAAAGATACGAAGACATTCTGAAAATGTTTCATCAATGCCTTTTGTTTGTCCAATCCGTAGAAGCAACGCAGTTGCCTGTATAAAAGCAACATAGCATATGACCTTGTACAAAAGGCAACACACCTACATCAAAGTCAATTCTTCTAAGTAACAGATCATTCTTGAAGTTTCTTATATAAAAAATACCGCATGAAGAGAAGAAAATAACAAAAACTGCATATATTATCACGCTACCAAAATTCTCTTGTTGTGTTGTCAAGCTCTTTGAAAAAGAAAATTCTTCGTAACAAGTTTTTCAGATATACTTTGTATTGATCTAAATCCTCTCTAAGAGTTTTTCCATCTATACTTGTTTGAAAAATGCTTTGTTTTTTTTTTTAATAATAAAAATGATTTTAAAAACTTGGTTGTTTAACTCAGGAGAAGTTAAACAGATTTAGCTAGTTGAGGTAATGTAAAAAGTAAGAGTGGTGAAACTCTTTATAGAACCAGGAATGGTGAAACTTGTTGTAACTTTTTAAAGTTAGTGGAACCCTTTTAGAATGTTTAAAGGAGAACTAGATATAACTTAATTAGAGTGAACCAGTATAAAAACGATTTTTCATCTTTGATCTCTTTTGTTGTATTTCTAAACATTTTCAAAAATCCGTAAGTGCTCAACACTTTTTGCAGACCGTCTAATCCTTGCAAACAATGTATAACATTAACTGCGAAAAGTTTTTCAAACTATATTTAACCCCTCCCTTTCTAGAGTTTGTCTATTATTTCAATCACAATTCAATTTTTTCAATCATTTGCTAGATTTGACCTCTTCATCTTTTCCTTGTCACAAGGCACCCTTGTACAATATTAAAAACATAATGACTAAATTTATAACATTTAAACATTCTATCTTAAATTTTTTAAATATCATTTCCTCTGCCTAAACATTCTACAATGTTGTGTCTCTCTAATGTATTTTTTTTATGAAAAAATCTTAACAGTAATATGAGAATCTAGTTTGTCTTAGTAACCGATTTAGATAAAAATAAGTGTCTTGTTAAAATTGAAAGTCAAACATTTTTATATAAAAAATAAACAATAAATAAAAATATTAAAAAAAATAAATCAAGAGAAATATATAAATATAAATATTTCTATGCCTATATCCAAATTTTTTTAAAAAGAAAAACTAAAATTACATACCATCACATTCTGGTTAATACAAAAATTTATCAAAATGATAAGAAATTAAGATCATACCAAGGAAGAGGAATTTCCTTGTCATTCCTAATGTGGTTTTTGTTTCGAATAATATTATCTTTTTCTTCATTCTATTACTTAAAATTTGTATGCATACTTACAATGAAGATGATTCGAAAGTATCCATTCGTTTTTCAAATTATTTTTTCTTGTCAATTTCTTTCAGCTAAGATTTTGTTTCTCGTTCATTTTCATGTATGTTTATCTTATAACAGCAAGAAAATAGATTATTATGATTTATAATCACAACCAAAACTTAAATTTCAATTCACTTTTTTTTTCGTACTTTTGTTTCTGTATACAATTCAATTATATTTCATTTTTTTTCTTCCTTCTTTATCTACATTTTATTTGTTTTCAATAATATTATTTCTTTTTTCATATCTCCTAACATGAATTAAACCTTTTTTATTCAAATGTCTTTTGTACATTGTTATATTAATTTCTCCATTTTTTTCTACTATAAATTTCGTTTAACCATTTTTTTTTGTTATCCATTTTTATGTTATAATAGCAATAAACTAAACACCTAAAAAAAATTAAATTTGATTTTCCTCATTCTCTATTTCTATTTTTTTTCCATACACGTGTTTTTCTTTTGTGTACAATTTTAAACGAAAAATGGATATAAACTTCTTCCATAAAGAAATTTATGTGAAGAAATTGTTTTAATTAATTCATTGTTGAATTATATTAATTAATAATTAATTTTATTTCATTTTTATTGAGACAATAAATATTTACACCTTCATATGTTTTCATCTATGTAATAAAGTAATAAAACTATGAACATTCACAATTGATTATCTCTACTATGTATATTATATATTAGTTATCTATATAATTTCATGACAAATAAAGTGTACATGTAGGTACTATTTAAACTCACCATTTTATAGTGAGTATAGTTATAAGTGAAGTATAGGAATAGTGTGTACATACCAATTCCTTCAATTTTTCTTCTCTTTCTATATTATTTAACCTCTTTAATATCTTACAATTTCAATCATATTTTCAAAATACTTTTCCTATAATTACAATCTAAATTACAATTATTATTTTCTATTTTACATTTTATTTTAAAAGATGTATTATATGTAAGAAAACTCAAGCTTCAATTTCATTATATTAAATTGTTTTTAAGGTGCGTTTAAACATTTTTACCACTCTTTAATTTTTTGCATTTTTTTGTCTGTTTATTTTCAAGTAAGAATCTCTAATTCTAAATTCTAACTTTTCAATCATATAAACATTAATTTATTAACTAACATAGAAAACTTACATTTTCTTTTCTATGTGGTTCTTGGATTTGGTTGCTTTGAAAAACCTTTTTTCATAATACCATATTCCATTCTCTCTCTTCTCAATGTCATCAATATTTATCCTAATTACCACATTCACTTTTGTGATCAAGAAGACTTATTGCTTTATTTTTCTATTATATAATTTTATAAATTATTTAATTTTAATTTTTTATATATAATATCATATATAAAATTAGTTTAAAAGTAAACAAAACCATACATCGCGGGACTAAACATTCACTTCCAAATTTTCACCTTAACTTTAAAGTTTAAGTAAATTATCTTCATCTTGTGTTAAATAGATAAACTATACTGATTTAAGATCACCAGCCATCTACATATCATCTGTCAATAAGAAGTTAAAATTCATTATCAAGAGTGATTAAATTTTTAGTCTATTTTTTAAGCTTTTTTTTGTGTGTGGTAATTTAACATATCTTTTGCATAATACGTGTTCTTTTTCTTTTCATCATATACAAATGAACTTAACGATGCATTATTATGAATAATGATAGTAAAAATCTAACTCCTAATGTACAAATCTTATGAATAGTTAGTCTCGCAACTGTACTTGTGAGTGAGACCGAATAAAAGATTATTGTTTACAGTCAACCTGAATTATATATATGTATATGTATATATATGTATATGTATATATATGTTTATGTATATATATGTATATATATATATATATATATATGGGGTTTGTTAACACGCGTACGCCTGTTTTTCAGTTGGTACGTTTTAACAATGTGTATCGGATTATAATAGACAAAAATATCCTCATTTATCATGTATTCTAAGTTTTAAGGTAAAGGATATTTAAATAATGGTTTAATCATTCACCAAGTCTCTATTTTCGCGTAGAATCTCAATTTAATCCCTCTTTTTTTCGTTTTCTCAATTGGGTCTTAATTTTTCAAAAATTGCATCAATCAGGTCCTTTCTGTTAAATTGGGGTAACAGTGTTAAGTTTGTTTGTGACATGGCACAGTGCATGGAGTTCATTAAATGACGTGGCAAAGTGAAATTTTTTAACTAATTATAATAATAAAAAATTTTAAGGAAAAATAAACACAAAATGAAATTATACTAAAATGAATGTCATAAACCAAATTTCCTGTCGTGAATCTTCTATTTTGGAATTAATTTGGGGGTTCATCCAAAATTGCTGTCGGGATTGGGAGACTGCATCTAGGGTTCGTCCGTCCAAACACTCAAACCATTTGTGAAATTAGGGAATGAATTTGGGGGTTTAGGGTTAAATAGAAGTTGACGTTGACAGAGAGCATGAAGTTGTCGTTGTCGTGGGAGTTGTGGGTCATTCTTCTGCTGCAATCTCGAGTGGCCAGGTCAGTAAAAGAAGTTGGCTTTGTTGTTCTTTTTGTGATTTTGGCTGGTGTGGTGGTCCCGTCGTTGTATTTTGTTTCATTTTTGAAAGCTTTTTTGTGGTCCCCCATGTTTAAAGTTATTTTTGTATTGTGTGAGTGCGTTTTGTTTATGGTTTCTTTCTGTGTGAGTGTGTTTTAATACATGTTTTGTCGTCATGTGATTACATTATAGGTGTATAAATACTTATATATAGTGTTTTTGCGTCATGGACGAGGAATTTGAGGTTGTGTTTCACCATGGAGGGAAATTAGTGAATGATGTGAAGCTTAAGTATGAAGGGGGGAGACATCAAGGTTTACGTTTGACCCAGATGTTTGGAGTTATTTTGTGATTGTTAGTGTAGTCAAATCTTTGGGATACCACGACTTTAAAGAACTCTGGTACTCCGTAGGAGGGGCTTCAGTGTTGGATGATAAGTTAGAGTGTTTGTGTGATGACACTACTGCCATGCATGTCGTTAATTTGTCTAGGCTGAATGGTGAAGCGCATGTGTTTGTGATACACCTTGTTTCTGAAGCCGAAGTCATACATATGGTTATGGGTGTTGATGATGATGCAAAACAAGTGGAAGTTGAGACTGTTATGGAGGAAGATGTCCATGGTGTTGGAGAAGTTGGCGGTGTGTTGGAAGAGCTGGGTGGTGAAGAAGAAGAGATGGCTGAACAAGTAGAAGTTGAGGCTGTCAAAACTAAAAAAAAAAAACACGAAACCCCCAAACCCTTACTCACCTCCCTCATTCCTCTCAACCCTTTCTCTTTCATCTCTCTCACTCCAACATTATTTTCTCTGTCATTCCTATTGTCCCAATTGAAAAAAAAAATCATAAACCCTTGTCCTTTTTCCTTTACACAAAGTGTTTCTTTTTCCTTTATCTGTTGGTATGGGATACATAATGTAAGATTACAACCTAGAATTGAAAGAATTGTACTCCTAGAGAATTCTTCTATACCTATTTCTTTAATTTCCTTATGTCCCTTTTTTATCACTGAATCAACTTCTACAGGCGTTTAGAATAAACTTTAACCATGCAAGATAAAAAACAGTAAAATCATTTTTTACCTTTNAGATTTGGGAAGAGTAACATAAAATGACAAAGTTTATATTCATTTTACACACATTAATAAATATAAAATGATTATAAAAGAGTAAACTTTTTCAATTTTTAAAAAATATCTCTGATTAAAATTGCTACCACCATCTTCAATTGGGTTTTTTTTTTTGTTTTAAGAATGAAAATTATTTAAATATCCTTGACCTTAAAACTTATAATCCATGATAAATGATGGTATTTTTGTCTACTATAATCCGGTACACATT
>NC_028351.1:26249884-26253020 GCF_000741045.1 Vigna radiata var. radiata | reverse complement strand
ATACATATACATACATATATCTATATATGTATCTATATAAAATTTAAGGGTATTTTAATAATTTTAAAATTTAATTTAAAATAAAAAATAAAAAGTAGTTATTTTTTAAAAGGTAGTTGTTTTAAAAAAAAATAAAAGGTAGTTGTTTTTTTAACCAGACTGTTCTATAAACCTTAAATTCTAAATTATTATATTTCTTTAAAAGGTAATTGGTTTTTAAAATAAAAAATAAAATAAAAGGTAGTTGTTTTTTAAAATTAAAAATAAAATAAAAGCTAATAAATACCTTTAAATATCACCTTTAACTTTTTTATTTTAAATTAAATTTTAAAATTATTAAAATACCATTGGATTTAATGTTAGTTTCTTTTTTAACCGGAACATTTTTAGTAACCTAAAATTTGATATACTTTATAAAATATACCATCTGAAAAAACCTAAATTAACAAACCTATATATATATCCTCACAACTTTTAGAAAATTTATATAAATTTTTAATATATGCTTTACTTGAATTTTTAAATATTTATACAACATATAGGAGATATTTTGGTATTTGTTTCATCAAATTGTGAATCCACTTCTCTTTAGAATATCCTAATTCATATTTATATTTTTCTTAAAGAAAGGAATATTTATTTTTAATATTTTCTTTTCTAAAATAAATTCTTTCAATAAATTATTAAACATATTTCAATATAATTTTAAGTATAATAACAAATTAATATATATTTTTTCAAATATTTTAATCGATTTTATTTTACTTGAAGTTTACCCCTCTCTGTACCATGTATATTTACAAACATTATATCTGAAAAGACAATGGCTTGTACCCATGTTAAACAATGGCGTCAGCTTAATGCCAAGTAATGAAAAGTTTGCAAATATTGTTTCTTTTACAAATTTTAATTTCCAAAAGCCCTCTAACCTACGGCTCAGGGCACTTGTTGAAAATGACTTTTCTTTTTCTTAATAAAATTGTTTATTTTGGAAATTTACTTTTCTTCTTTTCAACTTTGCAATATAAAAGATTTATTTTAATATAGTTGTTACTTTAAGAGAATTAGTTATTTAAATTTTAAACTCTGTTTGAACCAATATAATTGATCAAATTGACACACGATGTACCCGCTTTCATTCGATATAATCAACTATTATTTTATAATAATTTGTTACTTTGTTTAAAATAATTAACTATTTCCTTATAATAAGAAATAAAATTCAACAACTCGAACTTATATGTCTAATATGTTATTAATAACAATTATTTATTTATCACTAATAATTTCACATTTTTATAGAATAAAAGAAAAAAGAAATCTTAGAGAGGATAAAGAATTGTGGAAATTTTACTCATCTATTGTCACAATCAACATTTCAACCATTCAAAAGGGTGAAAATTGTTGTTTTTAAAAGTAACTTGATTAAATCAAAATTCGGTAAAAAAAATGCTATATATAAAATATTAGACTTAAAAATTAGGCTTTTTTATGTCTCTCGTAGATTGATTTCATCATATTTAATTATGAAAAATATCTTTTTAACAATTTTTTTTAGAACAGTTTATGTAATAATTTGAGATGCGTCCATTTTAAATACGAACTAATAAAATAGATTTTATTATAAAAAATTGTTAAAAAAATTATTAACATATCATGATTCTTTAATTATATTCTTGTGGCCAAACAAATAAACATGGTCTCCCTAGCACATAAGAGATGTAGGATTTAAACAACAAATTTATTTAATGTTAATACCATAAACATTATAAGCGTATTCATATAATTAAATATATTAGGATAATTGAAACTATTAGACTAATTCAGGAAAAAAATAAAAAGACTTATTAAAATACTATGAATATATACATTTTCAAGTTTGTAATGTTGATATTATTATACATTTATCTCACAACATCATTATTTTATTCATCCATGGAAGAAAAAAAAGAACATCTCAAAATATTAAGATATTTTAGAGAATCTAGAGAAAAAAATAATTATCCTAATAAATATATGGAATTAAATAAAACTCATTTACTATCCAAATGCTTTCAGTATTTTTAATCATAAATTATAATACCAAATGAGAGCTTTAATCTTTTATAATAACTATTCTAAAAGTTATATCTAATTAAAATATTTTTAATTTATTGATTATGTAAAAAAAGTGCAATAATAATATATTAAAAGTAATAAATTCTTATATATTTGAGGTGTTTGATGTGAAATCCAAAAAAGAATGTTAATTTTCTCATCATTGACATCACAAACACACTTTTCATTGTGTCAAAAATAACTTGATAGATTAAATTATTAATAAATAAAAAATTTATATTGTCATCATATATTTATATTAATAGAATCTCACTCCTAGATTTTTTAATAAACAAGGTTGAATAAATTTTACTTTTATTGAAACCTTTCTTAATTAAGTTACTTAACATTTCATACCATGATGTAGAAGCTTCCTTCAAACCATATAATACCTTTTACATCTTGAATGCATAGTTTAGAAACTCAAAGTTAATGAATCTAGGTCTTTGTTCAACATAAACCTTATTCTTTATAAAATGAATAAACATGTTACTTTATACATTAAAACTAGTATTATTGACCAACACTAAATAAGCTTAATACTTTTTTCCTTAGTTAGATAGTCAGGTTCGTATCAATATATATATATATATATATATATATATATATATATATATGGGTTTGTTANCATGCGTACGCCTGTTTTTCAGTTGGTACGTTTTAACAATGTGTACCGGATTATAATAGACAAAAATACTCTCATTTATCATGGATTCTAAGTTTAAAGGTCAAGGATATTTAAATAATTTTCATTCTCAAAACTAAAAAAAAAAAAAAGAACCCCCAAACCCTTACTCACCTCCCTCATTCCTTTCAACCCTTTCTCTTTTATCTCTCTCACTCCAACATTCTCTCTGTCATCTCTCTCACTCCAACATTTTCTCTATCATCCCTACTATTGCCCCAATTGAACAAAAAAAAATCAGAAACCCTTTTCATCAGAGATATTTTCTCTCTCATTTCAACATTTTCTCTGTCATCATTCTAACATTTTTTCTCTCATCTCAACCCAATTGAAGATGGTGGTAGCAATTTGAAT
>NC_028351.1:26210947-26249340 GCF_000741045.1 Vigna radiata var. radiata | reverse complement strand
ATATATATATATATATATATATATATATATATATATATATATATATATATATCAATGAAAAAATTCACTTAGGATTGTATATGAAGATTAGTTTGACCAACTTAGAGCATCAACGTTGTAGAAAAAAATACAATCTTAGAAAATTTGTTGTCAAAGAATTATATGTGTCAAACGTTGTTCTATATAATAGCTTTTTCAATTATAAAGGTGTTTTAAGTAACAGATATGTGCTAAAATAAACAAAAAAAAATCATGACTAAATTATTAAGTTAGTTCCTATACTTTGATCTATATAATTCTTGCCCCTATATTTTTTTTAATTAAATTGAGTTCGTATATTTTTTAAATAGAGACAATGTGATTCTTTCCCTTAAATCACCATTAAAGATGTTAGAAGGTGACTACATGTCAAACCAACCCCCTTCTTATATTTAGGTTTATGATTCATTTTTTTTTGTACATATTTTATTGGCTCATTTGAGTCCCTATATCTTTTAAATACACTAACCCTTTTTTTCTCTGACCACAAAACCTCACCACCCACCTTCTTCGATAACACCCACCATCACCACCACACTATCTTGCCTCCGTTAGAAACTCTCTCGCTTCCTTAAAAACTCCACTATTTGAGATCAAAAATCCAAGATTCTCCAAAATCACTAATGATGCTCCAATGCAATAAATTTCCCAACAAGTATAATGGTAGTTTGTAGTATAACAAGTGTCATATACATAGGGATTTTATAGAATACTCAATGTTTAAAGTAGTATGATTTGAATGAAAGGGTGTTTTGAGAATGTAAGAAGTATGAAAAATAGAAATAATGTATAAAAGTATCGCTTTAGTATAGCAAAGATGTGTTGTAACAGTTTTAAGTAAAAAGATTGGTTTCAATAGGATAAAGATGTCTTGAGGTTAGATTTCACCGCTTTGTCTCTCTCTTGTACGAAGTCAATTATTATTCACAAATATGCAATTGATTATGTCTTGTGAGTACTCTTAAATATAAACTTTAGGTCCATTCCTAACACCTAAAGCCTAAGATAATTAAACTTCACTATGATTCCTCAATAACTGTTTGAATTCATCACTTGCATTAATATCAGGACTTTTTAACTAGCTAGAACCTTAGATATACTCCTAACATCCAAAAGCAAAAGAAGCATAAGTTGGACCACAACTTGAAACCAATTCACACTCAATCTCAAGCCAATGAAATAAGATGAATGATCAGTTCATCCAATAACAAGCATAAACTATTTCACAAGCATATAATAAAAGCATAGTTTGATAAATAAAAAGTACAAGTATAAGAGAGTTTCAAATGATTACATCTTTTCCTCAATAAAAGGGAGGCTTAGCTCCTCATAATGGTTGTAACCTTTACAATGCTTTAAATAGCCATGCAATTTTTTGTTCATAAGTATAGAAAAAATGTTTACAAAAGTGCTCTAAAAAGTGTATAAAATGTCTCTTCAAAAGTTTCCTTAAAACAGGGATACAAAATTATTTTTATAAATTGTCAAATGCTTTAAATAGCCATGCAATTTTATGTTCGTAAGTATAGAAAAAATGTTTACAAAAGCGCTCTAAAAAGTGTATAAAATGTCTCTTCAAAAGTTTCCTTAAAATAGGGATACAAATTTATGTTTATAAATTGTCAAAAGTTGTGCTCAATAGTGCACTTGTGACTCAGCAACATAGGTTTCCTTCTTATGTTGGTTTTCTTTTATGATCCAACCTCATGTTCTTATGTTCAGCTCTTGAGATAAATTTTTGAGAAGGAATTCATGGCCTTAGGTTTGGTGCTTGAGATTTCTTCTTCAAAGGGGTTTACTCTCGATGGCTTAGCCTCAATTATGTTTCTTAGGCTCACTAGTCACAGTTTGTTCAAAATTTCTTGAATTTCATCTAGTTTCTCCATTTTTCCACTTTAAGTCCCTTTTGGTGCTAAAATATGAAAAACAAAATAAATGTCGAATTTAATATAAACTTAACAAGATTACATGATAAATGCCAAATTCATCTTAAAATTAACTCAAAATGGACACTTATCAATCACCTCTTTCAAATCCAAGATCACAAATCTAAGATCTTATAAGAATCAATTGGTATTCATTTTTGTCTACTACATTGTGAGAGGTAGGCACATATGTTCGTGCAAAGTGGCTATAGAAAGGGGAGTTGAATAGAGTTTGTAGACATTTTGAAAAGATTTTTCGCAGACATATAATTTAACCAAATAAGATAGTAATGCAGTGTAAAATGCACACAAGAAATTATACTAGTTCACCTCCACTTAAGACTACATCCAACATCTTAAGCAACCTGCTTAAGAAGTTCCACTAATCAAATCCCTTTACTAGCATGAGTATCAACCTCTCCAGGTTACAACGAGTATCAATTATTAAGATAAGATCGTCTATAGGATAGGACCATATAACACTTTCATGTTTTGAAGTTTAACAAAACAATGAAACGAAATTAGTATTTGACAAAGTATAATCCCTGCAAAAATAATATCATTAAATAAAATACATTGTATAAAATAAGTGTTACAACATCTGAATGAACAAAAAAAATAAGCTTTAGTAAATGCACTAGGACCAAATGATCCTATTAATAAAAGACGCGATATTAAGCGATGTATTACTATGAGAAGGTCAATGCATAATGATTCAGTAAATGCGCTATTAAATGATGTTTTAGTAAATACGCTATCATGACAGTAGACACATCATTAAACTATACCTTTGTTAAACACACTCCTATTTTTATCTTGCTAAATAATGCAACAAGTGTTACATAATATTTTTTTGGTAAACATGTTAAAGATATAAACAATGCTGCAAAAATAATATGTTGAAAAACACATTCCTAAATGCATTCTCATACTAAACAAAGATCACTAAACAAAGTATTACTTAGTAAATTTCTGGTAAAAGATAAACCATACCTTGAGACAAGATGTTATTTTCATCAAAGATGAAATTCTTATGAATCATATGTGGTATCTTGTCAAAAGTGCTTAAACAATTTACAAATTTGTTTTAAACAAACAATGTAAAGCATTAAATGCAAAATGTTTAAAATAACAAAAGTTATAAGAAAAATGAAACATATTTGTTAGCATGCATTTCTATTTTACTTTGTGCAAATTCTTATTACAAGTATCCATCACTCCATCATGAACTAGTTAGAAGTGGACATTAGAAACAAAGAAGACATTCATGGAATGTTCTCTCTATCAAAAGTCGTGCTAAGGAGGTCGTACAACCTACTTTGGATAAAGTACTGCAAAAAGCATGTCTGCTCTGACATGTTGACTTGAACCTATGGTTGTTACCTACAAAAAGGCTACGAAGATCTGAAGTTCAAAGACAAGCATTGTCTAACAAATCTTTTCCCATGAAGCCTGTATATAGAAGAATTCTTGGAAAGAAGAATAAGAAGGATAAGCGCGCGAACAACGTGAAAGATAAAAGAAAAGTTCATACTTGTGCAATAACAAAAACATGCTGAGAATATACTTTCAAGTCTCATAGAGTCAAAAGCTTACATTTGTAAGAAGAGAGAAAATCCTACAAGGTCTATTAGATTGAGTTGTATTGTAAACACATCCTCTTTGTGAGAGTTATCGTCTAAGACTTTAAACAACCTGATGGACTGTACACTCTGAAAATAATTCAAACAATTGGTGATTAGCTTAGTTGACTTAAATGCCTATTGGACAGTTGTCTAGAGGAAACCAGGAGTGGGTAAACTCAACTAGGCAGCGTAACAGGTGTTACTAGGATTGACTTGGTGTAACAAGGAGTGGTGCTAATACTCAGTTCTAGTCAGTGTAACAAGTGTTACTAGGATTAACTAGGTGTAACTAAGAGCGGTGTTAATACTCAATTCTAGTCAGCCTAACAGGTGTTACCAAAAGTGACTAGGTGTAACCAAGAGTGATGTTAATATTCAGTTGTAATCTTATTAAGATTATAGTGGAACTCTCTAAGAGATCTTAGAGGAGAACTGAACATAGCTCAATTGAATGAAGTGGTATAAAACAATTGTGTATTTATTGCTTTATCTTCACAAAACATATTATTTACAAACACTGCAATTGCTTGCAAAATTAATCATTGATAAATGCTTTTGTTATCAAATGCCACTTTCTTTAAGATCTATCTTTCTTAAAACACTACAGTAGTTTTGCTAAAATGCTTGAAAAACACTTTTTTTTATCTTTGAACGTGTAGTTTAAACAATGCTTTAATAATCAAGCGTCTAACAACTTATTTATAAGTGTTCTTCAAGATCTTCCCCTAAGATAGAGAACTCACAAATAAATGAACAATATAATCTCTCACGCAGGATACTACAATCATGCTCACAAGGTACTTTTCACCATGTGAAGGATATTACAATGTTTTACCTTCAACCCAATATCACTATATACAAAATGAATTTGACTCTAATACTCATAGAGTATTCTCACTTTTCTTTCTCTTCAATAATATTTCATAGTGTTTTAGCTCTATTGTATTTTCTCTTGCACTATTCTCGTCCTTATGATATTAATCTCTATACATATAGTCATGTTATGCCATTTGATCGTTAATTCATATTCAATTGAGCATATCTTCAACTTCTTCTTATTTCTTAATCTGGAAGATTTTGATATAACATTCAAAGTATATTGCTTCATGTGATTTAATATTTCTTTTTTGTGATATTTGAAATTGACGCGTCTAATGTTTTTCTTTGCTTAACTTATTTAGTTATTTTTTCGTTCGATTCATCTAATGTCTAATAGGAATATTCAACATTCAACTTCATGAGTTGATTTTGATATGCCTAGCAATGATACTAGTCTAATGTCTTTATGTGATTACATTGACTCGTCGAACCCTTTACTTTTACTCATTTACTACTTGTAGGAGTCTAATACATTACCATATTATGTTGACTTGTATGGTCAATGATCTCATTAACTAAGTTCATCGTGTTTCTATTATTGGAGTCTTCTGGTGATTTTCGTGGTCTAACACTTTAGTACTATTGGGTTATCTAATACCTTAAGTTGTTTGGTTCAGCTTGTGACTTATCTGACTAGCTCTTCTGATCGAGCTAGTCAAGGCTTCACTTTCTTTCGTGTTTACTTCAGACTTCAATCATCATTCAGTTTGTGCTACTTGCGTATTTGCTATGTTTAGCTTGCACTCATTGAATAAACATTAGATGAACAAAAACATATATTCATAATAAATGACATGGTCGTCTAATGGTTACCTATGAGCACATAATATGGTCTTTGACCTAATTAGCCTTTCCTGTGTCTAGTGCTTATCTAAGAGTATATTCTAATCATATTATTATCCTAGAACATTACTCTACTAACTTATTTCTCTTGTTTCATTATAGATTTTGTTGTCATTAACACATATTTATTGTCAAACTCGTCTAATGAGGTTTTAGTGTCTAATACTAACAACATAAACCAAGTTGTGACTTTTAGGTTTGTTTCCAGTAAGTTTGTCTCAATCTTTCACACCAAAGACATTCCTCTTGAGCCTGACAGGATTCGGTTAGTAATACAATGTGTGCAAAGGTAGGGAAAGATTTGTGAAAGACGACATTGATGAAGAAAATACCACAATTTCTCTATTTAAAAAATATACAAATTCAATTGGGTAAAAAAAATATAGAAACAAAGATAAATCATAAACCTAAATATAATAGCCAAATTACTAAGAAAAGAAGTATACTTATATGTGGTCAATTTCTAATAGTGTTAATGTTGATTTAATAAAAAGAAGTACATTATCTTTATTTAAAAAATATAATAACTCAACTGAATAAAAAATATAGAAACAAAAATAAATCATAAACTTAAATATAGAAACAAAATTACTAATTAATTAAGTCAAAATTTATATGGTAAAAATAATTTATATTAAAGTAGTAATACATCTAGATGTTTTGAAAACATATCTTCTTATTTGGTTATCATCCAGGCTAAATCAAGGTGCTGATTTTTTCTTCTTGTAATATAAATTTTTAAAGTGGCTGTGAATAGCATAATTTTTGCAAACTAATTGAAGTACTCCAAGTATTTCATTATCTATATAATATTATTGCTGATAAAAAAAACTCCTATTTTATTCTATTACATTTATATTCTAATATTATATTTTACCCATCAGTATTATATTCTGATCTTCAATGGAATGCCAAATATATTTTAAAAAAGTTATGTTGTCACAAAGAAAGCATAACAACAAGTTGTTTATTATGTTAAACTTCTTGGTTCTAAACATTGCTATGATTTAAAAAATGAAAAGAGCAACAAGTTGAGATGCAAAACACAGGACAAAGCCAACCCGCAAACACTATTCACGTGGTCCGTTACATGTCACATAACTCAATCATCCAAAGCTTATCGAACTTTGGCGAGATCATGTGTGAATCACAGTACATTATTTAAATCACTTATTTTAAATATCTTAAAAATATTGAATTACACCCTGCCAGTATGCTGCTGTGCATGATTCTGCACAGAAATAGCCCACAAACCATGCTATGTAAACACTTGAACTCATTGTTTGGTCACATTTAATTAGGACAATAGTTAGGTAGATTTTGTAAGTTCATAAATTTCAACTAATAAAACTAACATGCCATTCAAGTTGTCAAAACATGCTGCCGACCAAGTTTGGTTTAGTATTATGGATAATGATATTAATCATTTACGACTTGTTCCAATTTTAATAATAATAAATATGTTTAAAGACTAATTTTCTAATTAGAAATTAATTTTGAGATTAATATTTTTAGTCAAAACTATTGTAGTTAAGATGAGTGACCAATTTAAGACAAGAGAAATTTTATTTTCATATATAATATCAATGTTCGAGATATCATTAAAGTTAATTACTGTATTTTTGAAATATTATCCGTTTTTAAGATAGAAACTCTGTCATAATTCTATTTTTGAAAAACATATCAAATGCTAGAAAAAATGAATGAGTGTTTAAACTATGTTTAATCTTAATTCTAAAGTGATATAAAATTATTGAATATATTAGAACATGACTCAAGTTTAAAAATTTAAGTGATTAGTCTAATTTATATTTTAAAATAAATGATAATCTTTTACCTTGTGATTGTATGTTAGATCTATTGGTGAAAGAATACAATTTGTTCATGAAAAGAATTATTATGTACCACTATTCAAAAGACCAAAATTTAATATTAAACAAAATTAATTATACAATGTTATGAATTTTAGTTAAATATTACTTTAAACAAATTTAGTAATATTTTCATATTCGTAGCATATGTAACTAAAGCAAGTAACATAAAAATATACAAAATATATATATATATATATATATATATATATATATGACAAGCTTAATTAAAACATCACAAATTATAATATTTCAACATTTATTTAAAGAAAATTATAACATTAAATTAAGATAAAAGAATAAATGAATTAGTTCATTAGTCTACATTTCAATTCTACATTGAACACATATGAACAATAGTTCAAAGGAATTTGTCTATTCCACTTTTTAACAATCCCATACTTTATCAAATTGGGATATTTGAAAGCTTTTAAGGTATCTTTGGTTTCCTTTGAGTCGCATTGAAATATAATATTGGTATTTTTTTAAAGTATTCAAAAATTTTATATTTTTTAAAATTAATTATTGTAGTAATAAAATAATTAATTTAATTTTTTTATTCATAAAAATAATATATAAATAATTTAACATTTTATTTTTCTGTATTTATTTAAATTATTTTTTAAATAAATATATTATATAAGTTTAGTTTAGTTTCTCATACTTTCTGTTTTTTTATTTTAATAAATTTTGATATGATAATAAATTATTAACAAGATTAGGATGTTTACTTAATTGTGAGATGTTAAAGTTCATTATATCTAACATGACAACATTATTTAGAAGTTATAAAGGTATGAAAATGAAGACATAAAATTACTGTGCTAGGGCTTCCCTTGTTGAAACATTTGAAACACTGAAATGTGAATACATAATTTCATGAAAATCAGCGCCTTAGGTTCTGCTGTATTATGGCATTTCTCTTGAACAAAGAGACAGAGAGTAAGGGTATCTTTACACTTTAATAAACTCAGCCTCCAAGCTTGAAGAAAGAGAATTAAAAGTTTGAGAGTGCGTGTGGGGATGAGAATGCAAACAAAATTACTAGGGTTTCAAGGCAAGTTGGTTGGCCACCATGGGTCCAATCAAGAGTGTTAAATAGACTTTTATAGTTATTAAAGTCACATTTTATGTCTATAAATCATATTTAAATTGATCAAACAAAGTCAACCTTTTATATTTATATTTACATTCTCTATGCAATGTTTGGTAATATTATTAATTTATTTTCCTATATTATACGTATAATCAATTTTATATGATTTTCATAAGTATATAGATATGTATAAATGTGAAAGATGAGGATAAAGAAAGAAGGAATTTTTTATTATTTTAAAGTTATACAGGTGAAATATAATACAAAAATCATTTTTTTATTGGTTTTAAACTTTTGGAATTTTTTAAATTTTATTGGTTTTGGCTTTAAAGTAAAACCTAAAATGTATATATGATATAAGGGAAACATTTTAACATGTATTCCAATGTAATTCTCACTAATATAATTGTAATTGAATGTAATTGAAGGTAAGTTCTTATTTATTCAGAAAAATATACTTTATAATTCATATATACAAAGTCTATTATCTTACATTTAATAAAATTTTGAAAATATTCAGCATTGGTACCCAGAATACATGCAAGAAATTTGGTAAAGAAACACAAAGTTATGTACTCCAAAGAAACAACACAAAATGCTTTGAAAAAAAAAATTTAAGATTAGATTTAAGAGGTATATATTAACAAATTATAAAAAATAGTTTTTCCAAACTATCACTCAAACATATATACATAACATCTTACTTATATATAACATCTTACTTATATGATCAATTTAAATTACATTTCTATAATTTAATTCATATCATTTTAAGCAAGTGACTATATAATTAACTCACTCCTAAAAACTAAAATAATTAATTAGTCTCTATAATTTTTACTATTCCTAAATTATAATTTAATAATCTTCTAATATTCACTCCTATAAAAAAAATCTTTCAATATTCAACTTAATAACACATTTTAAATCAAACAAAAATTATACCAACAAACAAATTAATTAATGGAATTTCGTGTTTCAATTTCAATAATAAAATAAACATATAGAACACTTGCCTCAATGAGATATTTGAACTCAAAATTGATCTTATCAATAGGAGGAAAACATTCACCACCACAAATGACACAACACTCAATTCATACCATAAAGATAGACTAAAAATTCCACAAAAATGGAGGGAGGTCTTTGTCGATTAAGAAAACAAAAAAAAAAGAAAAAAAAAACTTGCACTAGAAATGCGAGGAAGAGAAAACACTTTTCCATGATTGGAATAATATTACATCTGAGCTTTTAGGGTCCACGTAAAATTTTTCATTTACATCTAACATAAAAGGGTTTTCCTTATTTAAAAAAAAAAACAAACTCATCACATTTTTTTACATTGTATATGTTATAATATAAGTAAAAGCTAGTGACATAATAGTCCAACATAATCTATGTAAAGGGTCACAAAGAGTTTCAACGTATTAAGTATCACCAATTAGTCTTTAGTTTGGCTCGTTGTTCATGATGTTGGTACTAGATAGTCCTTCTGTAAAGAAAATGTGTATCTTTTGTTATCTAATCCTATAGGTATAATAGTCCTCCAACCTTGATAAGAGTAGAGACAAAGAGACTATAATGATAAAGTATCATATACGACATGGTAAGGGGGATGAAGATGAGTAGGACTAATGTTATGCACAAGAAACAATGTATTGTCTATGCAAAAGAAAAAAAAAACTTGCACTAGAAATGCGAGGAAGAGAAAACACTTTTTCATGACTGAAATAGTATTACATCTAAGCTTTTAGGGTCCACATAAAATTTTTCATTTACATCTAACATAAAAGGGTTTTCCTTATTTAAAAAAAAAAATCTCATCACATTTTTTTACATTGTATATGTTATAATATAAGTAAAAGCTAGTGACGTAATAATCCAACATAATCTACGTAAAGGGTCACAAAGAGTTTCAATGTATTAAGTATCACCAATTAGTCTTCAGTTTGGCTCATTGGTCATGATGTTGGTACTAGATAGTCCTTCTGTAAAGAAAATGTGTATCTTTGGTTATGTAATCCTATAGGTATAATAGTCCTCCAACCTTGATAAGAGTAGAGACAAAGAGGCTATAATGATAAAGTATCATATATGACATGGTAAAGGGGATGAAGATGTGTGGGACTAATGTTATGCACAAGAAACGATGTAATGTCTAGAAGGGACAGAGTCAAAACCCTTAGCCTTTATATTTTAAGATATCTAATGGTTGAGGGGAAGGGGTGGGAAGATGAAAGGCCATGAGTTTGTCTTTATAAATAGGGGTATCATTTCCCATATTTGAACACTAAGTTTTTCAAGAAATTATTTTGTTGTCGATATCTTGTGAAAGATTTTATAATTACTAAAAGGTGATGATGATCATCGAGATGATGGCGGGTCCTTCTCACATGCCTTCATCTTCCACACTCACCATGGAAGAGAACTTTTCTAACTTGTCCAAACAACTGGAGGATATGAGTCTTGCCCAAAAAGCTCACTTTGATCAAATTTATGAGTGACAGCAAGCCCATGAAGACTATGTGGTTGATCAATTTCATGAAATTGATGTTCGCCTAGGGAATATTGAAAATCACCTAAATCTTCAACCTCCTAAACGATCACCAAGCCTTGAATTTTAGGTTTAGGAGTCTATGTTAGTCTGCTTTGTTGTTTGTTTGCTTTCAATTCTATGTAATGTTTCTGCATTTTTATTCTCCTTTATGCTGAAAAATGTATTTTTTTTCTCTCTTCATGAATAAAATGATCTTTTATTTAAAGTGCATTCATTATTTAATTGAGGGGGAGATCATATTAAGGGGGGGCCTTTACATTAATCCTTTTGCTTATGATAAAAAAGGGGAAGAAGTAGGTGCAGGTACTGTTAATTTGTTTGTTGTCTGTTAGCTTGTATATTTTGCAGGAATATCAAAGTTGCTTTTAAACATGTGTTTTTGATCATCATCAAAAAAATGGGAGATTGTTACCAATGAGGAACATTGTTAAATATTGAAGATAATGATTTTGATGATGCTCCAAGAAGATTGACTTAAAGAAGATGTTATAATTGTTTTAAAAGCACTTTGTAGAATATAAATGTATTAGGAAAGTCTTCGAATTTTTTATACTTAGAAAATTTCGTATTTCTAGAACTGTTACGTATTTAATTGATTATTAGAAGTTATAATCAATTATCCTGAGCCTTTCTGAAAAACCATGTTGCTCTAGAATAATCGATTATTACTCCAAATAATAGATTATCATTGGTTCTGATGAGAACTGCCCAAGTCTCTGGAATAATCGATTATCCATCAGAATAATTGATTATCACTATTTTGAAAAACCTGTAACAGACTTGAATAATCGATTATAACTTACAATAATCGATTATTAATGGCAGTTGCAAAGAGTCTCTTCATTTTCAGACCAGGTTGCTATATATAGTTGTTCTAAACCCTTAGAGGCTAACTCTGAGCTTTTTAAGAATATAGTTTGTCTGAGAAAGTTCTAAAAAGCTAGTTCAAGTGTTTTGCCTAGTCTCGTGAATAGGAGAAGCTCGTGTTTCGTGTGTCGAAGGTCGGAGTGGTTCTGTTCTAGTTGCAAGGCAGTCATCTTCCAGTTCATCTGTCGAAGGAAGATTTTATATGTGTTGTTCCGGTTCATTTGCCGAAGGAAAGTGTAGATTGTTGCCTTCCAGTTCATTGGTCGAAGGAAGCACCCTTCCAGTTTGTTCATCAAAGGAAGGTTCTATCATCTTATTTTCATTCAATTATATTGTAATATGTAAACTAATTTTTAGTGAAAACGTTAATCACTTTTTATAGTGATTAACAACTGGACGTAGATTCTTTTGAATCGAACCAGTATAAAAATCCAGTGTGCCATTTTTCTACTCCCTACACTCATTACAGTTTTTGCACATCAACTATTCGATAAATTTTTTCTAAGAAAATTTACTTTTAAAACGGACCATTTTAATTTAGTTTGTGACCAAACACGCTTTCCACTAATTTAATTTTATTCCGCTGCGCGACTCTATAACGGATACCGATTGTTTTATTCCGACATATTTTATTGATGAACTCCTTAGTTGTTTGCAAAATAGTATGAAAGAATGTAAAGTAGGCCAATCAAGAAGGAAGAAACCCTTTATTTTATTGATGAAGTCCTGATTAAAATCTTTTCAACCAAAACTCTCGTTAGGAAAAAAAGACTGAGTAAGGAAAGAGAATACTTTGGGTTACAAGTATCTACAAGTTCCTAGCTAAACTAAAACTTTAAATGTGTTACATTCCAAGTTTGGGTACAGGCTGCCCTGACAAATATTCTAGCCTATAAGCACCCTTGTTGACAGCTTTAATTATGTGAAATGGTCATTCCTAGTTGACAAAGAACTTGTCATTACTTTTCTTGGCATTGTTGGCTAATCACCATACTAGCTCACCCCTTCTAAAGCTTCTGGGTTGCAAGTTGAAGTTGTATCTTCTCGTTTCCCTCTACTTTTTACTTGTTTCATGAATTTGGACTTTATCTCATATTTTGACTAGCAAGTATAGGCCAGTGTCAAGACAATTTTGATTGCAGTCCTCATCGTAGTGTTTTCATTACAGATATCGTTCTCCAATCTCAACAAGGATCATGATGGCATCGGTGTCGTATACTAAGGTTAAGGGTGTTTCTTTAGTTGAAGAATGGGGAGTACACCTACATGCCTAAAATACTTCCAACAAATCTCTTGGCCACCTACCCTAAGTCGAGTCTAGTATCTTCTTTAATTCAGCTAAGATGATTTTTTGGCGACTTTGACTCGCCCGTTACATTTGGGGTGATCCGCTGAGCTAATTATCAAGACTTGCTTAAGTTGTTTGAACTTCACTTGGCATTGGTCGTCCCAAACAAACTTGGTGGACTTCTTTAGTAACCTTATCATTGGACGGGTTTTATCCACTAACTGAGGAAGGAACCGGGAAATTACTTTGAACCTTCCAATGAGTTGTTGCACCTCAACACTTTTTCCAAGTAAGTGTTTTAACACCTTATCCATAAGTCTTTGGTATGTATCTTTAGTGTTTTTTGGCCAAAAGGTATGACCTCATAACAATAATTGGCTTCCATTGTAATGAAGACGATCTTTGGTTTGTTAGCTTCAATCATGGGAATTTGGTTGTAACTTGAATAGTCGCCAAGAAAACTTAAAATGTTGTGGCTAGTCGCTCAATATTCGATCCAGGGTAAGCATCTTTAAGGTATGATTTGTTAAAATCTATGTAATCAATGGACATTTGTCATTTCATGTTGGCCTTCTTCAATAAGACAACATCGAACAACAATGTTGTGTACTACGCCTCCTTGATGAACTTAGCTTGTAACATCTTCTCTGCCTTGGCCTTACTTTTTTCTTCTACAAAATTGGCTTGGCCTCACTAACTATGGATAACCTATGAGAGGTTACCCTTGGCCCAACCCTTTTAAGGTCAGTCGTTGTTCATGCAAAATCATCTTCATTCTCAAATAAGACTTTACTTGTCACTTTTTCTCCTTCTTTGTCCACTATTACTCCTGTCCTTAGACCTTAGTCTTCTTGTTAGGCAAATATTTTGGTTTCCCCCACAATCTTTATTCTTGCATCATTGTCAATTCTATGGTTGAGGTCTCACCATGTATGACTTTGCTAGCTACTCGTACTCGTTCAACATTATTAGTACTGAACAGGGGAGTTGGGAGTTACAGGCTTGCAATGTAATGCTCTTGGGTCATCTTCTGATCACAATGGATAGTGATAATATCCCTTGACAAGGATGAAAACTTCATAGCGAGGTAAAGGGTGGACACCACGACACCTATCAAGTTAAGCGATGGTGACCTAACAAGATGTTATAAGACATATTCCCTCTATGACCAAGTACTGGATTAGCATGATCTTCATTAAATTTCCTTCACCAAAGGTGGTATGGTGGTCGATATAGCCTTTGGTGGACACCCTTTCCCTAAAAACGTTGTACATGAGTTTGTCAAAATGGGTCATTGCTTTCATTGGCGACTTCAACTTCGTGTAGGTTTTCTATTAGATTAGATCTACTAAGCTACCTTAGTCAACTAGGACCTTCTTGATAACAAAGTTCTTCGCTTCTACCATTATATCCATAGGGTCATCTTGATACGGATCTACCCCTTAAAAGTCGACATCTGTGAACGTAATAAATGGCATCCTCTTTCGTTGAGAATTATGAGATATTTCATTCACTAACTGTACAACCCTTAGATGCCTCTTTTTAGCTAAGGATGAGGATCTGCCTCCCACGAATCCTCTAGATATGGTGTTTATTGTTTCCCTTAGAAGGGGTATAGTATTAGAACGTTTGTCCTCGCGTTCAGTCATCTCCTCTCTCTTCTCTTACTTCTCTCTATCTCGTCTACCCTCTCTCAAGTCACCGGGTACCCAGAACGTAAACTTCTTTCATCATTATGCCTTATAAAACACTTAAGGTGGTCTTATCATATTAACTCTTCAACTTTATCCTTGACCGCGACGCATTCATCTGTGGTGTGACCATTGTTACAATGGTACTTACAATATTTTTTCATGTTAGTGTTCAACAGGTTTTGAGGTTTCTAAGTGTTGGTTTGAGATCCATCCGCAACACTTCTTCTAACACACAAGACTTATGAGCATTTAGGGGCATGTAACGCAAGAACCGAGCATGTCTAGGCTCTCTCTAACGAGAACTACCCTTCTTATGTGAGTCTTGTTCAATGCCTTTTCTTTCGGCTGGCATGGTCTTAGCTCTTATCTTTTTCTAATACTTTCTTACTTCCTCTAACCGCATGAACTTGGCAGCATGCTGCCTCAATTCATCCATACTTGTAAGTGGCATCATGCACAAGTCATTCGGAAAGAGACCCAACCTCAATGCCATGATCTTATAGTGGAGAACCATTTTGAGGTTCATGTTTCTTATCTTTAGGCCTACTTTACTTAACCTTTCAATAAAGGTTTGCAAAGATTCTCCCTTTTCTTGCCTAACATTATAGAATGCAAGGAAGGTAAGGTGATGATGGCATCTCATGGCAAATTGTGTTATAAAGGACGATGCCAACAAGTCGAAACAGTCAATGAAATAGGGAGGAAGATGGATGAAGCACTCTAGGGTTTCCCCCTTCAAAGTGGTGGCAAAAGCTGTGTACATGAAGCCATTGTCTGTTGAGTACAAATTAACCTTAGTAGTGTAGACGACTATGTGCTCATCCAAATCAGTGCTACCATCATAACGGTCGAAGGCAAGAGCTTTCCACTGCTTAGGAAGGGGGTATTAATGATGTCATCTATGAAGGGTTGTTGACGATTCCCTCCTATTGTCGAGGAGTGGTGTGTCTTGGGAATAAGATTATACTCGCTTTCCTTCTCGTTTCCACGAACATAACTAGTGCGATGTGGGGTTTTCTACTCTGACTGCATGTTATCAAGGGTTTCCTTCCCCTTTCCCTTGTCATTTGTTAGTCGTTATTTCAACATAAACCCTCATTTTTAACCTAACATTCTCCTACCTCAAGACGTCCATTTCCTTAACACTTTATTACTTAAACTCGGTGAACTCCAATTGCATCTTCACCTGGGCTTCTAGGATAACGGCTATGTCAGCCAATGAGAGTCCTATGTCAATTATTCTTTCGAAACTGAGTTTTCGAAACTGAGTGTGTATCTCGTAAAGACTTTCAAGGATGCTTCAAACACTTCTAACCTTTAATCTTCAAGGTACTTTTCCTCCTCTTGGATACTCGTTCTCCTTGAGCTGGTTAACGATTGTGCTTGTAGAAGACATTTTGACACCTAAGTTAGCTTAGCGCATCAACAACTAATAAATACAATAATTAATGAAAGTAATTAACATACCTCACATGATCTGTGTTATTTATAATTTTTGTTATAGACTTTGTTTTTTGAATTAATCTAACTCATTAGTATATATACTTGTTAGCTTATGAATTATTGTAGTTAATCATAAATCATTATAATTAAGTATTTTGAGTGATGTGGTATTGACCAAATAGAGATGAATACGTATCTAATTATTTAGTAGTCCGAAATACTAAGTCTTAGATGAACTATATATATTTTGAAAAATCTGTTTATTTAGATAATTTTGTAATTAATTAATATACTGTTTTTTTTTTTCGTAGGTTTATTACATGTGAGTTCATGTATATATATAAGGAGTATTAAAGTTTTCGAGGATGCATGTGAGTTCATTATTCAAATAAAAGTGAAAATGTATATATTTAATTTTTAGAGCATCGTAATCAATCTTAAGATATTAAACTAAAAATATATATAATTTATTTTATTTAAAAACTTATTTAAGGATATTACTTAACAGTGACAACAAAAATAAACATACATCACACAAGTAGTACAATGTTTACAGAAATCATACACAATAACCCAAAATATAAAATATAAAATTATATTAAACGGGAATATATTACAAATTACTATTTAAAAGTATACATATTATATAATTTCAAATTTATATTTTATTAATATATTAGAAAGATATGGTGAAGAATATATATTTCACACCTTTTTAACGTCTTAGATCTTTGCGTCCACGTAGGTAGGAAAGTACATCGATTTCTATTAATAGTCCCTCAAAAACTTCTACAATTAAGATGGTGATTAGGACTTGATTCATATTCACTTTGATTAATCTTCTTAATTTTTGACACATCTAAGTAAATTAATTTTCCTAATAACATTTTAATAAGGTGCAAGTGAGCATTTTAATCGTTTTTGTTTTGATGAATTTGAATTTTAATCACTCAATATTTTTCTTTTTTTTTTTTCATTTTCTCCGCCATCAAGTCGGTAAGTCAATTATTGAGTCCAAAAACAATACAAGTGGGAATTTGAAGAGGTATAGATATGTAAGGATAAGGGGGCCACTCAATCAATATGTCATTAATGCATAGAATAATCAAGAAAACAAGCTTTTTTTGCTATTTGGACACCTATATTATCATTATTAGTGTACAAAAATCAAGTTTGCATGGGACTTGAAGAAAGGGTATTTTGGTCAAAGTGAACCTTGCAAGAGGATTGGGTTAAACAAAGCTAAGGCTAATTAATTACATGGGTATATTGGTAAATTGCTAGCAAAGGATGGAACTAGAAGTTAGGTTCATATAAATATAGAAAAGCATGCCCCCCTACTTTTCTTATCATTATTTTCATTTTTTTAACCGTGTTGAATTATATATACACCGAATTAATTTTATTGGTATCTCCCAAAAACAAACATTATTGGTATAAATTAGAATATGATTGATCAATTATTTTGTTAAAACAAAATAAAGATATAAATAAGATTTTCAAAATTAAAATTGTTTGACAACTTTAATAAAAATTCTTTTTTTAGTTAAAAGTTTCATTCCATTCTTACAATGATTTGTTTGCATCATTTTTTCAGGATCAAGGAAAGAGAGAGGCCAAGGTATGTAAATACAATTAAAATTACTTTAGTTGCAATTTTTTCAAAAGTTTTTTTTTTCATTCAATAAAAGAAAAAAATTAAGCCTCTTCGAAGGGCAATGTGAAGACTTTTTGTTCAAAGTCTCATTAATATTGAAAAAGGAATAATGTTAGATCAAACACTACATTAATATTGAAAAAGAAAATATTCATAACAAAAAATTGATAGGAACAAATAATGACATTTGCATTATTAAGTTTAGTAGTATAATTTCATTACAATATACATAGTATCATAGTAGCCATTTTCTATATTATCATTCACCTTTGAATTTTCATATAATTGAAAATTGAAGAATTTATTATAATTAATAAAATATTTGAAAAAAATAATAATTAATGTACAGTGCGAAACTGCATTAATAACATGTCAAAACCAAACTCGTTAAACATTATTACATGATTTTTCTCGTCAAATAACATTATTTCTTTTGATTATTTTTTTTCACTGAACTGGTTTTGTACTTTTAAAATACGAGGCAAAAAAATTAATTAACTATCAAGAATATCTTTAGAAACATTTTTTTTTTCACGTGTTTAAACCTCTGACATCGTAATCTTCCAACTATTTTAAACCAAGAAAGCTTCTCCACCTTTCACTACAAAATTAAGAGATGAAATTTTAAACTAAAAGAAGATCATTAACAAATACACTTAACAATATTAAAACTTTCCTAATGCCTGCATTTTAATTATATTTCCATAACTATTCCTCATGTATATATTTGAAGAAAACCCTGATAAGGCAGACAATTATCATAGCTAAATTAAAATTGAAAAATACATTGAACTAATTATTACTTTCAAGAACTGAGCATGAAGTTTGGCAAGCATATATATTTTGAAACTGATTTCCAATTATGGTAATTAATATTGCATAAAAAAGAGTACCTGAACCTAATTAATATTCCATGAAAGTGTGTTTTAAGACACAATCACACATGCATGTGTCTGAAGCTAAAACATTTATAAATATGTTTGTTCATTGAACATGTACACAATTAAAGAATATATGATTGGCTAATATTAATTGTGAATGAAAAGAGAGGGGTTGAAGTACAAGAATAGTGGGTATCTTCATGATAGCATTTGGCCTTTTTTATTTATTTTTGAAATAATTGTTTAGTTTAATCTGCAAGAGTAAGTTATTTATTGATTGTGTTGCAAAACATGAAATTTGAATTGAGTAGTTTATCTCTGTCTTGTTTGCTTAGCTGGGTGTGTAGCTGGATAGGACATATGCCTTGTAGATCTTCTCATCAAACCTAGCTGTAGAGAGAGAAGATGCCTTACCCACTCACTAAACCTATGCCCACTATTTTGGTATTTTACAGCCTAACAGATACCACAAGTGTAATTTTCTCTTCCCCACATACCCTATAGTTTTTGGTTTTCAGTAATCAAGCATTTTGGTTCATACATTTCTAATTTAGATTTTCTTGTAAATTAGTTTTGAAAAGCTGATTCATCTAGATTAGATTATTATGAAACAATTTTCTCATGACAGATGATTGATTTATTTTGGATATTAGTATAATTGAAATAACAAAGTTTATAAAAATGTTTAACATGATTTTATTTAAAATTTATTATTTGAGATGTGATTAGAGTGAAATGTCAAAATTTATAAGAATACTTAAAGTCATTTATTGATAATCCTTCGATTCTCGTCATTGTCGTGTTAGGGTAGTGTTTTCTGTTTTTAGTTTGTTATTTCAGTTTTCTCGTTCTCCTCCTTCGGAACTCTATATATTAGAGTTCCTTCCCTTTTTCCCATCAGAACAATATATACATTTTTGATGATTGTATGAAAGTACTCAGAATAATAAAAGAATTTGTTTTTCTTACCGTTCTCTTCACGATCTACGTTTTTCTCTTCTTCGTCGACGGGAACTGCCGCCGCACCGGAGCTGCGCCGGCCACCACCGCTTCCTTCTCTCTCTACGAGCAGAGGAGAGCTCTCGTTATCTTTCTCTCTCTTACCAACACTCAGACTCACTCTTATGCCACGTACACTCTCCTCGTCTCAGAAATATCATCTAGACGAGCCAAGATGGAATGGGCCATTAGTGCACAGTGCAGAAGCCCAAATTAATATGGTATCAGAGCAGGTTTAGTACCTGCTCTGCTTTCGTTGCCATCGCTGCTGATTCTTGACGCTTCTTGGGCTACGTTCTTGGGTTCTTTCTGCAGCCATGGATCAAACCGACCAATCCACAAATCCCACCAGCCCATTCTATCTGCACCCTGGAGAAAACCCAGGTTTGACTCTCATAACCCAGATTCTTAACGAAAATAACTACTCTTCTTGGAGTAGGGCCATGAAGAGGGCTCTACTTTCCAAAAATAAAATCAAATTCATAGACGGGTCCATAAAGAGACCCTAGAAAACGGATGCTACCTATGATGCCTAGGAGAGATGAAACGTTATGATACTGTCCTGGATCACAAAAACCTTATCACCACACATTGCTGAGAGTGTTATCTACGTGGAAGAAGCAAAAGAGTTATGGGACGAGCTTAAGGAGAGGTTCCCCAAAGGAGATTACTTCAAGATCTCAGACTTATTACAGGACATACACTCAATTAAGCAAGGAGAAGGTGGAGTTAGTCAATTTTTTACAGATTTGAAGATACTATGGGAAGAACTAGAGTCTTTAAGACCCATTCCTATCTGCACTTGTGAGATTCCATGCAATTGTGATTTGTCCAAGGTTTTGTTGAAATATAGAGAAGTTGAGCATGTGATTTGCTTTTTGAAAGGTTTAAATGATTCTTATAAAACTGTCAGGACACAGATCCTTCTAATGGATCCTTTACCTAATGTTAACCGTGTTTTCTCCCTTATTATGCAACAAGAAAGACAGGAAAAGCAAAATCCTAGAGAAACCAGAGTTTTGGCAAATGTTGCTGACATAAACAATCAATGGAGAACTGATCAGAATTGAAGGAATCATGGAAGAGGTACAGGAACTCGTGGTCAAGGCAGAGGAAGAGGAAGAAACCAAAATTATGGAAAGCAGTGTTCTTATTGCAACAAGATGAATCACATTGTTGATGAGTGTTATTCTAAGCACGGATTTCCTCCTTGGTATAAGAAAGAAGATAAAAGGAATGACTGGAATTCTGTAATTGTTTGTCAAAATAATGCAAAATCTGAAGGCATCTTGAAGGCACAACAACAAATTAACAGCAACTGTAATGCTAATCCCTTTACACCAGAACAGATGCAGAAACTCCTAAGAATAATAGACAAGGTTGAAGAACCATCTCCTCACAAGATCAATCAAGTACAGAGGAAAGAAACTGAGAATAAACCAGGTAATCATTCCTGGATTATTGATACTGGTGCAACTGACCACGTTACACATGACAAAGCCAATTTCATTCCCTTTTACAAAATCAAACCTATTTTAGTCAATTTACCAAATAAAACCACCATTACTGTTGAACATGTTGGCACTGTACAATTTAATGAAAATTTTATCATCTTCAATGTTCTTTATATACCTAGTTTTTGTTTTAACCTCGTTTCTGTCCAAAGTCTTATCAAAGACTTGGATTGCAATCTAACTTTTTCTTCTGAGAATTGTCAGATAAGGCAGAATTGTTCATTGAAGATGATTGGATGTGCTAAACCTTGGAATGGACTCTATTATCTACAAGACTTTCCCAAATCTGTCAAAGAAATGTTTCAAAGGCTGTTTACTTGTTTAAAAAGATTGATGTTAACCTGTGGCATCATAGACTAGGTCATCCTGGTTCTAATGTTGTAAAACACATATGTGAAATGTTTCCTTATGTCAAAATCAATACTGATGTTGTATGTGATACTTGTGATTTTGCTAAACAACATAGGTTACCTTTCACTAAAAGCTTCTCTGTTACCACTGAATGTTTTGAGATTATACATTGTGATATTTGGGGTCCTCTAAATACTGTTTCTGTTCATGGGCATAGATATTTTCTTAGCATAGTTGATGACTACACCAGACACACATGGATTTTCCTAATGAATAACAAAGGGCAAACCAGAAACCTATTACAGAATTTTATCATTAAAGTCAGGAATCAATTTAATAAAATGGTAAAAATTGTCAGGTCTGACAATGGACCAGAGTTTAACTGTGTGAGTTTTTATGATATGCATGGAATCATTCATCAAAAAAGTTGTGTTGAGATACCTGAACAAAATTCTGTGGTTGAGAGAAAACATCAACATATACTCAATGTGGCACGAAGTCTCCTTTTTCATTCTAGTATACCTAAGGTTTATTGGTCATATGCTATAGGACATGCTGTTTATTTGATAAACAGATTGCCTTCCCCTGTTCTTGGCAACAAATCTCCTTATGATATGCTTTACAATCTTCCTCCTACTTACTTAGATTTGAAAATTTTTGGATGCTTATGTTTTGCCTCTACACTTGAAAACAATAGAAACAAATTTGATCCGAGAGCTAGAAAAAGGGGTTTTTCTAGGATATAAACATGGTGTCAAAGGCTATATTGTCTTAGACATAAACACCAAAGAACTTTTTATAAGCAGAAATGTCATATTTCAGGAAGAAGTTTTTCCCTATAAGAACTTACAAGACAACCAGCAAAACACAGAAAGTGAGAAAGATAAAGATGAGTCTTTCATTGATTTCTCAAAGGATTATTATCCCACTAATGAAGACAGACATGATGAATTAGAAGACTTTGATCAAGAAGAAGAGATGCAGACTCTTGCCGACAATGATTACAATCTAGAAAATCACAGACAGAGAAGATCCGAAAGGACCAGAAAGACTCCTGCATATCTGGAAGACTATGTTCATCAGGTGAACCAATCCTTGACTATGAGAAATAAATTTAAAACTCCTTATCCAATGTCTAAATTGTTATGCTGTGATAACTTGTCAGAAAAGCACTCAAAGTATATCATGGCTGTCACTGGAAACAAGGAACCTCAGACTTACAATGAAGCTAAAAATATAAAAGAGTGGGTTGAAGCCATGCAGAAAGAAATCAAGGCATTACAGGACAATAATACTTGGTATCTCACACAGCTACCTCTTGGAAAAATCCCTATAGGATGCAAGTGGGTATATAAAACCAAGTTTAGAGCTGATGGCAGCATTGAGAGGCATAAAGCCCGTTTAGTTGCAAAGGGTTACACCCNGCAGGAAGGAATTGACTATCTTGATACTTTTTCACNANTNGCAAAACTTACTACTGTTAGANTCCTGATAGCCATTGCAGCCTCTAATAATTGGTTTTTACACCAATTAGATGTTGACAATGCGTTTCTTCATGGTGATCTTAATGAAGAGGTGTACATGCAACCACCTCCAAGAATGGACACTCACAAAAAGGGACAGGTTTGCAAACTAACTAAATCTCTATATGGCTTGAAACAAGCAAGCAGACAATGGTTTGAAAAGTTGTCTTCTTACCTAATTTCTATTAACTACAAAAAATCAAAATTTGATCACTCATTATTTACTAAAAGAACAGATACTTGTTTTACTGCCTTGCTTGTATATGTGGACGACATTGTTTTGGCAGGAAATTCAATGGAAGAAATCACATACATCAAAGAGCTCTTACACAATAAATTTCGCATAAAGGACCTTGGAGAACTCAAGTACTTTCTTGGACTGGAAGTTGTTAGATCTAAGAAAGGAATTCACCTATGTCAAAGGAAGTATGCCTTAGACATACTTGAAGAAACAGGAATGGAGGGGTGCAAACCTTCTACTACACCCTTCCTTAGAGACACAAGTCCTTTGTACAAATCAGATAGTCACCTTAATGATCCTGAACCTTACAGACGTTTAATAGGGAAGTTACTCTACATTACCAATACCAGACCTAATCTATGCTATACAATCAACTTACTTAGTCAATTTATGCAGGCACCTACAGAACACCACTATCACGCCGTTCAACATGTGCTTAGATATATCAAATCTACACCCAATGAAGGTCTTTATTTTTCTACTGACTCTTCTATGCACTTAAAAGGTTTTAGTGACTCCGATTGGGCCACTTGCCCAAATACTAGAAGATCAACCACGGGTTTTTGCATCTTTCTTGGGAATTCACTTGTTTCCTGGAAATCTAAGAAGCAGAAGACTGTTTCCAGATCCTCCACTGAAGCTGAGTATAGAGCCCTTGCTGCCACTGTATGTGAAATACAGTGGCTCCACTATCTATTACAAGATCTTCAAATTGAAGAATCTGGAATTCCTGCCCTATATTGCGACAAGAAGTCTGCTCGCCACATCGCTCATAATCAGAGCTTTCACGAACGGACCAAGCATATCGAGCTTGACTGCCACGTTGTTCGTGAAAAACTCCAAGACGATCTTTTGCATCTTCTCCCAGTACGCTCTGACGAACAATTGGCCGACATTTTTACGAAGTTTCCTCATCGTGTTAGCTTTCAGAAAATTATTCCCAAGCTTGGACTGGTTGATATACACCGTCCAGCTTGAGGGGAGGGTATTGAGAATCCTTCGATTCTCGTCACTGTCGTGTTAGGACAGTGTTTTCTGTTTTTAGTTTGTTATTTCAGTTTTCCCGTTCTCCCCCTTCGGAACTCTATATATTAGAGTTCCTTCCCTTTTTCCCATCAGAACAATATATACATTTTTTATGATTGTATGAAAGTACTCAGAATAATAAAAAAATTTGTTTTTCTTACCGTTCTCTTCACGATCTACGTTTTTCTCTTCTTCGTCGACGGGAATTGTCGCCGCACCGGAGCTACGCCGGCCACCATCGCTTCCTTCTCTCTCTACGAGCAGAGGAGAGCTCTCGTTATCTTTCTCTCTCTTACCAACACTCAGACTCACTCTTCTGCCACGTACACTCTCCTCGTCTCAGAAATATCATCTAGACGGGCCAAGATGGAATGGGCCATTAGTGCACAGTGCAGAAGCCCAAATTAATATCATTTTATTTGAAAGTTATAATGAAATAGTATCTTATACGAGTTTGGCTATATTAATTCATAATATTGGTTAGTGTTTCATTTTTGTTTTGTTAATGAATTTGTGTTTTGTGGTGAGGCAATGAGGTGATGGTGAGTGATATGGAACATGATTTGCAAAAGGGGATAGTGGTTCGATGGCAACATCGCGGTTTGATTTGTTGTTGGTGGCAACTCGAATAGTGTGTCTTTGTTATTTCCTAAGTGTGATGGTTGAAGAGGTAGATATGTGATACAGGGTTTGCAAGAACTACTTCAAGGTGCATATATAAGTTGATGGAGATGCAATGTGGTGAAGGTCTTGATTAGGTGTTTGTGTGGTCGCATTTTGTTGGAGGTGCGTCCAACGGAGAGATATGGTGATGTGCTACTATTGGTAATCTATGGTGCTCGAAAAGGATGACTTGTGTTTTTTATTGGTGGATTGAGAGAACAATGACACTCGAAACATATTTTCACGATTTGATTTTGCAAAGTAGCTCTATGGTGGAGTGATTTAGTTTTATTGTTGTTCGCGATTTAATTTCGAATTAGTTTCGTACATATCTATTTTGGTGATATAGGATTTTGAAGGTGGAACTATTAGAGGAAAGTAGATGAGATAATGTGGACGAGAAATTTGTCGTTCTAGTTATTGATAGATGTACATTTTAAATTATTGACAGATGTTACTAACAAATTTTTAAATTTAAAATTACTGGAAGATTTTAGTGACAAAAGAATCCATTACTAAATGGAATATGTATTATCATTAACTCCAAGAAATTTTTTATTGCTAAGAGTAGAGGTATAGGTTGCAGTTTTTAGGAAACCGAGACGTATAATATCTTGCTCATTTCTTGAAGAACTAAAGGGAATATATTGATTTATTTTGTTTGATTTGAGATTATTGTTGCGTAGAGTTAGTCTTAGTTTCTCAATTGAGATTCAATATAAAAATTTATCATCTCCAAGCTTTTTGAAGAAATTGTATTTTTTAAAAACTAATATAAAAGGAGATAATACTAATAATTTATAAATATTAAATCTTGAATTGTCTTGTTGAATAGTTTAACAAGATTAATCATTTTTTCATAGTTTATCAGTGCATATATATTAATATGCATGTCTTAAAATTCATGAATATTTGCTAATTGTATTTTGTATTGACCTTTGTATGCATATTTGATTGTAGTTGATAATCACTTTCATTTCTTGTAGTCTTAAGACCAATGCAAAGGCAAAATTTCGTGAAATTAAAAATGTGTTGTTTAAAACTGATATGTACCAATAAACTAAAAAAGTGAATATTCTTAAATAAGATAGGGTCACACCTTGAATACAAAAGTGAGTTGATAATTCATTTAAAGATTACATAAATTGTTCACACAATTTTAGTATATCTACGTATGGATTGAAATTAAATTAATTCATCACACATCAGTGTTAAGTATGAGAAACAAGAAGAAGAACTTATATAATTGATTTAAACCCTTTTTTGGTCCCTAAGTTAAGTTCTGATGTTCAGTTTAGTCCCCACTTTTAAAAATGTCAACCTTTAGTCCCTATGATATGAAAAATGTATCAAATTAATCCTCATGACAGCACTTAATGAACAATAAATCACAAGTTTTCATACCTAGGTATCCAATATTTTGTGATTTGTTAATGGAAGATATTATGAACAACAAATCACTTAATGAAAAACTTGTTATTTGTTAACGGATAGGACTGATTTGATACATTTTTCATATCATAGGGACTAAAGGTTGACATTTTTAAAAGCGGAGACTAAACTGAATATCAGAACTTAACTTAAGGATCAAAAAAGGGTTTAAACCTATATAATTTGTGCAGCATAAAAAGAATAGAAATGATGATGAAGTGAAGTTTAGATATTCATGTATCAATCGTTTAAATGCGAGAATGTTGAATACAATTAAAATTAAGAAAGATCTTATCTGTAATAGCCAAAGTCTACTATCCTTTATGGTTTAAAATATTATTTAATTTTAGATGTATTAAGTTTTGGTTCTAATAATAACCGAAACTTATTATTTTTTGATTTAAAATATTATTTAATTTTTAGGGTATTAAACTTCGGTTATGATAATAATAAAATCTTAATACTCTTAAATTAAATAATTTTATTTTTTAAATTTGAATAAGTTTAGGTTTTGGTTATTATGAAAACCGAAATTAAATTCACATTTTATTATTTTTTTATTTATTTATGATTTTATGCTTTGGTATTAGAAAAATCAAAGCATAAAACACCTTTATACTTCAATTTATAACCGTCAAGCAAAAAAATAATATTTTTTACCTTCTCTATATTTGTTTTGATTCTACGATCAAAACACGGTATCCAAAATAACAGATACCAAAACTTATTCCTACACCAAAGTAACGTGAATTTAATGAATAAAAAAACATGACTTTTATACAACTATTTAGATATAATGTTTTAATTACAAACTTAGTAACATAGTCGCTCATATTTCACATAGTAATTTAGATAACTGCTCTTTTGAATTTCATATGTAAAATATCTTTTATATGAGATAGGGATACATAATGTATCATCAAATATATAAATAGAAAAAAAAAATAGAATTTTGTATTAATCTTATGTAAATAAAATTTAGGCAATTGGGTCTTGAGAATTTACAAAACATATACCAGAAACTCAAAAAAGCATGTATGAATAAATTATTTACCAACAAAGTTTGCATATGAAGAGCCAGAATCAAACTCATGCGACATATAAGTTACAAAAAAAGAAAAGAAAAAGAGTTGATATGTCTTTAGGAATTAAACAAAAGTTGACTCGTTACTTTTGAGGAAAATTAATTTCTTCTTTATTTGTAATTGAAAATATGGATGCAATGACATATAATTCAATGGCTTCTGCATCTTATTCCAGAGACATTATGTGTCAAGGCACAGTCTCATAATAATATTCAGAAAAAAAAAAAAGTGCATAATCACGCATACCTTTTCTTTATTTTCCTTTTTGAGGAACCAACATGTTTACATGAGAAAAAAGGAGACATTACAAGACAAAAATCTATAAACAAAATCCAAATTCTAGAGACCACGACAAAGAAAAGTTAAGTTGTTTTAAACAATGATTTTACAGTCGAAATGATAATCCAATCCTCTAAATTAGAGTTTAATGATTTAATTATGATTGGATTGTGGACGGATCTTGAAGAAATATTTTAAGAATGTTAAAATAGATATACTAAATTTTTTTTTTAAAAAAAAAAGGTTATTTGTACATTTTTTACATGTTTGGACCAAAAAATTTGGGCGCCAAAGTTCCCTCATAGTAAACTAAGCTCTGCCACTCATTGTGGGTGAATAGAAGTTAATAAAATAATAATTAGTCTAAAAATTTTGAACATTTTATTTCAATTAGTGAACTAATATAGATGTCATCGATATGACAATTTCAACATCTATTACAATGATGTAGAACATAATATAGTGGGTTCGTGCATCGAGTGTAGAGCATAACCAAGAATATGACATTTTAATATTTCATTTGATGTTCTTTTATATATATATATATATATATATATATATATATATATATATATATATATATATATAATATAATATAATATGATATAATATAATATAATATAATATGCTTTTGATATTTATCACCAAACCGAGAATTATGTTGAAAAGCTTGATATCTACTTCTAAAGAAATGTAACACCAATCAAATATTTTTGTTTGTAGGAGAGCTCAAATCTCAAACTTTAGAACACGTGAAATAAAGATTTAAAAGAGTAGAGAGTTACCTTCGGAATATGTATGCAAAATGCAAGTAGGATTCGAAAAAAAAAAAAGTTAAGTTTCTAAGACATTAAGAGTGAACTATACTGTTAGAATAGAAATCCTGATAACAGGAAACACAAGTAATTGAAAAGTGAAAAATCTAACATTGTCATGATGAATTAAGAGAGAGTAGTGATGATAATAACAAGATTGAGATTGCATTGTATAATCGTTCGATTAACCATAATTTAAACTATTAACCATCAAGTCGGTGAAATTGTGAGTCTAGATGATTAACCAGACGTCTCAGCTACAAGTCATAAAAGTCAGACGATTACTTAACAAACAAGACGGCAACTCATCAAACCGAACAGTTTAAGTAGGACGACAGGATAGTCCTAGTGGTTATCTGACAAACCAAGTAACAATTCATCAAACCGAATACTACCAAAGTAGATCAATCATAAAATTGATTAACTCAAGGTTAAAATATGATTATTTACATTTGAATCGTAATTAGGTCAGTCTTAATCAAATGTTCACCACAAAATCTATAAATAAAGGTTTGAAGTAAGAAGGAAAGTTATGCATCAATTATAGCATTAGTTGATATTTGTCTAAGTTAATTTGATTTTGGTATCGAATTATCTTTTGCAACTACCATTCGAGTAAATTGGATGTACAAGAGACTTTTCACTTAGCAAAAATTGAACTTTGGACAACATATCAAAAATCAAACAATTACTTTAACTCCATACTCAAAACAAGAAAAAAAAAATACTATAAGTAGAAAGAAAGAAGAAAGGTGACAACATTGCGTGTGGGAAGAGAAGATATTCATGAAAAGTTGGAAAATGATAAAACAAGAAGGTGAAATGATTAAAAAAAAACGATGCGAAAAAAGAAATAATAAAAACTTGTGCAACAAATAGGCTTAAAAAGATGTTACCAATACAAATTATTAGTTATGACCAAGATTATTGTATCATGTACGGTAGTAAGAATATTAACATTAGTTTACGTCGAGTGGAACCAATGTAATAACCACCATATTACTTTAATTGTACTTGGAAGAAATGTAAAATATAAACTTCTAACAATAACGGATGTAAAATATTAACTACTTATTATATCAATTATAACTACAATTAATATATTATAAACATATTATATTAATTCAAATCACAATCTACGTATTTTATTATATCAAGTCTAATAGTAACATACGTAAAAAGTGTATGTAATTATTATTTTTTGTGGCATAAAATTGTGTTAATAAATAATATTAAAGCAATGCAATATAATAATTTTATAACACTAAATTAAAATAAAACATTGTTATAGGTTCTTAACTTTAAAAGTTTATGTGTGTGTGTATATATATATATATATATACTAAAATGAATATATTTTTTATATTTATTAAAGTAATTTAATTTTATTTTTTTAAAGAAAATACTTGAAGTGCTTTAAAATACAGATAATCCTGCTTAATTTGAACAGACAGTATTAATGATAGTTAAAGTGGTGGTTATTATTAACAATCTAATGACTAGACCTAAATAAAATTAGAATAGTGTTCGACATTAAAATAAGAGAAAGTTGCATACATATGTATGAGTAACTTGTTTCTCACGAGGTAAAAAATATTGTATACCTAACTGCATGAATCAGAAAACAACAGTTGTAGATACTCAATTAAATATTATATCTAACAACCTGCAGATAAGTATTCAAATATAAAATATTCATAAGTATCTTTCACTTTCGAATGTAAAATATGTGTAAGTACTTGTGTGGAAAAATATATATAAATACAGATATACGTATGTATATGTCATCATTTATATAAACAAATACTTACTAAAGAAAAGGTACACAAATGGAGGCTGCAACTTGCATATTGCAATTTTTATATTTAGGAAATTGAAATGGAATAAGATAATTCCAGAGTAGTGGAGGTTGAATCTATTGTAATCACTGTCTATAACCTTGTCTTTTATAGAGGTAAAAAAAATATTAGATACACTTATATTTCCTTTATCATAATTTTCTCATGCAATCTTTTACTTGCTTAAATTTAATTAAAAACAAATGTTATGAAATAATGTACTTTTATTACAAGAAAATTGTTAAATAACAATTTATTTTAAGATCAAAATAATTAGTTATTAAATTAATTAAATTAAATAATTAAAAATTATTGGTTTATCAATTAAAGTTTAAATTAACTTATAACATTAGTTTATCAATGTTTTGACTACTTAATATTTAAAATTAATTCCTAATTTTAAATTAGAGAATGACTTAGAAATTAATTCTTTTGATAATATAACGTTAAAACCAATTCAAACTCTAATTTACAAATCAATTACAATTTCTTATTTATAATAAAAATTATTTTAGATAATTTATAAAATTATATCTAGATTAATCAATACAATAACTAATTATTTTTTATTTTTAAAATTTGTTACTATAAATAACTTTCTTATAATACTCAAAATAATTTAAAATAAAAAAAATGACAATGTCTCAAGAGTACACGTTAAAGAATTGTTTTTGATTAATTATCTGATAAAAAATTATAAAAAAAAAAACTTAGGAAAACCTTTAAATCCTTAAAAGATAAAAACCCTAGAGGGTTAATGAAGGGGATGAAGAATTAAGTAAGAAAGCAGGAGATTTTTTGTTTGTATGAATGAAAATAGCTTCTCAGTAGAATAAAAACTGCTGAGTGACCCTGCAAAGAAGCAAATTTGCTGGAAATAGGAAAAATAGAAGGGAAAGTGTAAGTAGAAATAAAAATATATATATTTTGACATTAGAAGTTTCACGTAGATTAGAGATAATAAAAAACGTAAAAATTTCACCTTTTTAAAGTTTAAAGTCGAATAGGTTTAAAGTCGAGTTTGTAATATGATATCAGTGTAGTTTATCTTAATAAGATTTATGTGGGTATTTATTTAGAAGTATAATTCTTAGTATTAAATAGATAAGAATTTGTGGATGTGGGTGAGTTTATATTTACAGGAGGCATAAGAGAGAAAAAGTTTAACATGTAGACAAAAGGTTTACTTCACATGGGAGCGTGCATGTGATGTGAATGTACACTTACATCTTCTGTCTACCATGTGGATTAACCCTCACATTTTTCTGTCACCAGCTAAGCAATCCACCAAGTTGATTCTTTTTTTGTCCCCCCCTTTCATTTTTTCATATATTCTATATTTTCTTACCTTCTTTTCTCTCTCACTATGCAATCATTTCACTCATCATCCTCTATGCCTCTATATTAAGCAATATACCTTCTTAATCTTTTCATTAATTCCCTTTTTTATTTCATCTTTTCCTCAATTTCTCTTCAAAACTTTATTATAGAACCTTCTTCAGTGGAGCGTTCAAACCTTCATTTTAAAAGCTTCTCCCATCGACAAAACAAATTTACAAAATATGTTAGTGGAGAGTAAATTCAAAGCAATCATAACCATGTGCAAAAGATTGGTTTTAATAATAATAATAATAATAAGCTTATAACCTCTCTTTCTTAAGCTACCATAAATAAAAATATTCATTCAAGTCTTGTACTATATATATTCATTGGGACATGGAAGCATGTGCACACATCATAAACAAAACAAAACAAAAAAAAAAATCCTTAGCAATCCCAAGGATAATTTTAGTGCTATCATTTTTGGGTAATTAAAAACACCATTATCAACCACAATTACTAACATTTCCAAATTGCTACTCATTTCAACTATAGTAAATAGTACAGTATTAGATATTTAAAAAAATAAAAATAAAACAGTTTTTGTTATCTATTTATATTTGTGGTTTATTCAATTTTTACATAAAGATACTAGTTTTAAAATTGAAATTAAATATTAAAAAAAATATTCTAAAATTTTATGTAGAATGTGTAAATTTTATATATACATATGGATTTAGATATTTTGATCTTAACTGGTAGTTGTTATAATATCATAATACTTTACATATTATTTGTGAGTATGACAGTAGTTTTTTAGATCAAGATATTTTCCTTTTTCTCTTTCTTTTCTTTTTCACCAACCCTAATAAAGATTCAAGAACCACACAAAAAAATTTCAACAAGAACCGCATTTAAACAATGAGTGCGACAGTAAAAGGGCCACAATGTGGGCCCTCAGAAAGACAGCACTCGGAAAAACCCATATTGGGCAAGGTAGAGTGGAGGGCCCATAAGCCCATCACCAACAACTTATGGTAAGGGATGAAAGAAATAAAGAAAGAAAAGATTACTACGTAACAAAAATAAAAAATAAAAACTAGTTCCTCTCATGTCAACTTCTTTTCATTTTCATTTTCATTTTCCATTTAATTAACCTTCCCTTTTTATTACTTTAAATTATTTTCACTCATATCCATTTCTATCGATGATTCGGATAAGGTTGAAATGCACGATTACGTTATTTTCTTAATTTCGTCTTAATCTCTTACTCTTATCTACAAAATATTCAAACGAAGCAAAACAATATGAAAGTCAAAGAAGGATACTCTTGGATAGAGATGAAAAGTTCTTAAGAAATTGAGCTTGTAGAAGATAAAAAAAAAAAAAAAAAAAAAAGGGTAGAAATAAAGATTGAAAGATGAAATGAATGATGAAAAGCATCATAGGGAGTCACTGTTCTTGAGCCACGTTTAACTTTAGTGCCGTCATTGCTATGTGTCCTTTTTATTTTTAATTTTTTGATGTTTTTAGGGTTTCTTTATTCACTCTTTCACACATTTTGATAACTAGGTGGGAATGTCCACATCTAGGGTTTCATTGATTCCAATTATCTGGCGTCAGTGACCAAGCAAAAGTTCAAATTCCAATTTAGGGCAAAAGAACAATTTTTTGGACACTAATGTGGTCGGAATATTCATTAACCTAAATCTTGTGAATTCAAGTTTAGGAGTGAAAGAAAAGTTTAAGGTATAGATTTTCATGGATAAGGCATTTGCATTTTTTAATGTATGCATGCAATGTTTTGTGTGCTTTCATAGCTCATACTTTTCACTTTTTCTCTAACTGTTTAGGGTTTTATGACTTTTTCAGTTCATGGTGAGAACATACTTATTTAAGATTCAAACTAAAACTAATAGAAATTCTTAGATTATCTTTGAATATATGATTTTCATTAGTCGAATCACATTAAATATATGTATTTCATTTTTCTTGACTTTCTACAGTTTTCTTGTTTTTTCTTGTCTTTTTTTTTTCTTTTCATTAATACATACCATTTAATTTTAATTCTTCCTTGACAAAGACCAATACCTATTCAACAGAGGTTAATCAAAATAAAATGAAATGGTAAATTACCATAAAACTTAATAATGAAGTAACATTTACATCTTAACCAATAATTTTAAGATCTAAAATAATATTTTTAAATTAAGTTTAGTTTTAATATTTATATTGTTATATAATGAGAGTTCATCTTTTTGGTATTCACATTTTTTTAAAATGTAATCGTTTTTTCATTTAACTGTTTTTTTAAACTTAATACTTTTTTAATCAAATAAATAAAAATCATTTACAAAATAAATAAAACTATCTACAATTAAATTGTAAAATTATTTATATTTATTTTTATAATTATAATTTTATTATTTTTGTTATCATTAGAAAAAAAATAAACACACTAAAAAAAACTTGAATTTACATGAATTAAAGATATATATATATATATATATATATATATATATATATATATATATATATATATATAACCTATAAATCATCAAAAACATTGATCCTTGTCGGTGAATCTAATAAGTGAGTTAGGGAGTCGAGTATATCCTTATTAACATTAGTTTCATGTAATTAATTATGTTTTGGAAGAAAATAAAGAGGAGATCAACTTTTTTATTTCAAAACAATAGTTGCTAATTTGATTATTTAAAAAATAAAATGATAAATTGGCATAAAGTTAATTTATTAATTAAAAAAGAAAGTGTTTAGCCTCCTAATCATCCATCTTACTCCAAAGGGAATGATTTAGGTTATGATTATAATAGAGGTTGGATCGGAATCTTGATGGTCCTTGAAATGTAATAATAGGATGAACATATATGGAATAGTTTCAAGAGGGACATGCTATAGGGATTAGCCACTCATGAAGGCTGCGTAGATAAAAAAATGACTGAAAAAAAATTATAAAAAGTGGATGATAAAATAAATTATAAAAACATTCTTAATTAGTTGTAGTTTATTGAAAATAAAAAATGAGTATGAATTAAAATTGAATTTTATAAAATTGAAAATAATATTAAAAAAGTATGTAAATATTGAAATTGAATATATCTTAATTACAATGTAAACAAAATTCCACATACCAATTTCAAAAATTTAAAGTATAGTAAGAAAATAAGGATTGCAAATTAAATTGAAAGATATAATTTATTGGTATTTAACAAAGTCAACAAGAGCTCCCTGATAACATCATAATGCCATCAAAATATATATATATATATATATATATATATATATATATATATATATATATATATATATATATATATATATATATATATATATATATATATAAGTATACATTTCTACAAAGTAAAAGATAACATTAGAATTCATAATCCATTATGTATCTTCGGATGAATGATTATATAACTCGACATGACTTATTATATTTGAATATTATGAATCTCTTCCATTTTGGGTCTGCATCTCTTTTCTTGTATAATACTTTTAATTGAGAATATGAAATTAGTAAAATGGTTATAATAAACTAATTTTAACAAAATATTTGTAAACATTGTAAAACATTATAAATCAATCTTTGTTAACTTGAATTAATATTTTTATTATTATTATTATTATTATATAATTTTGTTGGCTAAAATTTAATTTTTATTCTTATCATGTAATTTTGGTTTACTAATTAATTTGTTAAGTCTTATTTTCAAGAAGAATTATTTTTTTTTCTCATACCAATATGTTTACTATATTGATTAAATTCCAAATTATTCAAACAAAGCATAAATTTAATTGAAAAATTGTATTGTTTTCAAATATTATACCAACATTTTAAAAATATAGTAACTTATTATATACATTGTATTCTTCTTATTCCATCTTAATAAATCTTGCTAGGGCATAATCGAATTCAAAAGTGCATTGGTTTGAAGAATACAAAAAGTAGATGACGAAAAAACATAACTGATTACGCCATAGAAATAGTCAAGTATGTTATGTTTAAAAATTTCTTTGGCAATGTACATTACAAATTAAACTAAGGGCAAAATTGGTTAAATTTATAATTTTTTTCTCAAATCAACTCATCATGAATAAAAAGTTGTACAATTCGAAAGCTATTTTTAATTTCTAGATGATATAATTCGAATTTTTTTTTAAAAAAAAATAGTTTTTATAACTCAGGGTGCACATTCTCCAGATAGTCAAACCCAGAGTTTCTACGTATTGTTCTTACCTCAAAAATGATTTTGCTTTCTAGATCATAAAATCCAAAATATACAAAATAAAAAAAAAAATGCATCAAATTGTGAAAGTCTAGAAAATAAAACAGAAAATATTGCAACAAAAGCACAAAACAATGGAGAAGAAGAGAGAAAGTCCTTAAAAATGAAATATAATTCACATGGCCACTTTCATCTTTCTTTCAAATTGAAGCCCTTAATCTAATGGCAAGCCCAATATCAATTTCAAAAGGTTCTCTTTCGGGTTTAATGAAGTCCTAAACCTGAGTAGAGTGGTCTAAATAGGAAAAGGTCATTCGTTGCTTCCCGCACCTCCATGTTTTCTTTTCGCACCCTAATATTTGAAATACCAATTATTAATTTTTAAATAGCATTCAATATTTCAATAAATGTGAGAACAAGTCATTCTATTATACAAAACACATCCAATGGTCTCTAAATAGTTAAAAAAAAACTTGAATGCTTCCACTTTTTCCAACATAATTCTAAGCGAGGTTTCAAATTATTTTAAAGCCATAATAATAATCATCAATAACTAAAACCTTGAAATTACAATCAAAATAGCAGTTGCGAAAATCTGCGGACATCCTTCATTCTTAGTCTCAACACTTTAAGGTTGCTTCTCCCATCAATTGAAAGATTTTTTCATTAGCAGATTTTGAAATCTTTATAAAACTTTGAAATCAACAAATTTCAAAATGGATTGTTTTTTTTAATAAATTTCAAAATTTGTTAAAAAAAATTTTAATAAATTTTAAAATTCAAAATTTTTTTAAATCTTTTAACAGATTTCAAAATTTATTAAAAAAATATTTCAATAAATTTCAAAATCTATTAAAAAAATCTTTTTATAAATTCAATTTATTAAAAACATTCTTCAACAATGTTAAATTTTTTGAAAAGATCTTTAACTAATTTGAAATTTGTTAAAAAAAATTCTTTCAAAGAATTTTGAATTTTAAAATTTATTAAAAAAGTTTCAACAAATTTTGAAAAAACCTTTCAACAGATTTAAAATTCATTGAAATCTTTTTTTTCTAACAGATTTTAAAATTTGTTAAAAAACAGAATGTAAAGATTTTTGAATTACAAGAAATATAGAATTTTAAAAAATTTTGAAAATGCAGAAAGAAATGGTTGAAGGTGTAGGGAGAAATGCCCACCCCTTAAATCTATTGAATGCTTTTATTTCCTTTCCTGTAAAATTTCTTCAATGGGCCTCAACACTGTATCTCTCTATAACACCATGTGTGTTTTAGATTCTTGGATAGCAAAAACTTTATTGATAATCAAACAATTTTGATCATTGAATTATATTTTCTGTACATTTTTATAATAAAGGTGTAGGACAGAAAAATCACAATGGCAACAAGCTCCAAAAATTACTTCGAGATATCCTTCTAATTTTATGTGCTAGTATATATCATCTCCCCCAAAGTTATCCCTTGGATGCATTGAAAGGTTTTGTGAAATGTTTCTAATATATCTCCCCCAAAGTTATCTCTTTCTATTTGAAACACTTATATACACATGAGACTATTTTTTATCTCTTCATCATAGGAATAGATAAAATTAACTATTAAAAATTACACTGAATAAAAGTAACTTCCTTAAACTGAAATAAAAATTAATTCAAACAAATATAACTAAACTATCTTTTATTCTACCAAATCATACTTTTTTTCTAACACTCAAAGATGCATAACTCAAAGATGCATAATTAAAATCGCTGTGTGTGTATGTAAACTTTTTTTCTCTATCTTCAAATAAAAGATTAAGTTATCAGGTGCAACCTTTATAATCATCATAATAGAATTTTCTGAGTAATACTTCTATGACAACACACTTTTACATTGTCATAATACAAATCATAAAAATGTAATCTTTTATATTTTTTCTTGTATTTTTTTAAGAAAAAAAAGTAAAAATTAGAGAAAAATAGTGTCAAATAAATATAAAAAGTTTAGGTGTGTTAAAAAATAATTTTTCTTGCTTTAGAAGAACAAAAAGGGTTTTAGTTTGCATGCAATGTTGGCCATTGCAATTGTTATCAAACACTAAGAGGAGTATGAATAAAACACTGAAATGAGCAATAGCAGTGACAGCATCCCACATGAATAGGAATAAAAAGCCAAGCATTTATGAAAAGAAACAGGGCCTTGGATTTGGAAACTAAACTAAGTTATAAAGTAGAAATAGAAGTACTTCACATGTTGGCTGCTGAAGCTGATGTTGGCCTTCATTGTTCATAAGCTAAAATTAACTTATGTTCAAGCTAAAAATAAGATTTTGGAGAAATTAATGAGAACTTCTACATATGGGTGTGTGTATATATATATATATATATATATATATATATATATATATATATATAT
>NC_028351.1:26181666-26210918 GCF_000741045.1 Vigna radiata var. radiata | reverse complement strand
TATATATATATATATATATATATATATATATATATATATATATATATATATATATATATATATAAGCTACTTTTAACTTATGGAGAAACTGAATTCATTTTTTCTTACTTTAATCTCTCAAAAATGCTTATGGAGAACGGTAGCTAAGAGACACATATTCTAGACAATAATTCAGTAAAGTGAGTTCACAAACTAGCCTTTAAGACTTGGCTTCAAGGAAGTGGACCCCAATTTTAACATGGCAAGGCAAGACACAGCGCAGTAATTGACTTTTCTATGAGCAGCAGTATGAAAATCTCAAAATTTGAAATTTCTTCAAACAATAATTACCTTATCACAAAAACAGTTAGCAGAAATGCATGATTGATTCCTTACAGATAAGGAAATGCATTACTGATTCCTTGAAACAAAGCACGAAAATCAGTAGCTTAAAAGGGAAAATCCATTCCCATTCCATTACACACAAGACATTTACTATCCCTGTGCATATATACCAAGATTCTTTCAAACAAAAATAAAATGCTAAACTGGCTAGCAGAGAATAAGAGGTAAGAGAGGTCGTGGAAACGGCTTTGTTTTTCACCACAAGAGATGGAATTTCCCCTTAAAATCTTACCATTTCCCTCCAAACAGAGAGCATAAAGATCATCGTATCACAATGCTACAATCCAACAACTTCGTACTCATCAAAACCTTTTACTTCTAAAACAATTTGCCATAATCCAAGGAAGACCCAGAAAGGTGAAGATTCCTACTCCAAATAAGCATGCAAAAGAAACTGTATACTTCTTTATTAGAATACATCACACAACTATTAGAGGACTAAACAACTTTACGTCTATAAAAGTTAACCTATAATTATAAATCACCGAGTCTCTGTTCAAACAGAAGACGTGGTATAGATGGAAGTTTGGACTTTCAAATGAGATTTTAAAGAAAGAATTCCTCTATTAAAGGGGAAAAACATGGAAGCTAAACTTCGAAGAAAACTCAACAGAACTAGTCTTACTATAAATTAACACAACTCCAATGCTATCAATTTACCAAATGAATTACATGAAAATAAAACTCCCCATTTCCAAGTAGTTAGCCAATGAATGCCTATGAAGCTAAAGAACTCTAAAAAAGAGACACATTTAAAGCTATATTTTCATCAAGGAGAGTGGTCAAATTTGAATTTAAGCTTGGGAGAGGAAAATAAATTTGGAATCAAAGGGATTTTGCTTAACTAAAAGTAGACAACATAGCAAATTTAGCAAAAAACTGACTTAGAGGTAATAAAGGGAAAAATACGTCATCCACATGTTTCAAAGTTCAAATATCTGTCACCAACATTACACAATGATGAGAAAATTAACAAGAATTTTACACAAAAAGATATTAGTTGAATGGCCAAGATGAAGAAAGCCAATTGGGGCTATTTATGATCACATAGCAAGCTTGAAGGATATTTTCTGTGCTATTATATGTCTAACAATACTCTAAGATAGTGATTGTTGAACTTTAGAGGGACAAAAGGAGATAAAGGTGAGAATAGCAGATGTGTGCCTACAGAAAAGAATGTGATGCAAAATTCACTGTGATAGGTACCCAGATTTTATTAACACTGTAAAGAACTCCAAAACAGGTTCTTGGATGATCTTCCTATGAAAACCAGAAAGCTTAGTCTGTATCTAATGACTGGTACACACACAAATCCCAGGTCTTTCGAGAGGACCTGACTCTCCCTTCCTTTCACTTCCAATTTTCTCCAAAAAAAAGTACTGAAAACAACCCCTGTACAGACTATATATAATAGTCTGTTTACAACAACCCACCTCACAGACAGTTATAACTGTCTGTTACCCTTATTCCTTCTAACATATACTTCCCCCTGAACCTATCACACTGCAAGTAGATATAAGTCTGACATCGATTGAGTACAAAATAACAAAATTGGGTAAGGTGATTTTTATGGACAAATACAAAGAAGGCCATTGAAAGTAATACTGGAGAGAGTGTATTGCTTGGCTTTTAATCCTATGGAATGGAGAAAAAAGATCAGGAATCGGAAGAAAGATGTAAAGAGGGGCATCATGGTGACTTATCTTTGAGGATTTGGTTCTAACCAAGGTCCATAACGCCATGTGATCATTTAACCAATATCACCAAGTGTGATAAAGTTTTTGTTGTTGTTGTTGTTATAATATAAAAAATTAAAAAAGGACACAAAAATAAATGCTTAATCAACAAATGTCTTCTATCATATAATCTACGGTTCAGGGTACCTTATTCAGGATGGTCTTTACCATTCCTCTCACTAAGAAAGAAATGTGTTACATCTGCTTTAAGTTGTAAAAAAAAAGGAGCTTTTGGTCTCAGTAATTTGACACGTAAGAAAGTGCTATTTCGAGGAAGCGACAAGGCATGTCCTTTGGAACTCATTGTCTATAGCATTTGCCAGCACGTTATCCCAACAAAGAAATGGCCTAGATCAAAATGATCCAATACCAGCATAGTGATCTTAGGTTTTTCATTTTTAGCCCTTGAAAACTGAACTCATATCATAATGGTATATGCTACTTTTAACTTAGTGAAAAGGCATTAGCCACACAGTATATAAAGCAACAGAGCTTCAGTAAAGCCTAATAATAAGTGAATCTCTGTGTGACCTACTGGATTTTTCAAATTCATAAATCTAAACAGCACTACGGGGTCTCATTCTTTCCTAAGTTTCCCCATAAAAAATTGTATACTTTCAACTAAACAAACACAGCTCATCAAAGATAGCTGGAAAAGAAAGAAGCATCATGCATCTAATGTCTTTGCAAAAAAGTATGCAAGACGACCAACCTAGTTAAAGTCAGCACCCGCTCCCTTTCGTTTGAGTTCTAAAGCAATACGTTCATTCTCAAGCTTCATTCTTTCATTCTCCAGCTTCAACTTTTCCAACTCCCGCTCCTTTTTCTTACTAAACTTCTGCCACTTGAATCTTTGTTTCTCCAGCTCCAACATCTCGACCTGAATTTGTAGCTTTTGCTCTTCTAACTGAAGTGAACGAGATTCAAACCATTGCTTCTGTAACCATGGTGAACTCATTTTCTCGGGTGCAGCTTGATTGACATCAGATTGAACCATATGAGGGTATGAACTTTTGTTATACTCTTGGCTGTTTAAAGCACTGCCAAAAGTAGCAGCATCTTCATGTCCTTGCCCTGGTTTCGATCTCTTCATAGGTCGCCCCGCTTCCCCATAGACTCCTCTACTATCTGCATGAGTAGCATAATTCTCCTCAAAATCATCATGATCATCAGTTTCCACTTCTAGATCATCTTCATCGTGATCATCGTGATGAGACCTTCTGACATCATCACTGTCATGATCATCTCTATTTCTATGAGCCAACTGAAGTGATCGTTGCAATTCCAGATCATGGGGTAAATGCAACCTGTTACAATTATGGTAAGAACACATCTCTTCATAGAACAAGTGTTTCGAGCTCAATATTTTTCGAACTTCATCTTTTTCTTTCTCAGAAAGATAATCTATCACATCCAATAGAGAAGGATTCTCAACAACCTGACAAGAAGTTCCCCGGCCTAGCATATCATTAAGCTTTTTGTACCTTTTATTGAGATCATTGAATTTATCCTCACACTGCTGAGGTGAAACACGATAACCTCTTTCAGCCATGACCTTGGAAACTGATTTCCACTTCCCTTTTTTCTGTAGGACTGTAATTTTTCTCCTTGCGCCACCACAGTCGGATGTTGCATCTTCACCTATGTAAGAAACAGCCGTTATCAGAAGTCTCACCATCTTATCAGTCCACTTCACCCTCTGCCAAGGCGACCCCTTTTTCCCTCTACCTCCTTCATGATGACCATCAACACCTTCCTCAGCAAAGCTTTCATCACTTGGAGAGTTCTTGTTTCTATCTCCCTGACTAAACTCAGTCATTGCAATTGTTTGATCACAGTTCTGCAAGGTTCCCATTGTGAGAGGAAAACCATCATGAACTGAGGAATGCACTGAAGGCCCTTGGCAAGGATGAGTTTGATGTTGACTCATGGAATGAGGATGATGCCCTTGCCGATGAACCCTCATTGATCCAGGCAGATCAAAACCACCAAAGGAACTCCCACCCTGAACCATACCTCCCTGAGACAAATTCCCTTCCATTGCTTCTCAGTTCTCACAAACAATAAAAACAGATCGAAACCAATGAACCCACTTCACATCCAATTCTACTTCACAAGCATTTTGAAGTGCTAAAGATACAAACATCAAAATCACACAAACCCATATTTACCCAATCTTCCAATACATGTTCTGAAACCCCAGCTATCACTCTAGATTTTCAAGTGAAAACAGCACCAAATCAAACTAGAACAGTACAACCCTTCTCCAAAACATCATTACATGCACCAAAATTCCCAACCCACATCATAAAACTCACAAGGTCCCACCAAAATGCTAAAATCACCCCAGCAGAATAAAGAACAAATTTTGAACATTCACAACAAAAGCCAAAAACCTTTAAGAGGCTCACCGGGGAAGAATATAAGCAACTTCTTGCTGAAAATCTGCAAAAAATTTGACACTCCAAAAGCAAAAGATTGGACCTTTTTTCTCGAAATCAAGTCAAGAATCCGAAACAAAAACAGCTACAAAAAGCTGCTCCTTAACTGAAGAAGTGCGGCAACAAACGAGGAAAAAAGGAGTAAAATGGTGAAGAAAAGACAAGGGTTGGTGTTTTGTGATATGTGCAAGTTACTATGCGACCACGAAATATATTTATATATAAAGACAAGGGTTACTAAGGACGACAGCGATGAACCCTTAAATGGTTCAATGTATGAAAAGATGTTGTGGACCAAGGAAAGTGTATATTTTTGTTTCTTTCACCGTAAAGAAAAAAAAATAATATTCAGTAATAAAATTAAAGTTAATAATTAAAATTAAAATTTCTTTGAAAGGTATTATATTCAAATTAAAATGGTCAAAATTGGTTACAATTGGTCATTACGGATTCGTGTAACATTTGATTTAAAAATATTGTATTTTTTTTTGCAGATAATATTTTAATTTGCTAATTTATTTACGTTAAATCCGTAGTGGGTCGGATTGACCCACCAATCTACCTACTTAATCTTATTTTATTAAAATTTAATTTTAATTTTATAAAAAAATATTATTATTATTATTCTTAAAAAAATTATTTAAATTCTTTATTTTCAAAATTAATTAAACACTGAATTTTGTTTTAGATTTAAATTATAAAAAGTTTGTAATTTTTTTATTTAAAAAAATTGTAATTGAGTCAACAATCAATCCATTTATCCACAACCTGTAATGGATCGAGTCGGATTCGAATTTTTCTGACTCACTAATAAATAAACGAGTTGAATTGGTTCACTTAATAATCAACCGTGATGAATCGGATTGGATCAGGCTGAATTGGATCGGATGACTCGTTTTGACCGCAAAATCTTTGATTCTACCTTTTTGTTTCTAAAATATCTATTTGGTTTAACTTTTATCTCTAATGAGCTTAAGTAATTCTTTTATTTGTTAAACTTTATTCAAAAGTATAAATATGATATGAGATTCGCAATATTTTTAATAAATTTTAACTTTAAAAAAGTGGTTCAAAATGTGTTCAGGAGTATATTTTAGTAAATTCCCAAGAGTTAGTGATTTCTTTTCAACTGAATAACTTTTATATTTTCTTTACTCCATGCATTTTTTTTTCTCTTCTCTTTACCCAATACTAGCTAAAATGTGTTTTTTCATATCTGCATATCTCATGAATCGTGAATCTTGGAATGATAATCCTCAGAAAAGACTGAAAATATGTTTTGATGGTCGTAAATATTATTAATAGTATTTAATAAGTTTTTTGGATTTAAATAGTGACTGGGTATATTTATCATAAATTATAATCATGCACTGTAATAAATTATTTAATGAAACTAATACGGTATATTTGTTTCATGATACATTTTAGGAGCAATTTGGGAAATGATGACAAACAAAAGAATAAAAACACATTTTTACAAAGCATTATTTGCTGGCTACGTTATTTTCTGAAAGAATAATCCAAACACGAAAATTTATCATTCTTAACTTGACATTATAGGAAATTGTTCCGGTATAGGGTCGAGAACCAAGCCTACACAACTTCTCCTCCTTGATCAATCTTCTGTTCAAGTTCTCTCGCGTGGTCCTGTGCTCCAGTCGTCCGGAGGATACCTGCTAAAGGTACTCCGATGCTTAAGTCAGTTTTGTTATTCGATCGGGTATCTTAGCTCAGAATTAAATGCACAATAAATAAATCTGTCTACCTGTGACCTTTGACTCGTATTTATAGTGGTGGACATGGGTCTGGTATTAAGGTTACCTTAATTAAGGCCCAATTGTGGCCCAACCATCTAAAACATGTGATTATGCAAATCATTCTATACTTACCTTAATCCTGATGACCGTGACCGTCCGACCTCTCTACCGACCGACCGCCTTCCCCTTGGTCGTATTCTACAGATAGATCTTGCGACCGCCCGTCCGGCTATGGCGTCACCGGACAGCGGTCCTTAGCTGTCAGTAATGGCGGAAAGTGGAATGATACGAAAGCTGTGGTGTTAGCTGTTGGGTCTGTTTGGGTCATCCTTTTTCCACTGCCGGCTTTCCTTCGCCAGATAGCAATGGCCGTTCGGCCTTCTCCCTGACCGTTCTCACGCTTGGGCTTTCGATGTGTCGTCCGTCCGGTGGTAACCACGACCGGGCGGTGGTCCCTAGTACATCAGGCCCCCAAGCCCTAGACATAAAGTCGTAGGGTTTACAAGCGGCGTCCGTCTGTGCCGGGGTGTGTCGGGTCGTTCCATGGACTGGTGAGGGTGTTTTTGTAAATCGGGGCAGGGAAAATTTTAAGCGGGAAATTTGAAAATAGGGTGCCACGTGTTGGAATGGCAGTGGAGACGTTATGGGGGAGTGGAATGGTCACGCTATATGGACCCTTGATGATGTTTGAAACGAACGGTGCGATGTGGTTGACAGTTACGAATATTTCGGCTATAAATAGGAGTCATTTGACTGCGTCAAACTTACCTTTTACTCACTCTTTCCACAGCAGCCGTTCGACATTTCTTTCTTAACCAGGTAAAAATAAATGGCAATTACCATATCGTCTTCTGGTTCGGCGAGTGGGGATGGCGGGGATTCGTCAAGCGGAAGCGGAAGTTCGCGCAGCTCGGGGTCATCCTCGAGGGTGGAGCAGTCAGACGCCGGGCAACCGGCAGACCGAATCATACACGGGATGGCTCTCTATCTCCTGGAGGGAGGCGTGGAGCTTGAACCCCTCCGTCCCACTCCGGCCGGAGGGTGGCCAACAATAAGGGGGTACGATTGGGCCCCGCACGACGTGGGAACCTATGAGTCCGAGTTTCAGAACCGGGGAGTCCTCTTGGAGTGGGCCAACCAGTCTTTTATAGCTCGTGATGAGGCGGACGCCCAGCTTTTTCGGATGGGCGTGTGTTATCCCAATGAGCGAGTGTGTCACGGGAAAGGGACAAACTCCGAAGATTTCTTTTTCGTGTATACGTATCTGTTCCGTCGCATGATGGTGCGGATCCCATTCACTCGGTTCCAAGTTGCCGTCTTGAAGAGGATGAATGTCGCCCTCGCCCAATTGCACCCGAACAGTTGGGCCTGTATTCAGGCTTTCATGGTGGTTTGTTCGGCTTTGGGCGTCGAGCTTTCGACATCTGTTTTCTTTCACTACTTCCACGTTCGGCCGGTTAGGACGCGAGGTTGGGTGTCGTTGAGGTCCATTCAACAGGGTTTGTTTCAAAACTACGCGGATTCTTTCAAGGACTTTAAACATAAGTTCTTAAAAATAATAATAAAGGATAGCGGCCGGAAGGAATTTGTGGATCCGTCCGGTGAACCCCTATTTCCTTTTTACTGGACTGAGGAGCTGGCCCACATAAAGCCGGTGCCGGCATGCGACCTGACTTCATCCGAGCGTGAAGCCGTAAGGCTTATTAACGATCTCCCCCGTCGTCTCCCCGCCCGCAAGCTGGTTGAATGCCTATGCCACGAGGATTTTATTAACGTGGCGTTTGGTACGATTTTATTGTTTTGTATCGTTATGTGTATGTTTTGTTCTGGCTGATTTTACTCTCGTTTGTTGCAGGCGCTATGTCATTTCCCGGCCCCCGTAAGACGAAGTATGTCCCCCCTGCCCAGAAGAAGGACCCCCGCCTGGTTGCGGGTGGTGAAGTGAAGATTCCACCCCCGAAACCCACTTTCAGGGTCGTCCGCCGAGGGATGAGCGCGGACCCCACTCCCGTGGGTATTCCGCTTACTGGCGTTGACCCCACCCCCGTAGGTATTCCGCTGGCCGGCGCAATTGGGACCGCTGAGGTTGTACCCATCAACCCCCCCGTTGGGTCGGCCCCCCGAGTGACCGTGGCCGACGCTGGGAAGACCGCGGCCGACACCGGAAAGTTCGCGGCTGGTACTTCCGACCCTTCCCGTGCCGATGCTTCCCGAAAGAAGAAAAAGAGATCTAAGGAAGGTGAGAGGTCTTCCTCTAAGAGAAGCAGGCGGGAGCGCACCCCCAACCTCTTCCCGGCGGTCTTATGGACCCAGCTTTCGGCGTTAGTGACCGGCTGGACTTCCGTATGAGCTCGGCGCAGCGCGAAATCGTGGAGCAGCTCTCGGAACAACAACTGCTTAAGGTCGCCTTGGAGCATAGTAGCCGGGGGTCCATGCTAATGTGGTACGCGGAGAAGTTTGCTGACCGTCGGGGGCTGGATGCCATTCAACGGGAGTTGATATCCGAGAAGAAGGCGGCTGCAGAGGCGAAGGCTAGCCTGGAGGCGCTCACCTTTGAACATGCCAACTGTGAAACGGAGCGGGCGGGTCTGCAGAAAAAGCTGGCGGATGCGTGTGCTGAAGTGGAAACCCTCACCCAGAAGCTTAGTGCTTTGGGGTTGAAGTATGAGGCGAAGCAAGAAGAGAATAGCCGCCAACGAGCCGCCTTGGCTGAGGCGAACAAAAAGGTCTCGTCCCGGGACGAGGAGCTGGTTGAGATGCATGCTGAGAACATCCGCCTACAAGGAGAACAACAACAAGTGGCGGATACTATCACGCACCTAAACCAAGATATCCAACTGGAGCATGAGGAGGGTTTTTTCAAGGCCATCCGCCAAGTCGCCTATTTTTTCAATTTTGACCCGACTTCTGTGGATTTTGACCTGGGAATGGATGTTCACAAGGGGAAGATGGTGCCCCTTTCGGAAATCCCTGGAGAGGAAGATGAGGCCCCGCCGGTTGACAACAACTGATTTCATTGTCCTTTTTTGGGTTGGGGGTTTTTGTGCTTTTGGTTGAAGCCGGCCGGTTTTTCCAATCGCTTTTTGTTTTTTAAATTACCAAGTATACATTGTACAAGCCCTCTGTTAATGAAATTATTTAGACTTTACGTCGTTGCGTTGCGTAATTCATTTATTTTCGAAGTAACACGTTTGCCCGGACGGCGATAATTCTGTTTGCAAGGCTCGCCGTTGGCGGTCCTTTCGTGGGATGCGTTGTGTGCCATCCTTGCATGTTTCGCGGGCGGTCATGGTTCCGTTGGAACTCGTCGTTTGCCGCCCGGTGAGATGGTCGGGTGGCAGTGGTTCCAAAGGAACTCGCCGTTCACCACCCGGTGATGTGGTCGGGTGGCAGTGGTTCCAAAGGAACTCGCCGTTCACTACCCGATCAGGAGTGGTAGTGTCTTTTCCGGGGAAAAGACGTCATTCACCACTTGGTCATCCTGCAATTATAAAAGGTAAACACTTGGCCTTCATTTAACTTTTCAGAAGTATTTACATCATAAGTTTAACTGAAGTAAAATTTCAAATGGGAGGCGTTCCAAGTGTTCCGCAGCGGTCGTCCGCCTGGGGCGGCAAGGCGATAAGCTCCATTTTGTAAATTTTCCAGCACCCGGAATGGGCCGTCCCATTTTGCCACAAACTTTCCATGCGCCTGCTCTTTCCTGGCATTTCCAGTTTTTCTCCATACTAAATCGCCCTCTTGGAAATTCCTTGGCCGCACCTTAGTGTTGTACCGCCGCTCCACTAACCGCCGGCAAGCCTCCGCGTGCAGCACGGTGCGGTCTCTACGTTCCTCCACTGAATCCAACTCTACCCTTAATTCCTCCTCGTTGAGCTGCAAGTCCTGGATCTGTCTTCGGAGCGACGGTTCCCCCAGTTCCACTGGCAGCATGGCGTCAGTCCCGTAGGTTAGGTTAAACGGGGATTCTCCGGTAGTCCCGTGCGGGGAACAACGGTATGCCCATAGGACCTCCGGCAGTTCGTCCACCCAGGCTCCCTTTCTATCGCCCAATCTCCTTTTAAGCTCGGCCACAATTGCCTTGTTGGCCGCCTCCGCTTGGCCGTTCGTCTGGGGGTGTTCAACCGAACTAGTTATGTGTTTGATCCTCAGCCCTTGAAAAAATGCTTGCAGCTTTTTATCGATAAACTGACGGCCATTGTCGGTTACAACCGTCTGTGGGAGTCTGAACCGGCATATTATCTTCCAGAAAAAATTCTGCACCTGCCGGGCGAAAATCGTGGCTAAGGGCTCTGTCTCTACCCACTTCGTGAAATAATCTACTACGACGAGTATAAACTTCTTCTGTGCTTGGCTAGGGGGAAAGGGGCCGACGATATCCATCCCCCACTTGGCGAACGGCCAAGGCGATACGATAGTGCGTAGTTCCGTTGGGGGGGCGTGCGGTATGTTTGCGTGGGCTTGGCATTGTTCGCATTTTGTTGTGAGCGCTTTGGCGTCGCTTTCCATCGTTGGCCAATAATACCCGGCCTTGAGGGCCCTCGCCCGTAATGTCCTCGCTCCCGTGTGTAAGCCGCAAATTCCATTGTGGAGTTCGTTCAAGACATACGCTGCCTGGTCCGGACTTACGCATTTCAGCAAAGGGACAGAGAACCCCCTCCGGTAAAGGTCTCCGCCTACAGCGACGTACCGGGCCAGCCGTCTGGCTTCCGTCGGCTTCAAACTGACCCCCTGATCTTGGTTTGCCATCATCTTCATAATTTCGGCACGCCAATCGTTGTCGGCCGGTGCTCCCAACGCCATGCACTCCACAGACGGCTCCGTCAAAACCTGTCGAATGACAGTAGTCAGTTGCCCTTTTTCCTTGCCGACGCTAAGCTTCGACAACATGTCCGCCCGGGCGTTCTCTTCTCGCGGGATGTGCTTTATAACGAAGGGCTGGAAATGCTTGGCTATTGTGCTAGCTTTGTGGAAGTATCTCAACAGCTGGTCATCTTTAACTTGAAATTCTCCCGTCATCTGTCCGACCACCAGTTGGGAATCGGTTCTGCATGTGAGAGATTGGGCTCCCATATATAAGGCCAGGGCGAGTCCAGCAATTAAGACCTCGTATTCGGCCTGGTTATTGGAAGCCTTAAACTTGAATACCAGTGATTGCTCGATGAGGAAGCCTCCTGGTCCCTCCAATACCACCTCGGCTCCGGCACTCGCTCGCCCGGCTGCCCCGTCGACGTAAAGGCTCCATCCTTCGGAAGATTGGGCTTGAGGCAACTCTAGCGCAAAATCCGCCAAATGCTGTCCTTTGATGAACCCTCGCGGCTCAAAGCTTAAGCCGAATTCCGACAACTCCACCGCCCAACTCACCATCCTCCCGGCTATATCGGGCTTCCTCAGGATCTTAGATACGGGGTGGTCGGTTCTAACAACCACCTGATGGCTCTGGAAGTATGGGCGGAGCCTCCTTGAAGCGTGGAGAAGAGCCAGAGCGACCTTCTCGACCAGCTGATACCGGGTTTCGACGGGTTGAAGCACTCTACTAACAAAGTATATCAGGCGGGGTTCACCGGCGTCCTGAACCAAGGCCGCGCTGATAACTTCCTGAGATACCCCCAGGTAAATTTGCAGTTCAGTATTCGAGAGGGGACGATTCATTACAGGAGGGTTGGTCAACAAACTCTTCACCGCGGTGAACGCCACTTCGCACTCTGCATCCCAGATCCCTGTTTCATACCCCTTCTTCATCCTTTTTAGAATCGGTCGTATCCGGTCGGCCAACTTTGGAATGAACCGGGCAAGGGCCGTCAGCCGTCCGACCAGCCGCTGGATCTCCTTCAGGTTGGCAGGACTCCGCATGTCAAGGATGGCCGCGCACTTGTCGGGATTGGCCTCTATCCCCCTCTCGGTCAGCATGAACCCTAAAAATTTTCCAGCAGAGACGCCGAAAGTGCATTTGGCAGGGTTAAGGCGCATATTGTATCGGCGTACCTGTTGAAAAACTTCCTCCAGGTCGCGAAGGTAGGCTTCGGGCGTCGTTGACCGGACGACCATATCGTCAACATATACCTCCATGCATCGCCCAATCTGATCGGCGAAGATCTTGTCCATTAGCCTTTGGTACGTGGCACCGGCGTTCTTTAGCCCGAACGACATTACATCATAGCAGTAATTTCCTCGATTGGTGATAAACGCCGTCTTCTCCCGGTCGGCCTCGTGCATAGGTATTTGATTGTACCCGGAATATGCATCCAGGAAACTGAGTAACCGGTGACCGGACGCTCCATCGACCAGGCTATCAATGTTTGGCAACAGATGGGAATCTTTGGGACAAGCCTTGTTCAAGTCTGTGTAGTCGGTGCACATGCGCCACTTCCCACTAGACTTCTTCACAATTACCACGTTGGCAAGCCAAGTGGTGTATGTCACTTCGCGGATGAACCCGGCCTCCCTCAGTTTCGTCACCTCCTCCTCTACCGCTCGTTCCTTCTCAGCGCCCATTCGGCGTTTCTTCTGAGCTACCGGCCGCGCCTCTTTAAAGAGGGCTAGGCGATGTGTCATGATAGAAGGGTGTATCCCCGGCATGTCGGCCGCGGTCCAGGCGAACAAGTCTCTGTTCTGCCACAATATCCCCCTCAAGTCGTCCTCGGTCGCAGGATCCAAGCCCCCCGCTATTGTTGTCACCTGATCCTCTCTCGGCCCCAACTTAGCCGACTGCACCGCTCCGTGCGGCTCCATACGGTCTTCTGTTCCCACGCGTGGGTCTAGATCGGCCATAGCCACCTCCGACCGTGGCACCTTTACCCTCGGAACCCGAGGGTACATCCGCAGTCCAGCTGCGTAACATTCTCTAGCCGTTTTCTGATCGGCCCGCACTGTTGTAATCCTCCTCCTCTCATCGGGATATTTCAGAGTTAGATGGGGTGTGGATACAATGGCGCCGAAAGAGTTAAGACAGGGGCGCCCCAATAGAACGTTATACGAAGTGTTGGCATCCACCAGTAGATACCGAACCTTCTTCTCATCGCCATCCCGCCCCGTTCCCAGCCGGGTGTGGAGATCCACATACCCTTTAGTATCCACTCATTCCCCCGCAAAGCCAACAATCTGCTCGTGGAAGGGGATGATCAGCTCCTCCGAAAGGTCCATTTGCAAGAAAGTCTTCCAATACAGGATATTGGTTGAGCTTCCCTGGTCGATCAGGACCTTTCCCACTTCATACCGGGCGATTTCCGCCGTGATAACCATCGGGTCGTCCTGCTCCAAATCCGGTGCGTGAAAGTCATCGTCTGTGAACGTTATCGGTGGCATGGACTTCCGGGTAGTTTGGACATTATTTACTGAACGCAGTGCCCTAACGTGGCACTTCCGGGCAGAGGTCGACGGCCCCCCTCCCGCGAACCCGCCCGATATTGTATTGATTCTCCCTCGGATCGTCCGATCATGATCGCCGCTGCGACTCCTACTCCTTCGCCTTCGGTTTTCGTAACTCGGTCGACTATCCGTCCGCCGGAGAGGACGACTCGGACTTCGACCTTGATCCCTCTGAGGGGCGGGACTTAACCCCCGTCTTCTCTGAGATTCGGCGGGCGCCGTTCTAACATATTGTTTGAGATGCTCGGCACGGATCAACTCCTCTATCTAGTCTCGCAGGGTCACACACTCCTCCGTGGTATGCCCCATGTTCTGGTGATACAGGCAATGCTTATTGCCATCAGCACCCGCCGGTGTAGGCCGCTTCTTCAGGGGGAGAATCAAATTGACACTTAGTGCCTCTTGCAAGATACGCGCAGGAGGGGCGTTCAGTGGGGTATACTGTTGGAACTTGGGTCCTCGGGGGGCCTCCCGCGGCTTGAAGCCCCCCATCCTCGAGGACCCGTCGGGTTTCTTCCCCTCGGCCTTTTCCTTTGACTCCTGGCTTTCCTTCTTGTAAGCTTGCTTCATCTCCTCCACCCTCATTTCATCTGCCGCCCGCTCTCTCAACTCCTCCATGGTCTTCGGTCTCTTCCGGCACACACTATCCTTAAAGGGACCTGGGCGAAGGGCGGGCATCACATATTGCAGGGCCAATTCAACGTTTAACCCCTTAACCCTTCGGACCATCTTCTGATAGCGGTCCATGAATGCTTTCAGCGTCTCATCTTTCCCCTGCCTAAGATTGGAAAGTTCAAAGACCGTGGGGTCTTCGGCCCGGCTACCAGCGAATTGTCTCCCGAACATCTCCTTCAACCCCTCAAAACTCTGGATGGATCCCGCAGGTAAAGCATTAAACCATTCGAGCGCCTCACCTTCTAATGAAAGGGAGAAAGCTCGGCACCAAATTGCCTGTTGCCCGTTCGAAACGCCATCCGGGTGGAGAATGCCTGAATATGATCATCAGGATCAGTTGTACCGTCATATATACTGAGTTGAGGGGGCACAAAGTGCTCCGAAATGTGGACGTCCATGATGGCCCGAGTGAATGGTAGTCCTTCAACTACCTCCTCTTCTTTCACCAGCGACGCCCCTCCAACCGGTGTTGTGTTAACAGTGCCGGTTATTCTCTCCGTCCTCGCCTGACTCCCCTCTAACTCCGTGTCCTCCAACCTCCAAGTTCTATCCGAGGCGCTACTATGCTCAGCCGTCCCCTCCCGACCGGTCGAGGTCCTAGGTTCATCCTCCTATTGCCGTCCCGACATGTCCTTACCTTTCTCCCTGATTTCTCGCTCTCGGGCAATCCGAGCGGCACACTCCTCTCTCACCGCCGATAACTCTTGCTCGTGTTGCCGCCTCATGTCCTCCATCTGCTGTCGCAAAGCTCTGATCGCCTCCGCCGGGTCCTCAGCGGTCGTGTTCCTGGTGGTCACCATTGGGCTTAAACTCTCGGCCCCACGGTGGGCGCCAAAATGTTCCGGTATAGGGTCGAGAACCAAGCCTACACAACTTCTCCTCCTTGATCAATCTCCTGTCCAAGTTCTCTCGCGTGGTCCTGTGCTCTAGTCGTCCGGAGGGTACCTGCTAAAGGCACTCCGATGCTTAAGTCAGTTTTGTTATTCGATCGGGTATCTTAGCTCAGAATTAAATGCACAATAAATGAACCTGTCTACCTGTGACCTTTGACTCGTATTTATAGTGGTGGACATGGGCCTGGTATTAAGGTTACCTTAATTAAGGCCCAATTGTGGCCCAACCATCTAAAACATGTGATTATGCAAATCATTCTATACTTATCTTAATCCCGATGACCGTGACCGTCCGGCCTCTCTACCGACCGACTGCCTTCCCCTTGGTCGTATTCTACAGATAGATCTTGCGACCGCCCGTCCGACTATGGCGTCACCGGACAGCGGTCCTTAGCTGTCAGTAATGGCAGAAAGTGGAATGATACGAAAGCTGTGGTGTTAGCTGTTGGGTCTGTTTGGGTCATCCTTTTTCCACTGTCGGCTTTCCTTCGCCGGATAGCAATGGCCGTTCGGCCTTCTCCTTGACCATTCTCACGCTTGGGCTTTCGATGTGCCGTCCGTCCAGTGGTAACCACGACCGGACAGTGGTCCCTAGTACAGAAATGATAACTTATCCTTGTACTAAAACACTTGTTAAAGAACATAGAAATCAAAATTATATATATATATATATATATATATATATATATATATATATATATATATATATATATATATATATATATATATATATATATATATATATATATATATATATATATATATATATATATATATATATTGTAATTTCTATGTATTATTTTACCAGCTTATTTAGAAGAAGATGAAGTTTTAGTTCACATGTTTATATGTTGTATTTAATTCCTATTATAACTTTTTTCTTAAATTAAAAATTTATCCTTAATCACTTCCTTCAAACCATTCATATCAAATCTTTATTTTGTAAATCATTAACTTTTATTTATTATTTTTGTAAAATGCAAAGAGACTAGAAATGTGTCTTTTATTCTTGTCAACACAAACATTTGTAATTTATGAAACAATTAAAATCATATTAAATATTACTTATGAATATAAAAGCTAATATTTTTCTTATTCATTATAAAATGAAAGTTAAGTTCTTATTTGAAAAGGTAAAATAAATGTTAGTTACTATTTTTAGACTATAATAATTTTACTTTCTTTTTAATTTTGTATGATTCCATGCACGTTAAAATTATAAAGATGAAAACATTAAGAAAACCATAAAAATTAATCAACACAAATAAAATATGATATTAAATATAAGATGAGAGCATTAATTAGTTTTTTTAATTTTCACTAATTAGTAAAGCATTAAAAGAAACAAAACAATAATACTTCTACATGATTGTTGTATGTTTTTCACTATATAGCTTTTAATGCTTTAATTTTATTTTTAATTATTTTAAATGTTTTACATCAATACAGACTAATTATTTCTCATATCACTGACTGCAAGTCACATGTATAATTGCTAAACATAAATACTTTATCATGCAAAGCCAGCTCAAAATTACTTAAGCCCTGACAAAACAATAACATTAGAATCTTTAATAATATAGAATACATATTAAAAAGTATTTAACATATATTTTCCTGACGTTTTGGTCAACCGAAATAAATCATATAAATCCATATTGAGATTTCTTTTTCACTTTTGTTTAATAGAATTAACTTTTAAATGTATACAATTAAATTTAAATTTTCAATTTTGTATTCACTGAATAGTTAAATTATTAATTTTACACAAGTAATCATAATTACAATTTTATTTTGTTAATTTTAAAAAGCCAATTAAATATAATTACTGTATAATTAAAATAATCAATATACTTATTGGAAGAACTTTCATTTGACGTGATAATATAAGTGTTATATTTACTTTTAATTGATAATAAAATTTAAATTTAAAGTATTATCTAAGTTAATCATGTCTTTAAGTTAGAAAGGTGAGAAGAGTTTGGAGAGTGGTGCCCATGATATTATATATATATATATATTTTGAAAACAACATCATCCATATTTGTTGTAAGATGTGAATGTCAATCTTTTCTGAATAGATTTCACTAAATCTACGAGAGTAGTTGTATATTTGTTGTGTCAACCCATAAGTAATAGTTATTTAAACAATTTGTGCATCCATCTAACAAATCATTAAATACTAAAATAAATATAATAAGATAAATTAGGAAATGTCATAAATCTATATATTCATTCAACCTGGCACCCATAATGTAAAATTATTAGTATGATAAATAAGATAATTATAATATGGAAGTATTAGTAATTAAAGAATATACTATATGTGATAAATGAGATAATTATAATATGAAAGTATTAGTAATTAAAGTGTTATTACATGATTGTGTTTCAACTTATTTTTATAATTAGAGTTCATAAATTGACTCAAATAAAAAAGAGGGTTGGTTCATGGTCCACATAGAATGAAGTAAAAATAAATAAATAAAAAAAAACTCATAAGATTAAAAAAATCACATGGTCGCGTGTAGATTATGAGCAATGTCATTATTAAAATAAGGTTTAATACCGCTTTTGGTTCCTAGTTTGGGAGGTTTTGTTCAATATGGTTCTACCTTTTCTTTTTAGTAACAATTGATCCCACTTTTTGAAAAAACTGTTCAATTGACTCCTTTTTTGTTATGACGTCAATTTTCTAACGGTGCTGGTTACGACGTCAACAAGTTCTTTCATACATTCACCTATCCAAATGTTATTTTAACAGTCCTGACATAATGTTATGTTAAAAATCATGTCATCATCGTATACAATAAGGACTATAATAAACAATTTAAACTTGAATATGGAACCACTATGAACAAAAAGGACTCAATTGAACAGTTTTTTCAAAAGGTGAGATCAATTGTTATGAAAAAAAAAAAAGTTAGGACCATATTGAACAAACCCTCCCAAACTAGGGATCAAAAGCAGTATTAAGCCTTAAAATAATAAGTTGTTTTAATTTTTTCACAACCTTGATTTTTGGTTTAAGCAGAACCATTTTGACTTTTGGTCTAAATCAATGTGTGTCTTGACCATTAATCTATATTGATTATCTTTAGTCATGATCAACTTGCCTTGATTTTCGGTTATAAATTAATTTTATCTTTAGTCGATATAAGACTTCAAACACACACATCTCATGTTGAGGCATATGCATATCAAGCATGAGACTAATTATTTTTGGGAGGTCTGATAACAATTTGATAATTGGAGAAACTTTAACATCCAAAAATATAGCATAAACTATATAATAGTCATCACACGTTTAATATAAAAGATCAGTTGGAAGAATGATTATAAAGTTTAATTTACAATCATCCAAAATAACAATATATATATATAACATAGTTATGCAAAACTATATACAAGAATGGTCATCTCAACCACAAAATAGAACAAAGCTAAAAACATATAAATCTATTACTACTACAATAGAGCATCAAAAACATCTCCCCCAATAGCTTGCTCCACCGACAAATCATCAACATCTGCTCACACTCACCACATGATCATCGCCAAACCAAACAAAGTAAACATAACAACAACACAAATAAAACAACAGGGTAAGCTAGATTCAAAACATTACATCATATCAATTGAAATATCTCGCATAATAATGATACAAATAACATAGATCAATTCAAACATCTTAATGTAAAAAGACCTAGACTGACTGTCCAGACTGAGAATGAATGCAGAGCTATGGGGAGTTATGCACTTGTTGTGACCACTACTACTTTGCAAAACCCTTGCCATTTAGGTTTCACCCTACCACACATCACAAGGTTAGTTTGTACCGCGTCATAGGTCATAATGGAAGCATCTAGACTAAGACCCCCTGCTACTCTCACCACATGCGTCAAACCTCTCTATACGAGAATGTATGACCATTATAATGTCAGGAAAACTCTCAAAATTAAGCTACATGCATTCATTCTAACACACATGAACCACACCAAGAAATTTCACCTTGGAACCAACCTTTCCAACCTTGAAACCAATTATATCACTTCACATTCACATAGTATACCAATACATGAGACTACTAATCATACAATAAAGAAATAGAAACACTCATACAAGTCATTAGAAATCACCCAATAACACAATTTATTCATGGGATCTTGATACTCATATTTAGGTAAGGAAAACAACTTTTAAACCCTCGCCTAATAATGCCCGAGCGTTCAGGAATAGCGCTCAGCGCTATCAATAAAATACTTTTCTTCTAATTTCATTCTTCCCCCTACCTTTTAATGACCCTTAGGACCCTCTAGACTTGACAAAACTTAGAGAACCCTGTTGTCACTCAATTTGACACTTGAAAACTCATTTTTAACTCCTATAAGCTATCCTATTTCATTTTCATCCTTTAAAACCCTCAAAATAGTTTGCAACCTTCATAAACCAGTCTAGTTGCACTTGCTAGGACTCTCCAAAACCATAGAATACTCCCAACAATCCTACTTCTCATTTTCACCTCTTAGAACCCCTAAAAGTGGCGAAAAACCCGACCTATGAAGCAATTTTTCATTTCAGAACAGATTTTACTAGGTTAGTCATCTAGACAAGTCCTCATAGGTGTGATAACATACCCTTAACCTTCCAAAAAAGTTCAGACCTCTTACCTCACCATTTCACTACTTAACACCCTCTTTTTGGCTAAAAACCATGCACATACTCCTTCACGAGACCTCTACTCCAATATAGATTAGATTTTATTGTTTTAAGAGTTCCAACAAGTCTAGAATAACTCAAAAACAGTCCCCAAAAGGCCACTGCTATTAAACCATAATTCCCTCTAAAATTCACCTCTCAAAACCTCCTAATTTCACTCTAAAATGGTTTAGAATGCACTCAAGTGTTACTTACTTCTCAATTTCAACCTCATACTATAACCATTTTAGGATTTAAACTAAATATAATAGACCCAAAGACCTTTACCAAACTGTATAATTCCCTTTAAATTCGCTAATCCAAAATTTTACATGCTAACACCCATCACTTTAAATCTCCAATTTATACATCAAATCCTCAATTCTTCCAACTATCAATAATAACACAGTTTTATATCAACAACATCTCTATTTCATCATACTATAATATAAAACAATCATACATTCATAATTTTCAAAAACACATCATAAAGGGTAATTACTCATATTTTTCCAAATTTCACACCATTAACAATCATATAATCACATGCACACTAATTGACAAATTACAAACATCTTACTACAATTATTAAAAGCAAACTAGCTTCCCTGACCGAAAATTTCTTCTCTTTCACTAAAATTCCCAAGATTGAAAGATGTTGGACGAAAACCCCTTTTTGAAACCCTAACTCTCAAAGTAGAACCCAACTGCAGAGAGGTAAAAGTCTCCTCCTGTTGTTGTCTTTCTCTCACGCTCACTAACTTTCCATCACTCTAAGGTTCTAAAAAAATCAAAAGAAAAAGGAAAGAAGAAAGAGAGAAGAGGAATGAGGGAAGGAGAAGAAGAATTAAAGAGAGAAAAGAAAGAAGGATACGGGGAAAGGTAAGAGAAGGAGAAGAGAAAAATAGAAAAGAGGTTCTTACAGAAACAAAAAAACCTAACCAACAACAAGTTTTGCTAGAATTGTCTTTAACACATGGTTTTGATACCATGTTAAGAAATTGACATTAAATCTAACTCAACCTCAGAAAACTCACTTGTAAGGTGAGGTTTACACACACACACACACACACACACACACACACACATATATATATATATATATATATATATACTTCCAATAGTTATATACATATATCATGATATAAAAGAAGATTGAAAAAGTAAATATGATAAAAGTAAATAGATTATATATTTAATAGTTTTGTATGTTTATGAATACCAATGAAAACCATTTGAAAGGATACATTCATTCTTGACTATAGATTATACAAATGATCAATGTTTTTTGAATTTTAAGTCCCATCATTTGGATCAATATAAGAAATTTTACATTTGTATAACATAATTCTAATAAGGTGTATTGAAGTTAAAAAGATTACCACAAAATTTGTTAATGCACAAAAAAACTTTTATTTTGTCGTATTTATTGGTTATGAGTAATCTTCACACAATCATATTAATTATATATTTAGTGCTTACGATAACTACTTATAACCATTATCTTTGTAGTGATTACAATAGAATGGAAAACAAAATATATAAAATTAACAAACACCCTCACACCCACACACACTCACGCACACATGCATAACCTGCACATGCACACATACACATACACGCACACACACACAAACACACACACACACACACCTATCAATGGACACACACACGCACCCACTCAAACCTCTACATCCACACACCCACCCACCCACACACATACATTCTCTCTCTCTCTCTCTCTCTCTTTCTCTCTCTCTCTCTCTCACACACACAGTTGAAAGTACTTAAGTAATTCTAAATCAATTCACTAAGTTTAGAACATAACGATTTCAAACAAAAGATGTTTCCTCAACCACTTTTGAATGTACTTACTTTAAGTGTATGACTTACACTCAACTAAAGCATTTAAATATATTCTAACAAAACCTATTTATTCACTCTCTAAATCATGGTAATACTCTATTCTTATAGAGATTAAAATTATTGTTCAACTTTTTCTATGATATTCAACTGCAAAGGTTTCCTTCCCTAATGCTTAAGGTTTCCTTCTTATGAGAGTTTTCTTTATGACTCAACACCTTCTATGTTTTTCAATTGTAAGGATCAAAATTTTGATTTTCCATAACCGTCTTACAATGCTCAACATTATTTATGGAGTTCAACTACACCATTCTTCAATTCTTGCAAAAGTGTTGCATTTTCATAAACAAGTTTATTAATTCTGTATTTATCTAATTCTCAATACTTCATTATGTAATTGTAAATTAAAGAGGGATTATTTACTCAAATTATTTCAATTTCATGTATTTCAAGTATCAAAAACATATGTAAAATCAGGTAAATTAGACATTTATGAATGGAATAATAATGCTTATGTAGGTATCATACCAAATTTGGAAACATATGCTCAAACATGAATTCGAGTCCTTTTTCATTTCATATGATGTTTAAAAACGAATGTGCACATAGCACAGATGATAATAAAAGTAAAGGGAGGTGTTATTCATGAATAAATGTGTTTTAGACATAAAGACCATGATATAAATATTATCTTAGGTCTATCTTTGTCAAAACATTTTGTTCGGGTAAATAAGTTTGTTTTCAAAAAATGAAAAATTATTTTTTAATTAATGGTATAGGAAAAAAAGGGTGAATAAGTTTTTATTTTTTAGTTTTTCAAACTTTAATTTTAGTATAAATAAAAGAATAAAAATAGAGAAGGAATAACCCACTTTTGTTTTTAATTATCACAACCCTTTTTATGAGTCCATGGATTTTATACATATTTTCACCCCACTCTTTTCTATTTACACCCCCACAATACTCTCCATTTGCAACATGTCATGAGAAGATATTTTGAATTTTTTCAATTAGAAAAATGTATGATTCTAATAATTAGAAACAATATCCTTGATAATAATTATAATCAATATATATGATATTATACTTAATTTGATTTATGTGATATGTTATCACAGAGACTTATTCCTTTCTTGTATTGTTCATTATAATTAAGGCTATGATTACTTTTATATTATAATGTGTATATAAACATACATTATGTTGTAAGGAAAAAAATTATGCACCTTTAAAACGACCTAAATAAAAAAACTTAGAGAATGAAGAAAGGGAGTAAAGGAATTAGAGTATAAGGAATAAAAGACTAAGGCAGATAGAGTAAGAGGAACCCAAGTTTACACTCAAAGATAATATTATTTACCTATTTATTATTTTGAGATTCTTATTTTCATTCGTGTTGCTATAGGGTATATGTTTTTCAAGTGAAAATGTTTCTTTCTTATTTTGATCTATGCATTTCTAATTTTTCATTATATTTTGTTCTATGCATCCTTTTAGGTATTTTTCTTTTTGTTTCATTACTTCTATTAATCATTTTCATTTTGTTATTCCAATTTTTTAATAATTATTTTGTCATAAACAAATATAGTTTACTCATTTATTTTTTTAATATATAAAAAACAAAAAGTACATTTTTATAAAAAATTGTACTGTAAAAAATGTTTTTATTTATTTTGGTGTCCGTCTAACCTATTGTGTCGCTTGACTACCTTTTAAATAATTAAAAAATACCAAAAAAAGTACAAAAAGAAATAAATTTTTAAAAATTAAAATTAACAATAAAAATAATATATATATATATATATATATATATATATATATATATATATATATATAATTGTTCTCTTTTATGTCATCATTTATTTTCATATGGGTCTTCTTGATGGGAATAGTCATTTTTTTTTGGAATATAAACTCTCTCTTTGAGAATGTTATGGTAAGTTATAAAGTTTTAAAAAAAGTAAATAAATAAATAAAAATTAAAAAAAAGAAAAAAATTTATTTTTTCCAAATATTTTTTTTAATTAGAAAATGATTTTCTATTATGAATGGGAATAAAGAACAAGGTTAATCCTTGTCAAATTCAACGAAGAGAAAACAAATTAAACCATTTTTTCCATTAGTTTTTCGTAAGAACATGATCTCTAATTTTCTATTATGAATGAAAATATAATTCTTGTCGAATTCAACCAACAAAAAAGAATTAAGTCATTTTTTCAAATAGTTTTTCATTATAACTACATGGTTCTTGATTTTTCATTTAATTAAAATTACTTAGAAGCGGAATCAATTCTTATCAAGTCCAAAAATTAAAAAAATATACTTTTTGTTTCTTTCATACATTCTTTTATTCTTATTTCTTGGTAAATTAATCATTTAAAAAATCATATCATTTTTGTATATTCAATTAAAGGTATATATATCTTAAGAGTCTTCACGTGTAATTGACTCTTAAATCTAAAATATGGTTTTGTAGACTATGTTTTTATTTTTATAATTTTTTAAAAATTTTTAAAATAAACTATAGTGATGACTTTTTTATATTTTTTAAATTTTATTTTTTCGTTTTATCGTGATTTTGGTTATGGTAATCTAGTTTCATAATTGTGGTTACATTTATTTGAAGTTTATTGTTTAACTTATAGATATGGTGATTTTCTTTTTTATGGCATGATTTTATATTTATATTATATAGTTGTGATTTTATAAAATGTTTGATTTCTTAAGTTAAAAATTCTTATTGTGTTTTGGTTTTAAATTATTGCATAATGCTAAAATTAAACTATTATGTTAGGATATACGGTTGAATTGAAAGATATATTATTTAGGTAGGCTAAATTGTTATCTAATACTAACATGTGTTATGTGTTGTTTGTTGTAATTGTCCTTGTATATTTGGTATTGTCCATGAGTCTTTTTCATTTATTTGTGTGTGATAGTAAAATTGTTCTTTTTTAGATGACAAATTGTTTCAAGTTGTGTAATATACTTTTTTTCTGCCATCTTTTGTGAAATTGTCTATTTATACTACTTACTACCTTGAATCATTGTTGTTGAATAATGAGATCCTCCTTTATATAGTTAAGTTGTTGTGCGAAAAATTTATTTGAAATATTTTAATATGTTAACACTAATTTTGTCGTCTAGATAATAATAATTATAAAATAATAGGTAGAACTTGAAATATAAAAGAAAAGAATAAATACAAAATATTAAAGGGATATCTATATTCTTTTATCTGATATATTTGGTTGAACATCATATTTGTACTTTCTATACTTCTCACTCCTTTGACAAATTAACAATATAAATGTTTTTATTACAAGTTCACTTTTTGCTATGTCAAATCTTATGATAACGACAACAAATCCAAAATCAAGTCCAATCTTTCGAACCTACTCAATTAACTCATCACGTGATGAAAATATTTTATTAGTTGTAAAATTATTTGTGTAATCACCCTTCATCACTTCATCTATGAAGGAAGAAAACTTGAAAACAAAACTGAAATTTATTTGTGAATCCATTAACTCAAATGGATCATTGTCCATCTTAAAATATTAATCACCTATATAACAAACATGTTTACCACTATCTACCTCACTAAATACTAATAATAATATTAATTGTAATACAATTGCAACATATTAAAAATTAAATAATAAAGAAAAAACGTGACTAAAATAAATAAATTTAAAAAAAAAAAATTAAGGAGGAAACTAAATTCGAAATCTATTAAATGCGTCAAAAGATTTTAAAAGTAGTAAATATCTTAACTGAATTTCAAAAGTCAGCTAAGAGTTTGATGGATTTCAAAATATGTTGAACCTTTAACTAACTTTTGAAATTTGGTTAAAAACTTTCCAACTTTCAAAAGTCGGTTAAGGGTTTGATATATTTTGAAATTTGTTGAATCCTTCAGAGCAATGGACTTTTTTTTTCTTCAATCTCCTCTTCATCCTTTAATCTACCAAGTTCTAATTCGTGTTCACATAGCTTGCCAAACAAGGTAGCCATGTTCATAGTTGTAAGATCCTTGGATTCAGAGATTGTTGTGACTTTTGGTTTCCAATTTCTGTTCAGACTTTTCAAGATCTTGGTGTTGATTTCTTCTTTATCAAAAGCTTTTCCGAGAGCCATGAGATGATTTACAACATGAGTGAATCTTTTCTTTACATCATATATGGTTTCTCCAACCTTCATTCTGAACATTTCGTATTCTTGTATCAGGGAGTTCTTTCTTGCTCTTTTCACTTCATTTGTACCTTCATGAGTTACCTCTAAGACATCCCACATTTCCTTTGTAGTCTTGCATTAAGATATCCTGAAAAATTCGTCAACTGTTAGTGCATAGACAATAATATTTCTAGCTTTGACATCATACTAAGCTTTTCTATTTTCATCAACAGTCCATTCAGTTAAAGGCTTAATAACAGTTTCTCTATCAACAGTTTTAGTAGGCACATAAGGACCATTCAAGGTTGCATCCCAAATTCCTTTATCTACAGATTCAAGAAAGATTTGCATTTGAATTTTCCAAAATGGATAAACAGATATAGGCTTCAATTTACACCAAGAGGGAGGGATGAATTAGTGAGTTTTCAAAATCAGAGTCTTTAAAAAATCTTTCACACAAAGTTGAAAACTTTACAAGTCTTTCTTGAATTGCAAGTAATGAAAATTAAGTGTAGCAAAATGTCATATTTGACTATGCAGATAGTACAATCGACTGAATGTAAAAGAGAAGGGATATAGATATTCAAGCACTGGTTTTCATACTGGTTCAGCCAACAATGCCTACATCCAGTGTCCTTCCAACCCAGGAAGCAAATGCACTATAATGGTCAAGGTTTTTACAACAAGGAATTTATAGAAGACCTCCACATCAAAAATATAAATCTGCTCTCTAACCCTCTAACCAAAATATAGTTATAACAATAAAACCAAACTTGCAGCAAGAATCCCCCCTCCTACAATCTGTAACACCACGTCGAACAATCCTCAACGTGAACAACACTCCATGAGTCTAACCCCTGTAATCACAAAAGGTCAAATGTAGCAAACTTCACGGATGCCAAGCCAGAATAACTTCTTGATCAAGCCAGGTACACCTTCAATGTGTAGATAATGATCAATCAATAAGCGCGCAACAAATCTCCCTTGGAATGTCTTTCAAGAACGATCACCATGGTCTTTTTAAAGAATTCTTGAAGCTCTCAATCACGGAGAAATTGATAACGATCTAAAAACCGTTATTTTCATACTTAAATTTGATATTAAAACACACCCTTTATGTCTTAGAATGAGCTTAAAATCAAGCAAAACACTTAGTTGAGTCTTGTGAGAGTCAAAAGTTGGTTTTAGAGATATTATGCTTGTTTTTACATTGTTTTGCAGGGTTTTAAGGTGATTTGAAGATGGAAGTAAAGAAAGGTGGACTTAGACCCGTGAAAGAAGAGGAAAAAGGTTGAAAAGAAGGGTCAAGTGAGCCGTTGAGCACCAGAATGGACCGCTGAGCGCTCAGAGCGATTAGAGGGAACTCGCTCTGCGGCAAAACTTACCGTTGAGCGGTCAAAGCGGCTAGAGGGAAACCACTGAGCGGTGAACTTAAGCGCCTGAGCAATTGTCTGTTTTTATTAGCAAGATTTTGTAATCTTTCTGTTATCTTTTTGGGCTTATATATAGCTCCAATGCGAATCAAAACATATTCTTTTGGCAGAAAGAAACGTCCAGAGCTATTCCACACACCTTGGAGGAAGTTCCTTGGATGCTTAGGCTCCAATTTACCAAGTTTAGGGTTATTTCTTCCATTCTTTCATTATATTTCATCTAGATTCACCATGATAATGGTGAACTAAACCCTAGGTTGTTAGGGAACAATGTAATCTTTTGAAACTCTCACATATCCAAATTCTTATTTATTTTATATGCTTGCATATGCTTGATTTATCAATTGTTGGGTTATTCACCTTTGCTTAATGCTTTTATCGTTTAACTCATTCGGTAAATGTTGTTTGTCTTTATTGATACAGGGACGTACAGTAATGTCATGAACTGATGTTGAATTCCTTGATTATGTTAATACTGCCTAGGGTAGGGGTAGGACGATCAATTGTATTTTGCTTCCGCTTATCATGCAATATTAATTACTAGGGGAGGCTAGGGATAGCAAGCCGGTAATTAGTAATTGGCTCTTTTCACCATGGGATTGGGTTAATGATAGACTAAGAAAGTTTGCATGACAATATGATAAATAAGTTAATTAAATAAGAAGAGTAGATATATGAGGGTGGATAAGATGAAATTGTAAACCCCAGCAACTCCATTCATTCATAGTTTCTTAAAGCCAATTGAATCACTGCATTTGCATGTTTACTTTTGTTCTTTGCATACAAACACCAACTTAATTCTTTTCTTAAGTCTTACGCGATTTGTTTACTTCCCCTGACAGATTACTATCACCTTTACCAGTTAGAGGAGCAGAGGAGATGGCTGAACGAACTCCTCCAAGACGCACTCTTGCAGACCAATCTAATGTTGTTGGCCCTTTCCCTTTTAACAGCATAACCATGCCTACGGATCAAACGACCAACATGGTGATTGTAACACCCCGACAACTTACAGGGACTGCTGACTGCCCCCACAAATCAACACGAGGCTTTCCAGTGTGCTTTGTCCTCACTCACACACTTTCCGGGAAGTTTTCTTGGAAAGTGTGTGAGTGAGGACAAAGTACACTGGAAAGCCTCGTGTTGATGTGTGGGGGCAGTCAACAGTCCCTGTAAGTTGCCGGGGCGTTACAATGATGAATACAACACTTATACACCTGGTGCAAAGCAACCAGTTTCACGGGCTGTCAAATGAGAACCCTTATGACCATTTGACAGCGTTTAGTGAAATCTGCAATATAATGGAGATGACTGTTGTATCAGATGATAGAGTAAGGCTTAGCTTGTTTCCGTTCTCATTGGGAGGCAATGCTAATATGTGGCTTAATTCCTTCCCTAAAGGGACGTTTACTACATGGGAGACTGTGGCTACAAAGTTTGTCAACAAGTATTTTCCACAGTCTAAAGTTACTAAGGGAAGACTGGAAATCTCATCATTCAAGCAAGGCATGGAAGAAACTCTAGGTCAAGCATGGGAGAGATTCAAAGGCCTACTTAGGAAAACACCAGTTCACGGGTTTGACAAGACAACCCTTGTTCTTGCTTACCTTGGTGGATTGAACATGCAGTCTAAGATGATGTTGGATGCCTCGGCTGGAGGTGATATTGTCGCAATCGGAAAATCGCGACGGGACGACGATCCAAAAAGAAAAAATGGTTAAAAATGTTTTGGAGTCGCCACCATAGTTTATTCTGGAAAACTATGGAAAAAACCATAAAGAGAAGACACGGTCTACGAAAATCAAAGATTGGGTTCGGGAGTCGGTTA
>NC_028351.1:26168465-26177733 GCF_000741045.1 Vigna radiata var. radiata | reverse complement strand
ATGAAACTGGGCTTATGAAATTTTGAAATGGCCAGATGAAACCGGGCTTTTGAAATTTGAAATTGCCAAATGAAACCGGGCTTTTGAAATTTTGAAATGGCCAGATGAAACTGGGCTTTTGAAATTTGAAATTTCCAGATGAAACTGGGCTTTTTGAAATTTGAAATTTGTATTTTTTGTGATTTTCGATAAAAACTTGATTTCTGAAAAGCAACAAGGAGTTGAAACCCTTCATGACAAAGTGTCAAAATTTTGATGCAGGATCAGGTTGTGTCAAAACCCTAATATGAGAGAAAGACATGATCGGCAAGAAACAAAATCATTTGAAAAAGAACATTTGAATGTCATTTTTTACTTTTGAAGAAGGACCCGACCACCATTCATATGAATGAAGAGGGTTTCGATCCGAAAGATTTTATTTTTGATGAATTGATGAAAAACATTTGCTTTATTTTGCACTTCTTTTTGCTTGAGTCATTCATCTTACTTGCAATCATCAAACTGGTCTTTATTTTCAAGATTTTGTGAAATCTGAGTAATGTCATACATCTGAGGTCTAATGCTAGATATGATTATATGTTTGAGTTTTTCTTTCTTGACATCAGTGCACACATGCTTGAATTTATTGGCAAAAGGATGATTTTGAAGAGAATGAGAGTCATTTGGAATAGTTTGGAAGACTGGGTCCAACACATGGGTACTTCAATCCTCAAAGGAGACGCAATATGTGAGTGTCAAGACGAAACATAGTATATAAAAAACTTTGCCTCGGTTTTATGTTTAGGAAAATGAGCTGGGGTTTGGATCCATGAAAATTAGGGTGACACAAAATCAAGTGAGACTTGTAAAGTTGTCCCAGTCATGGGATTATGGATTGATGAAATTTTGTGTGAGACTTATAAAGCTGCCCCAGTTTTTTATCGTGGTAAGGGTTGATGAAAAATTCGTGTGAGGTTCACGAAGTTGCCCCAGTTTTTCTTCGACAAAGGGTTCAGTTTGGAAGAGGTAGTGGACATGTATAGGATCGGCTAAAAGGGTGGCCCCCAATGGGTTTGATTTTTCTTTTGCATGTTTCTGATTGGATGGCAGGGTGATCCCCTCTTCCCGAGACATTACTTTTTCTTCTTTTTTTTCTTTTTGTTTTTTGCTTTTTTCTTCTCTTCTTTTTTTTTCGACACATTGAAAATCATTTCCCCTTATCGCAAAATTAAGCTTCATGAAAACTTTAGCAAACATTATCCAATCTGCATGGACTTTATTAAGCTTGTAACGTGGCTAAGGGCTAAAAGGTATTGGAAAAAAGGATATAAAGGCCCAAATGAATGTTTGTTGGTTATTATTTGTTAAAAAACAAGGGTTATCATCTAAGTATTGCATCAACTATTTGACATTTTGAGCACTTTCGCTTTTTCTCGAACTTTGGTTTTCATTCTTTTTGCTCAACATCACTTTGTGATTTTTTGTTGTTCTCTTTTTTTTCTTTTTCACTCTTCTTGATGAATTCTCTTTGTTTGATCATTGAGTGCTCTTCATTTGCAACATGAATTGACTCCTACCTGATGGAAACCCTTGCTTGGGGATAATTTTGAAAAAGAATTTATTTTTGGCTCAAATGGGGTGACAACGGATATATATTTTTTGCTTTTTAGATAAAGACAAGAAGGCCACACATCATTTTGAACTCTGATTGCTTTAATTTCAAAAGATTAATTTTGCGACTAGATGACCTCAACATTAGTCGTTTTTTCTTTTTTCTTCCTCTTTCTAGACCGCCCTTTCGGGTTTTCAATCTAGTGGACTTATTCTCTTTTTGAAAGTTTTTTTTTTATGTTTTTTTTTGCCTTATATTTTTTATTTTGTCTCAATGGATTCGGGGATCACCTTACTAGCGCAAGAGAGAAAAATTTTGGCCAAGCCAATATGCCCCAGTGAAAAGGTTTACTTTGTTATTGAGGGCAGCGACGATGTTTGTTGAGGGGAAATCCTTTATTTTGGAAAAGTGAAGGGCGGAGGTTTTCAAGCAGCATGTGCACAAACGTCTTGAGAGAAACGTCAAAATTGTTATTTTTTATTTAACATTTGACCTCGGAAAAGTCTGACACTGCAACTTTTGTTTTTTTATTGCCATTTTTCATTTTTTTTTGCTATTTTCTAAAGAGTTTGAAGATTTGCAAGAAAAACAAACGACTCAATATTGCCTTAATTTTTCCTTTTTGTTTTTTTTTCAATAACCTTTCAGGACTCGATTTCCAGCACTACTTGGAGAAATCCTGTAGTAATTGTTCACATTTAAAGTTATGGATGACGGCGCGATATCAATGAACACAGATCTCTTGGCAAGATACTTCACAACATCAAATTCACTTGTACGATGACTTATGCTTTCTTATGTGTTTCTAGAGCCTGCATCATTGTTTCATAGCATCTGTAGAGACATTCTCAAGCCTTGCCTTAGTGTAGGGTTGACTTTCTTTACACTTTAACGATTCTGAATCGATCAAAACTTGTCTTTGCGCTTGACAACAAACACTTTTTGTGTAATGACCGATAGCCCCTTCATGGTAAATACCTTTCGTATCGTGAGTCTTGAAGTATTGAGGGTCTAAAGGCTTCATGTAACAATTAGAGACAAGGCTTTTTTAAAGTAGACTTGGAAGCAACGTTGCTTAAGTCATATGTATAGGAGTGAAGCTCGCAACCTTTTCTCTTGATCAAACATTTTCCTGCCCAACGGCATAGTGAGAAGTTGAGTTTGAATCAAGTATCTCATTTGTCTTGCAATTGTTTCAAGTGAAGGGTAGGCCAACGAGATTTGAACGATAGGAGGTGATTAAACTCTTTGCTTTCTTCTCTTCGCAAGCTTAAACTCGACTTGTTCATATTTGCTATCATGGTATGACCTTGTGTGACTGTTCCAATCCTCACACTAACTTCAATTCTTTCTTCAAGTATCCTCAGGTCTACAAAGTTTGAGGAACACTGCTCATCATGATCTCATAGAAGGGTGATCGTAGAGTATTTAGGAATGTGTCAACCATCCCATTATCACTCATAAGAGACTTTCCTTGAGCAACATTCTTTTCGCCTTTGGGAATACTTTTTGAATGATTCAGACTCCTCCACGAAGCTCTACAGTTGTAATCTATTGGGTGCCACATCCATGTTATATTTACACTGCCTCAAGAAAGTATCCACCAGATCCTCCCAAGACTGGATGCACGAATGTTCAAGATGATAGCCTCAGTTTAGTGGCATACCAGCCAATCTACCTTGGAAGAAATGAATTAATAACTTTTCATCATATGCGCACACAGTCGTTTTCTTGTCATACGCCATGAGATGAGTCTTAAGACAAATGGTCCCTCTATATTTCTCGCCTTTGGAAAATTTAAACCTTTGAATGTATCATCAGATCCGGAATTAAGCAAGCCTTGCATCATTTTCAGACTTAGCGCTTCATTCACCTTCTATGGCTGTCATCCTTTTCAACATTTCAAATATACCCCTGTTAACCTCAACATCCACTGGTGTGCAAACAGGGAAAGAATATTTCAACTCAGATTGCCTTGTCATCGTCATGCTCACAATACTTGATTAAAGCATTTTCCTAGGGACCATGAAAGTGGTTGCCCCAAGCTTGTTTTCCACTTCAACTTCGTTATCTTCTGCCTTTCGAGTGCGAACTTGTCCCAAGTACGCTCCTGAGGGTGAAGTGTAATTTAGGGGAAGACCATGTAAGGGAAATTTTGGGCTTCTTGAACTTTGTTTTGAGGCTGAGGTGCATAGGAATCTCCAGTTCCCTGTAAGGCATTCAGGGCCTCTAAGGCTTGGCTCATTTGCCCCTTCAATTGCTGGATATCAACTTTTCATCCCTTCTTGAACTTCTCCTTGGTTCTCCAAGATTTAGTAACTGGTTCGAGTCCTTTAGTGTATCTTGGGCTTTTTTTTAAATTTTATTAGATGAAACAAAAAGAAAATAAAAATGAAAAGAAAAAGAGAAGACCATGTAGGTCAAATGCTCTAGTCAGAAATTATAAAGCCATGAAAAGATTGCCCCGGTATAATTTGGAAATTAACACAAGACTGAGTCAATAGGATGGCCCATCATTCAGAAGTTCACAAAATGTGAGGCATATGAAGTCTTGGTCAACTATCCTGGGGTCTTATCCATCAGATTCTTCATTTCTCCGATCGAATCTTGCAGAAATTGAGGAAAGTTTCAATCCCCTTAAGCAGGTGAAAGATCGACACTGTAGACTCAGCATCAGCAAATAACTTAGGAACATTTTCAATGGCTTCATTGGTAAGGGAAGCTAGTTGTGAGAAACTTCACTTTCAATTCGCCCTTGTTTAACAACATGTTCCTTCATTTGAATTATCAATTCTTGATGTCTCCTTTTTAGCATGATGTTAACTGATGAGTCGATATTTTATTGATTTCACTTAGTTTATTGTGCTAGAATTAATCAGGGAATTGTGCTTAAATGTCTGGTATTTTCCCGTTTTTCCTAAATATGCTTAATTTGACTGGAAATTCTAATTTTAATTAATTTGAATTTTCTGAGCTAATTATTTGCATTATTATTTGCAGGGAAAATTTTGGAAANANAATTTGGGACATTTGGAGGACACCAAATAAATTCAAGACTCTCCAATTAGAGATTTTAAATTTTAGTTATATTGTATTTTTATTGTTTAAACTTTTTGGACAAACCTTTGCACAGTGGGCCATTGTTAAAAAATTGTGAGAGGCCCAAAATTGTAGGACACTTACCCTAGGGTGTTTAGGGTGGACCCCACCCATTTTTAAGAGGACACATGGCCCTAGGGATTCTAACATTCCCACCAGCCGTCACTCTCATTTTTTTTGGCAGACTCTCTCGGCTGGAACACTTCTCTCGGTTTTTGCTTGGCACATTTCTTTTCCCATGGAGCTTTTATTTGCATTGTTGGATTATGGTTGAATGAAGAGGAGGGGTACACGTCTGGTGTTGTCAATCTTGGAGAGTCTCGTTTTCTCTTTCCTTGTTTTAAAAATATTGCAATGCTAATTCATTTGCTTGAAATGTGATTGACGTTGATTTCATTTAGAAGTTGTTCCATGTGCTAATCACAATTGTCATTTACAATGTTTTATCTTTCTTTCATAATTTAATAACATGAATGGTGGGTCCGGTGTTTACCTTTCTTGAACTTTTATTTCACTTGAAAGAATGAAGAGTTGATTAGATGGGATAGGACATTAGGTAGCCATAGGTAGCAATGTCTTTCTTTTATTTATTTGAGAAAAGAAGAAGTGGATTAGATGGGAGGCTTGAGATGGGACGGCTGACAGCTACTTAGTGTGGCTAATTTCCTTTTATTTATTTAAAGAATGAAAAGTGATTGGATGGAGGGGTACGGATGAGAAGTATCATGATGAAAGAAGTGGGTGTTTTGCTTGGAGAATGAAGAGAGCACGTTCAATGAAGAGAAGGAGAAAAATGGATGTAGGGATGTGGATGAAGAGTTCCAAGGGATTATTGTTTTCTTTTTAATTTCTTGCATGAACCGAGAAAAGGACTAATTTAACAATTGCTAATGCTTTGTTTCTATTATTTAATAATTGCTCATTTCTTTACTGTTCACGTGTCTTCTTATTTTTATTTTTATTTTTTTCTTTCAATAGCATTAATTAGAAGCATAGCCACCGTCACATATGCCATTTAATCTTTCTTTTAGAAGTAGTTCACATTTTGGAAGTAGCCTGGTCAATTCATTTTAGCTTGTTGTCACGCATTTTATTTTAAGTGTTTAATATTTTGTGAATTTTATTTTCTTATTATAAGTATTTACTAGCATTGATGATTCATTCTTGCAATTCAAGTTGTTTACGAAAGTTGAAATGGAATTTTATTTTCACTCCTTGGTGTTTAATTTGCATTCGCTGTTCTATTTTAATGACATAAGATGTGTTTTCGGATTTATCAATATTTTTCCTTAATTTAATTGTGATGTTAGCTTAGGCTAGTTGTGTTTGTCGTTAATCTGTGATAGGAAGCATAGTGATTAAGTTGATGACCAACCATCTTTCTTTTGTATTTGATTCTGTTTTACCTTTCTGTTTCGTTTCTGTTTGCATTCGTGTTTTAATTTAGTTTATCCGCATTCACAAACCTTTCACAACCCCTCCCCCCAACTACGTGTTAGACCTAATTCCTGAACCACATTTGGTCCTTGAGAGACGACCTAGGAGTCACTTCCTAGTCTATACTGCATTTCTTATATGCAATCAAATTTGTATGGGCTGCGACACCCATCACTAACCTTCCTTCTTCAGTTTGACCACTATTGCTTTCGCACGTTGTTCAGCATTGAAATTACTTTTTACCATTTGACTCAGGAGAAATTAACTTGGATGGCAACTTGACTGTATTAACCTTCTTTGTGATCAATCTGGCTAAGGGAAATCTTTCGTTAATGGCCCATGATCTTAGGCCTCTCTTCGAACTCTGTAGCTTGCCCTTTGTTCAACAACATACTCTTTCTTCTGAATCACCAGCTTTTTGATGCCTTCTTTTTTTAGCTCGACGACGTCGTTCCTCCTTCAATTTTGCCACTACTGCTCTCACCCGCTGCTTAGCATTATGAACTTGTTTCTCGCAGTTTAGGTAAGGAGAAATTAACTTGAATGGCAACTTGATTGTTTTAACCCTCTTCTTGATCAATTTGGCTAAGGGAATCTTTCACTAATAGTCCATGATCTCAGGCATTTCTCCAAGCGAACAACGTTGCCCCAAGTGTCCTTAGCATGATGCATTTCAGTAAAGGTTTCTTCCTCAGAAGATCTGCAATGTGGCACAAGATGCAGGTTTTGGTGACCCTCTCATAGGATACCCAAATTATTTTTTCTTCCCTTCTTTTTTTTTTCTTTTTTTCCTTTCTTCTTTCTGTTTTTGTTGTTTTTTTTCTTTTGTTTCTTTTTCTCTTCTTTTTTTCTTCTTTTTTTTTTTGACACACACACAACAATGGATACCCATGAGGGGGACATTAGGGTCATTCCCGCAACAATGTGCGATACATGATATTTGCTGCCAAGAGACACACCATTTAAACTTTTCCTCTTCTGAGCCTGCACAGAACAACGTTCATTCATTTGCCCCTTTCATCTTTGGTTTACACTGTAGTAATTCACCGAGGGGACATGTAACATTCAAGACTCCCTTACTCATGCAAGAGATGAATCATACATACGACACCAATAAACAACATAATTTTTTTCTTGTCTTTGGCCCGTAACACTGATTAAGGGTCAAATAAACTTCAGCTAGGACAACCATGATTGTATTCTCAGAGAAAACTTTGTATTCCGTAAATGCATTCATGGCGACATAGTCAATAAAATTCCTGGTGTTAGGAAAGAGAATAACACTGTAGAGGATAAGAGCCAGTACATTCATGAATGTTTTCCACTTTTCCTCCTCGGTCAATCAATGCAAGAACCGCCATAGGTATCCTTGAGGAAGATCCCTTGTTGTACCTTTAAGTATGAATTCACTCGCCATCTTTAAGGGTGTACTTTTGCGACTTTCACTAACTGCAAGATAGAGGTATACTGCCTAAGGTAGTTGTATGGAGCTTTTCCCTTAAGAAATGCATTTAAGGTCTCCTCCAATTATTCTATTGTTGGCATCAACTAGAAATGGGTCATAGTGTTGGGCTAAAACAATAATTGTCGTTGTCTGGACCTCCACCTCTGACAAGATCAACAAATTCCCACCCATTCCTGAATGCATTTTTCAAGGTCATCTTTTTCATATTCTTCAAGAGATTGATACTGCCTCCCTTGACTTCAATGCGTATGCTTTTCTTCAAAATGTCTGAACTCGAATACCCCTTGACTCAAAATTCCATGTTAATTTCCATTTTTACCGTAATCACGACTTTATAATTTCTTAACTAGAACCCACAAAATTTGATAAGACCATAAAAACATGAGTAACAAAGAAAGAATGCAGTGATATGTACGAGGTGCTTGATTTTATTAAGCAAAAGTGAGGGTTACAAGGCTGCACACATCTCCCTTTGTGCCCTAAATAAAGGTTCAGCGCTTTAGATTGGGGGTCAAGTATATGCAACCTCACAAGGATAGTCTCTTGAACTTAGAGGTCGATGGTCACTAGAGCTATGGCCCCCTTCATAGTATCTCCACAACAGTCGAGTAATCAACTAGGTGCGGAGACACAAATGAAGAGAACAAACTCTAGCTGGAGTTCTCACGATAGCCAAACAGGAAGTACATCCCAAAGTGACACCGCTACACAACTCCTCTAATTCTAAGTTACGCTCAGACCCAGGTATAGGGCCCCACTCAATAGATGCACGAAGTGTGTGTGTGAAGGGAGAATGCAACGCACCCAAACCCTCACCTGCAAAACAACCAGAAAATTTTCCGAAGCAGATATAACATGTTTTCTAGCCTAAGGTTCAATATTCAACAATTATTGCAGTTATTCCAAATATCAAGCATAGATAGAGAAAAGGGAAAGAAAAACACAAAGAAAAACCACATCAAATTCACGCATATAATTAAATGGCCTGACTCTCACAAGTCCCCAGTGGAGTCGCCATCTGTCGCAATCGGAAAATCGCGACGGGAAGACGATCCAAAAAGAAAAAATGGTTAAAAATGTTTTGGAGTCGCCACCATAGTTTATTCTGGAAAACTATGGAAAAAACCATAAAGAGAAGACACGGTCTACGAAAATCAAAGATTGAGTTCGGGAGTCGGTTACGCGTAGGGAAGGTGTTAGCACCCTACAACGCCTGCCCAAAGGCAGTACCTTTAATTAAATGTGCGAATAAAGATGTGGTTTACAAAATGTTTAACTATCCCAAGAACAACGATATAAAGAAACAAAAATATCTTTTTTAGTTTTTTGGGCCTGACAAGGATTGACCTTGCTCCTACGTATTCTCAATCATACTAAGAAATCAGGGTTACGTAGTTCTTTCAGAAAGATTTGTGGTTTGAAAATATTTTGGTATTTTTAATAGAAAAGGAAAAGATTTTCAGCACAAGGCCTACGCGAGCGTTCGCACGTGTGCTTAAACCTTTTCAAAATATTTTTATTTGATTTTTAATTTTTGTAAAAGAAAAGGAAAAGATTTTCAGCACAAGACCTACGCGAGCATCGCACGTGTGCTTAAACCTTTTCAAAATATTTTTATTTGATTTTTAATTTTTGTAAAAGAAAAGGAAAAGATTTTCAGCACAAGGCCTACGCGA
>NC_028351.1:26160783-26168293 GCF_000741045.1 Vigna radiata var. radiata | reverse complement strand
TTAAACCTTTTCAAAATATTTTTATTTGATTTTTTAATTTTTTATGATTTTAATATTTTTATATCTATTAGCAAAGGGATATAACAACACACAATAATAAAAAAAAGCCAAAGCTAAAGAAATAAAAAAACAAAGACAAATAAAAAAAAAACATCACAATCCAAGCCCAATAAGAATAAGGTACAGAGATTAAAAACCAGGGGTGCACAGCAAGGTTCAGACTGCCAGGGGTGTAATTATTAAATTGGAGGTGCAACGCGAAATAGCCTGTCCAGGCCCAATCTTCTTTTTATTTGCAGCAGCAGAATGGGCTACAACCTAAATGGAAAGGTGGTGCGAATAGGCAAAGGGAGGGGTGCGCGTGACGANAAGAAGACACCATGCTGCCCAGGCCCAAAGCCCTTCGTTCTTTCTATAGAAGGTGGAGGTGTGAATAACGTTGTGTGTGGTGGCAGGAAGAAAGAACANCCNANTAGCTAGGCCNAAGGCCTNTTTTCAGCTCAGAACGCTAGGGGTTAACCAACTTTCACTCCATTTCATCANNTACACACCCAATGCTTCAAAGACCTAGGGTCTTTTCACCATTGATCCAGAGAATCCAGAATCACCTNCATAGCCCACGNCCACAACCTAGCCCCTCACCCAACCGGCCACCACAAACTGCGGTCANCNGTGTCGTCNACACCGATGCTCGTCGTCGAAGCCGCCAAGTCGTCGNCGGTCACAGNAGCAGGTCCAAAGCCCTTCTTCTCTTCGCGCGAAGCTGGNCATCGTCGTCGCCNTTGTCGCCCTTCACAAGACCAAANGCCACAAGTCNCTCCTCTCACGGCGACTGAGAAAGTCAGTCTCCNCCACTCTGAGAGNTTACCACCAATAGAGCGNCGTTAACTCCGGTGCCCGTCTCCACTTCGTCNTNGTCAGCTTTGGAGATTGTTATCCTCTCGCCCTTCCCCCTCGAATGAGATTTCTCCTTTTGCACGTTCGCCNCCGCGAATCGTGACTCTTCACGGATGCTATTACTCACTGCCGCGTCTCAGCCACACCATATCACTNTGATTGAAATGATTNCGCTGTATCGTATTTTGCAGGTGAATCTTGGGATCTTTGACGATTAATGTGTGAAGTCGAACAGGATGATGATTTAGNCTATTCTTGGTTTTCTGATTGGGTGTTCTTCACTGGATTTGCATTTGGTTTTGTAGGTTGAAGATGAGGGTCCTGATGTGTGAATAGAGATGGGAAATATGGTGGAGATGGAGGTTATGAAGTGAGGTTCTGTTTCTGTTTTGGTTCTCTGTTTTTCAATCTTGGAAGAGGGGTGACTATGGTTTGTTAATGGGAATGAATGGTGTTCGAGATGATAGGTGNCGTGGAGTGGATGAGGAATTGGGAATGTAATGTAGGTGAATGGAGAATGATCGGGCCTAGGCTAGCAAGTCTAGTTGGAGCAATGCAGCGTGATTGGTGATGGTTCCATTGGGGTGAGGAATTGACCACAAAAAGGGAAATGTCATTGGGTGACAAAGGAGGTAGTGAATCAATGTGTGGGTGATGAATTGGGAATGTAGGTATGAGTGAATCTGTTGGGGTTGTTCCAGGTTTGAGGGGTTGAAGAATGGAAGAAGAAGGTTCGGCCCCCCCCTTCGGTTTCTTTGTTTTTTTTATTTGGTGTTCTCTGATGGAGGATGATGATCCCAAAAGAGGTGATACTGTTGTGTGTAGTGGAATTGAGTGATGAAAGAGAGGGAATGTTTGTTGGTGGTGTTTTCCGCTTGAGAGGAGCAGAGGGGTGGTTAACCAAAGTGATTCTCTNTTTAGNGGTGATGTGTCCCCAAATTGATTGTCCACCTTTGGATTGTGATGATGCCCAAAAACCATTCCTTCCTTATTTNCTCAAGATTCTCCTTCTAACAGTCTTCCTTGCATTGCCCAATCCTNCCAACGCTTCAAAACAACTTCTTTCTCTTTCATGTTTCCTTTTTTCTTTTCTTTTTTTTTTCGTTTTCTTTTTTTTCTCTCTTTTTTCCAAAAGAATATATACAAAAAATAAATTCAAATAAGATAATAAAAAAACTAAATCAAAGTAAACTAAAAATAAAAATAATTAAACAAAATAACATAAAATAAAATAAAANACAAAAAATAAATTCAAATAAGATAATAAAAAAACTAAATCAAAGTAAACTAAAAATAAAAATAATTAAACAAAATAACATAAAATAAAATAAAACAAAAGACTGAGGATGAAGCCTATGACTTGATAGAGAGTATGGCGGCTAATGGACAAGAAGCGTTTAGTGAAAGGGGCACACCAACACAAAAGAGAGGAGTCTTGCACTTGCCCGCAGATGATGTAATGTTAGCTCAAAATCATCTTTTGACCCAAAAGCTAGATACATTAACAAAGATCCTCTCGCAACTTCCAAAGGAGATTCGCAATGTCTCCTAAACACAACAACTATGCGATTTCTGTGGTGGTGACCATAGTAATGGTCAATGTGCTATACCTGAGGAGATGCAGCAGGAAGCTAATTACATGGGGAGCTAATTCCAGTACAGGCAAGGGAACTTCAACCAAGGCAATCTTAGCCAAGGTTGGAAGAACCATCCGAGTATTGGTCAACAACAGAACAACCCATGAGGCTTCATGCAGCAGCAACCTTCTCCTTTGTGGCAGCAAATAAATCAATTGACAGAGAATGGTAGAGATTTTTCTAATAGATTTGACAAATTCTTGAAAGATTATGAGTCTCAACATTCAAGAACCCAGGCCGGCTTTAGATCTTTGGAGATGCAACTTGGCCAACTATCAAAAAGGATCGAGATCACAGAAAAGAATCAATCTAGAGTTAATGCTGATGTTAATCCTAAGGAAGAATGTCATGTTGTTGTAGCAAGGGAGAAAAGAAAAGCAGAGGTGGAAGTTATTGAGATTAGCAGTGATGAAGAAGAGGGAAGTGAGAGTGACAAGTTTGGTGAAGAAGAGAAAAAAGAAGAGAGGTTTCAAGAAGTTGAGAAAAGAAGAGATAGTCACAATGGACAGATGAGAGAAATATTCAAATACGTGACTATAGTTCCTATAGAAGAAAATCATCCTCAAATTCCTGTTTATTCTAAGAAAATTAATTATTACCTTGGAGAGGTGATAGATTTAGATTCAGATGAAAAAGAACAAGAAGTGCTTGTGTAGCAAGGAAAAGAATATCATCCACCTAAAATGAAGGATCCAGGATTATTGACTCTTCCATGCGTGATAAATGATGTGGACATAGGAAGAGCTATGATAGACTTTAGATCTAGCATAAATTTAATGCCCTTGAGTTACTTGAAGAAAATTAAAGGGTTAATGTTAAAGCCAGCTAATACTACTTTAATAGGTGCAGATGGTTCTATCAAGAAGATGGCTAGTAAGGTGGAGGATGCAATTGTCCGTATTGAGGAGTTGGAGTTCTTGACTGATTTTGTAGTTGTGGATATGGAAAATGAAAGAAGGATTCCATTAATTTTGGGAAGACCTTTTATAAGGACTTCCAGAATGGCGATGCATACCCATGATGGGATAATAACTCTGAAAGATCAAGAATATGTGTTAATGTATAATTTCTCCAAGGGAAAGAAAGTGAAAATGAAGAAGAGAGCCAGGCTCAAAGAGACAAGTAGGGAAGTTGCATCAGATGGTAGCACAACAGGTACCAATTCTAACAGTTGTAATGTTTTACAGGTACCTGAAGAGGAGGAGATTGATAAAGGAGAAAGAATCCGCTCTAAAGATACACCACTTCCAAGAGGATCACAAGTAAGATTTAAAAATCGGAAGTGGATTGTTAACAAGATCAAAGAAGATGCCAAGGTGGAGATCAGAAGACCATATACTAAAGCCACTAGAAGAGTGGATAGAAGGCAACTGATGAGTTGGGTGGATGAAGACCCCAACCAGGATGGAACAACTTGATTATATTGTAATCCCACCTTGTATAAAACATTCGTAGTTTTAGGCTTATTTGATTTTGGACATGTAATTTATTGGATTTTTGAACACTTTTGGGTAGCATCTACTGAGCGATGCTAAAACTTTTATGTATCCACTGAAGGATACAAGGTAAGCACACCTACTGAAGGGTGTTGGAAGGATAAGCACTTACTGATGAGTGCTAAGCAGGTTTGGGTCAGGCTCGTGACGTTAAACAAGCCCTACCTGGGAGGCAACCCAGTTGATTATATTGTTTTTAATCTTGTGTTAAGTGCATTGCATATCTAATTATTGCATCTGAGAGGGGAAAGACATATAAGTAAGAAATTGAAGGATGAAACTGAGTGCTATAAGGGAAGATTGCTCATAAACAAGCAAAGAAGAAGAAGGAAAATTTACCGCAGACCGCTGAGCGATCCATTTTACCGTTGAGCGGTTGCAGCGCGATGAGTCTCAACTTTTCTTAAAAGCTGAGCAGTTTTTTTCTTCACTTTGAAACTCTTCTTTTTCATTTCGCTTGAGCGGTCTCCCTAAACCATAACACTCTCCTTTCACTTTCAAGAGCTTTTTAGAGAGGTTTCTTCACTTTCTCATCACCCACTCAACAAAAATTCAATTTTCTACCTTTGTTGAGTCAAAGTTTGGGGTTTTTGGTTGAGGGTTTGCATTAGAGAGGACATTCGTCATCCATTGAACAATTTTTCTGCAAGCATTCAAAGTCTCCACTCAAGTAAGTATGCAAATTCATGTTTATGGTTTCTATTTTGGGATTTGTTGATGAACATGCTTAGGAACATGATAAATTGGGGTTTTTGATTTCTATGCATGAATTGATGAAATAGGAACTGTTTGAACCGATTGAATTGCATGATTTTGGTCTAGATTGATGAAATTAGCGAAAGAGTGGAGATTAGGACCATTTAGGAAAAGTTTTTGGAAAACCGAGCCGCCACAGCTGAGCGGTGGCACGGCTGGAGGCAAACCACCTGGGCGATCTTCGTGACCGCTGAGCGGTCTATAGCAGATTTGCCTAAATGTTGAAATTTTTGGATGTTTGGATGCTGAGGGGCCGTGTTTTCCCTCAAAACTGGATCTGAGTTACAAAATTGATGATGTACTAACCTCTAATGATGTTTCTGTGAATATTGTTGGATTTATTTGATACAGGAATGTCTACCTCAAGAAGAGTTAAAACTATGGGCAACAAAAGGAAGGAGGCAAAGAGACCTAGGATATTATATTCCTCTAAGTTCCTCTCAAAGAAGCATGAAGAGCATTATGCTACTGTTGAGGAAAGGCATTTGCTGATGGAGAGGAAGGCCATGTACATCCCTGACTTAGCTCCAGAATTTGGTTTGGAGATTGAGAGGCGAGGCTGGGAGAGATTGACTACATATCCAGCACCAGCTAGTATTGAGTTGGTGAAAGAGTTTTATGTTAATGCCTTGCCAAGGGGAGGAGTATCAGCTGGGAGATACATGAGTTATGTGAGGGGACATTTGAGCAGTTATGACCCCGACATCATTAATGTCTTCTTAGGGACTGAGTGGGTAGAAAAACAATGCAGGTATGCTGCTATACTAGGGGAGGTCAGGGATTAAGAAGATATTGAGAGAGTGATGTGTATCCCTGGAAGACATTTTCAGAGAAACCCTAATGGAGCACCAATTAACATCCTTAAGGCAGATTTGGCTCCTCTAGCCAAGTACTGGATGACATTTACTCATGCCAACATCTAGCCATGCTCTCATGTTTCTGACATCACACTGCATCGAATTCTGGTCATCTATTGTATGTTGAGGCAGATGGACGTGAACGTTGGTAAGATTATTACCAGTGAAATTCTGAGCTGCGCAAACACTGTGAGTAGTAGGACACCACTGGGACATCCGTCCCTAATTACATACTTGTGCCAGTAGGCAAGAGTGGACACTGCAGTACCACCCTATGAGAGGCCAAGGAGAGCTAATGTTCCTCCTATTATCGTAAGTACTGTGGAGGTGATGAGTCGACTGGAGCAGTTCCTAGGAGACCTCCTAGGAGGGCAGCAGCACAGCAGGAGGATGAGCCTGCAGATCACCAGCACAGCAACCTGAGCCTTTCCAGATGAGGGACATGTATATGTCCATGTGGAGGCGAGGATGAAGTCCCTTCGCAGAGGGCAGGTGGCCACTGCTGAGATGATTGTAGGACTATATGATCAACCACCAGTGCATAGGTGGACTATGGACGAGTTTCATAGTGCGATGGCTTGGCCTCAAGGCCAGGCATAGGGCAGTGGGTCTAGAGCAGCTGGAGCCTCAGGTGGACAGGATGATTACCAGGAGGATGAGGACTTTGAGTATGCCTCAGATGAGGATATGGATTGTCAGGGCATCTACTGATGGATGCCAGCATTTGGACAAGGATTTTTCTTTTTCTTTTTCTCTTGTACTTTGAATTTGTAGTATAGGTTTTATTCTTGTGTTTATGCTTGGCTTGTACACTGATTCTGATGATGGTTCAATTTTATTGCATGATGAGTTATTTACTACTGATGATTGATTATGGATGATGATTGGGAATGTGTGAATGAGGTTAACAGTTCACTAACTATGTGAACAAATGATTAAGTGATTAATGATTGTGATTTTGATGCTAAGCAGGATTCATGAATTAGAAGTGAGAAAGCATGATTGTGTGAGGTATTGAGCTTCAGAGTTTTTATTGATGTGTGCACTGTTCACAGGGAATCATGAATGATGTTGACTTAATCTTGATAATTGATTGAATTATATGTTTATATCATATGATCAAGGCCATGCTTGAAAACCCTTACTTAGCCAAATTTTCACAAAAAGAATTTTAAATGATATACCCTTTTTGAACCTTGGCCTTAAACAATATGAAAACCCTTATTTGAATTGAATTACCTTGAGTTAAGTTGAGAATAATTATATGTGTTGAAAAGGTTCAAGTTTGGGGTAGGCAAAAGAAAAAGCATTGAGCTCAAATGTGAAAAAGAAAAATGCATGAGAAAGAAAAAGAAAAGAAGAAAAGAGAAAGAGCATGTAAAAGTGAACTCAATGTAAACAAAGGAAAAAGGGAAGAATTTGGAAATGAGTGAGATTGGTCAAAAAGAGAGTGTGCTTGAACTTTGAATGATGATTTAAACTCTCTTAACTCAAGGATTTTGTATTCTAGAAAAACCAATTTTTCTTGATATTCCAGCCTCATTACAAGCCTTGGAAAAAGTCCTTGTCATGGCATTTGCATGTGAAGATTTTGATTGTTTTAGATGAATGACAATATTGTTTTATGTGACATGTGAGCAGTAGATAGTAGAGTGACTGATGAGTCGATATTTTAATGATTTCACTTAGTTTATTGTGCTAGAATTAATCAGGGAATTGTGCTTAAATGTCCGATATTTTTCCGTATTTGTTAATTATGCTTAATTTGACCGGAAATTCTAATTTTAATTAATTTGAATATTCTGAGCTAATTATTTGCATTTTTAATTGCAGGAAAAATTTTGGAGATACAATTTGGAGCATTGGG
>NC_028351.1:26154707-26160213 GCF_000741045.1 Vigna radiata var. radiata | reverse complement strand
TGGTTTCATGAATGAATGAAAAAGCTTTTTCATTTTTATTTGGTGCAAAGAGCTGGAACGGTGTTGTGTGGCTTCCAGCCACCGAATGTATTTTGGTTTTTTTTGCAAATGTTGTTACATTTTTTATTATGCAATGAAAGAAGCAGATTTTTAGTTTTCATCAATGAACACTGACCACATTTGGAAGCAGCTCACGGTGCTCTATTGTTTAATATAAAAAGTGCTGATTTCAATTTGAGAAAGGCTGGAACAAGTTTTGTTTTTTTTTTCTTTGGAGAGAAATCATTTTCGCTTAATTAGAAAAGCTTACAATTAATTTGATTAAGCTAGGTGATTCAATGGATGTGGTTTATTTATTGAAACGGTGCAGCACGTTGCAACAAGTCTAGGAGAATTCCAAGCCATTTTGTTTCCTTTTCATTTTTTTAGTGATGTTTATCATTAGGTCTTTCCTTTGATTTTACATACAATGAGCATTTACTTTTAACTTAGTTGTTGCAATTGAAGTGATGTGACAGAAGAAGGAGGCACACGTGATTGTTGTCAGGATGGAAGTCCTATTTCACTTTCATTTCTTTTAGATAGTAGAGATTTACATTTTAATTGGAGAAAAGGTGCAGCCATCATCACATAACGTTTTAGTTAATATTCAAATGGAGATTTCAGAAAGCTTCACTTAGTTTTAATTTAGAATGGAGCCCCACGGCCAAGCTGTCACACTCAAGGACCATCACCACATAGAGAACAATTTAGTTCAATTGGAATTGATGTTGAGTCACGTGAATGGTAGACAAAGTTTGTGTTTTGTTATTTCTCTTGCTTAGAATATTTTAATTTATATGCTGCATTTTTTTATCTTCTTAATTTAGTGTTGCATTTTAATGGATTTAATTGTGTTTAAATATTTGTTTGTTGTAGTGTTAGGTTTAGTATTTTCTTTTACTTTAATGTTGTCTAGTATTTTTGGTCGTGTTACTTTAATTATCATGATAGCTTAAATTAACCGTGTTGGTCATTAGCAATATTGCATTGCCTCTTTGAGATTCTTGGACTGTTTGTGTGATTGCCACTCTGACTTGGTTAATATCAAATATGTATTTGCACTTGCAATTAGGTATACACTTAGTTGCCCAGTTGGTGTTGAGTCTTATCTTAGTTGATGAAACTGCACGGTGTAAATTAGGTTTGATGTTAACATTGCGTTCACTTAGTCCGCTTTTATGAAAACATAATTAGTCTGCGCTTAGTTGATTAATTGTGTTGGATTAAAGGTTTGAGTCAGCTTTATTTTGTTGATNTGTGATAGGAAGCATTGTAATTAAGTTAATGACCAACCGTTTTCAGTCTATCTTGGAAACCGTTTTTAGATCTGTGTTTGCGTTTCTGTTTGTATTCGTGTTTTGATTTTGTCTATTCGCATTCACAAAACCTTTCACAACCCCTCCACTTCGTGTTAGGCCTAATTCTCGAACCATAGTTTGGTCCTTGAGAGACGACCTAGGAGTCACTTCTTAGTTTATACTGCATTCTTTTATGCACATTAAATTTTGCATGGGGTGCGACACTCATCATAATTTTGGCGTGGCTGCTGGGGACCAACAGTTCAGTTTTAGGTCTTTGTCGTGTTAATGTCTGCTGTGTTTTGTCTCGTGTTGTGAGTGTAATGTTTTGTTTTGTGTGTTCGTCATTTTGTGTTGCATTTAGGTAGCTTTAGTTGCATATTTTCATTGCATTCTTCTTTTCCCCCTTCTTTTTCATGTCTACCTATTTTGGTTATGTGGATACTGTTTCTTCTGCCTGTGCCTATGATTATGATCCTCCTGTTGATTTCCATGTTGAGAACAGTAAGGTTCCTCCTCCACCTCATGAGAGTGCTCCTAGGGAGCCGGTTCCACTTGATGAGGAGGATATTTGTTGTGTTTTCAACACTGGACTGATACATTTGCTGCCTAGGTTTCATGGTTTTGCAGGTGAATGCCCATGTAGACATTTGGAGGAGTTATACACATTATGCTCTTTAATGAAACCTCTAGATGTCCCGGATGAAGACATGTTCTTATGGGCATTTCTGCATTCGTTACAAGAAGAAGCAAGGGATTGACTGTATTGTCTTCCTCTAGGATCCATCACTTCTTGGGAAGATCTTAAGCATACGTTCTTGGATAAATTCTTCCTTGCTCAGTATGGTCATAGTAACGATCCTGGATGGAATGGCCCTAGCTTGGGATGGTATGATGCTCCACAACAATATCAACCATTTCTGAATTCTTGTATGCCTTCTCCACCTGTCCAAGAACCACAGCAGATGCAGTTTCATGAGCCTGCCCATTCTTCATCAGTTGTTGGTAGGAAATTGGAAAGCAAGCTTGATTCTCTTGTGAGTTTGGTGACACAGCTGATCCAACCAGAGACCAGCATCTCCATCTGCATCTGTTGCACGGTTGTGTGCTATATGTCCTTCTAGTGACCACTATACGGATGTCTGTCCTTCTTTAGAGCACCCTATTTCTCATGATGAGCCTCAAGCTTATGCTACCAATATCTACAATAACAGGCAGCCACAGCAGAAAAATCAGAGGCAACAACAACAACAAAAGACACATGCCAAATCTTCTACTTCTTCTGGGCCTACATTGAATGAGTTGTGGGGGCAGATGGTCGCGCAGTGCACCGAGGAACAGTCTCAATTTTTTGAGGGATCACCATTTCAGACTGTTCCAATTCTTGATGATGTTAGTGTCATCCACATAGGAGATGGGGAGCAGAGCCACGAGCTTACTACTGCGTCATCTACTTCCCCACCCTCCTATACCTCCCCTCTTGCACTTGAGGATGCAGTTGCTCATTCTGCTGTTATTGGTGAGATGAATCATGAATCAACACAGGTTTTCTCTAAACTTGAAATTCCACTTGCTTTGCCTGAGCTGTTTATGAATTCAAATATTCTTGTTTATGCTGCAGATTCACATGTTAGTGATGATTTTGATATAGAAACTGAGAAAACTGAAGATGCTTTAGACTTAGGCTTAAATTTTGATCTTTCACAATTTTCTGAAAATTTTAAATGTAGTTGTGAAGTTGGTTCTTACTCTATTTGTGTTGAAATCAATTATGTGCTACAACCAGCTTCCAACTTTATGATGAGTGATACTAACTGTGAGTCTGATGAAAATGTTAAGGCACAGGTAGATATAAGCAAAACCTTTCATATAGGTAGACCATCTTCACCTTCCACCACTCTACCAATCTTCAGGGAAGTGGAGGTAAACATACCTATGATTGATTTTGTTGTTGATGATGATGTTAGTGATAGGTATGTTGATCATTATGTTGTTGATGACCCTGTTTTTAATTCTCCCTCTCTGCATGATGAGAAACAACTTTTGCCATCTTGTCTGAATGTTTGTTCTCCATGCACTGAACATGAATTTGAGCCTATTGTTGATATTGCTTCTAAATTTGAACTTGATTCATGTTCTGAGGGTATATCTGAGGTTCATCCTGTTACCTTGGGATTGGGTGTTATACCCCTGTATGTTATTTTTGTGGAACCATATTGCACTAACCATGTTGCAGGAGGTACATATGAATTTGACCAACACACACCCATGGTGGAAGACAAAGGTGCCGATAGTTTGAAGATTAATAGGCACCAACTAAACCCACTCATCAACAATCACTGCTTCTTAGATCCAGCTGTGGAGGACATCTCCCTGCTTGATCAAATTTGGAGACTAAAGCAATTCCTCCTCAAGACTTCTTTGCTGACTCCTGTGGTGGAAGACATCTCCCTGAAAGTCCAAAATTGGCAACTCCCACCATGACCAAGGGAGTTTTTCTTTTCCATTCTCCCCCTTTCCCGCTTTTATTACACTTGTCCATGATCTGTTGAATATTCTGATTTCTGATCTTATGCTTGTGACACACTGAGGACACTGTGTAGTTTAAGTGTGGTCTATTGAGGGAGATTCTGATTTTTTCTTTGTTAGTTTTTGTTTTCTGCGTTAAATTTTTTGTTATGTTTTTGTTTTCTAGGTAGTTTTTGTTTTGTTTTGTGTACATTTTTGCATGTTTTTCGTGATCTCTGGACTTTGTTTAGGTTGTAGATGTATCTTTCACTTCATTGATACTCTGATTGGTTTGAAATCCTTGCTTTTCTTTTCTTGGAAGATGATTATGATGTTTGAGAGTTGAATTTATTGTGACAATTACCCTGTGTGAGATTTGAGCCACTTTATGTTCTTTCTTGTGTGATATGTCTCTTGATTGCTTGTACATATGCCTTGGCTTGACTCTTTTTGATGTTTCTTGATTAATATGCATGTTTGGAAGTGATAAAGGCAGTTTTGTTGTTGAGCCTCTCTAGCCCAATTGAGCCTACCTTTTTGTGATCCTTTGATAGCCCCTTTGAGCCTTTACTTTCCCCATTTCTTTGTTTTGAAGCTCATACACTAGCCCTAAGTGAAAAACCATGATTACCTTGATCTTAGGGAATTTTGGAGCTTTGAAATTGTTTTGGGAATAAGTGTGGTCTCTTGGGAGATTCAAAGAATTGGCTAGGTGGTTTCTCTTCTTGATTTTGTTTTGTGAATATGTGTGTATCTTGTCTCTTAGACTTGTGTCCTAGATAGAGAGAAAAGAAAAGAGACAAGATGAAAAAAAAGAGAGAAAAAAATACAGAAAAATGAGAAAAATAAAAAATTGTGTGAATAATGGAGTCAAGAAGAGGATTGAATTAGAGGTTTTGGGTGTGATTGAATGTGTTTACACTTGTTCCCCATTGCTCCTCTATTTCTTTTGGTTTGTAGCTTCTCACCCATATTTATCCTCCCTTGTCCTTGGCCCCATTTCATCCATAAAAGACCTTTTGATTTGAACATGCATATGTTTTGAGTGTTGATATTAGAGGCTTGCCATGTCTGTTTGTGTTCGCTTTCTTGAGTGCATCGAGTTGAAATTGTTTACCCTAGACACTTGAGAGAAACACTGTTAATGTGCATTTTTGAGGTTCTGTTACTTCTGATTCACCTCTTGAACTGATTGATCATTTTGTCATGCTTTGAACTGCTTGGATGATTTCATGAGTATTTGCCTTCCTTGATTCTGTGTTGGATACTGTCCACTCCCTTTCACTGTCAAGATTTCTTGAGAATTGTGTAATTCTGTTTGTTTCTTTCCTCGTGAGTCTTTATTTTTTGTGTGTTGAGTTTGTCTCTTCCCTGATGTCCGTAGAACTGTTCCATGATTTGTGTCTTGATTTTTCCCAAGAGTGCAAAAGACTAAGTGTGGTCTATTTTGATTAGTCGATATTTTATTGATTTCACTTAGTTTATTATGCTAGAATTAATCAGGGAATTGTGCTTAAATGTCCGATATTTTCCCGTATCTGTTAATTATGCTTCATTTGACCAGAAATTCTAATTTTAATTAATTTGAATATTCTGAGCTAATTATTTGCATTTTTAATTGCAGGAAAAATTTTGGAGATACAATTTGGAGCATTGGG
>NC_028351.1:26142223-26154197 GCF_000741045.1 Vigna radiata var. radiata | reverse complement strand
TGGTTTCATGAATGAATGAAAAAGCTTTTTCATTTTTATTTGGTGCAAAGAGCTGGAACGGTGTTGTGTGGCTTCCAGCCACCGAATGTATTTTGTTTTTTTTTGCAAATGTTGTTACATTTTTTATTATGCAACGAAAGAAGCAGATTTTTATTTTTCATCAATGAACGCTGACCACATTTGGAAGCAGCTCACGGTGCTCTATGCTTTAATATAAAAAATGCTGATTTCAATTTGAGAAAGGCTGGAACAGGTTTTGTTTTGTTTTCTTCTTTGGAGAGAAATCATTTTCGCTTATTTAGAAAAGCTTGCAATTAATTTGATTAAGCTAGGTGATTCAATGGATGTGGTTTATTTACTGAAACGGTGCAGCACGCTGCAACAAGTCTAGGAGAGTTCCAAGCCATTTTGTTTCCTTTTCATTTTTTTTAGTGATGTTTATCATTAGGTCTTTCCTTTTATTTTATATACAATGAGCATTTACTTTTAACTTAGTTGTTGCAATTGAAGTGATGTGACAGAAGAAGGAGGCACACGTGATTGCTGTCAGGATGGAAGTCCTATTTCACTTTAATTTATTTTAGATAGTAGAGATTTACATTTTAATTGGAGAAAAAGTGCAGCCATAATCACATAACGTTTTAGTTAATATTCAAATGGAGATTTTAGAAAGCTTCACTTAGTTTTAATTTAGAATGGAGCCCCACGGCCAAGCCGTCACACTCAAGGGCCATCACCACATGGAGAACAATTTAGTTCAAGTGGAATTTATGTTGAGTCACATGAATGGTAGACAAAGTTTGTGTTTTGTTATTTCTCTTGCTTATAATATTTTAATTTATATGTTGCATTTTTTTATCTTCTTAATTTAGTGTTGCATTTTAATGGATTTAATTGTGTTTAGATATTTGTTTGTTGTAGTGTTAGGTTTAGTATTTTCTTTTACTTTAATGTTGTCTAGTATTTTTTGTCGTGTTACTTTAATTATCATGATAGCTTAAATTAATTGTGTTGGTCATTAGCGATATTGCATTGCCTATTTGAGATTTCTAGACTGTATGTGTGATTGTCACTCTGACTTGGTTAATATCAAATCTGTATATGCACTTGCAATTGGGTATACACTTAGTTGCCCAGTTGGTGGAGTCTTCTCTTAGTTGATGAAACTGCACAGTGTAAATTAGGTTTGATGTTAACATTGCGTTCACTTAGTCCGCTTTTATGAAAACATAATTAGTCTGTGCTTAGTTGATTAATTGTGTTGGATTAGAGGTTTGTGTCGGCTTTATTTTGTTGATCTGTGATAGGAAACATTGTAATTAAGTTAATGACCAACCATTTTCAGTCGATCTTGGAAACCGTTTTTAGATCTGTGTTTGCGTTTCTGTTTGTATTCGTGTTTTGATTTTGTCTATCCGAATTCACAAAACCTTTCACAACCCCTCCACTTCGTGTTAGACCTAATTCTCGAACCATAATTTTGTCCTTGAGAGACGACCTAGGAGTCACTTCCTAGTCTATATTGCATTCTTTTATGCACATTAAATTTTGCATGGGGTGCGACACCCATCAGTGACCTCCTAAACACTTGAGTGATTGAGTGAAACACTTGCTTGGTGAGAATTATTAAATCCATGTTTACAACTATGCTTAGTTGATTGATCATTCATGAATAAAACATCTGTTGGTAAAAGATTGATTATGTGAAGTAAATTGGATTGAAAGCATGCATGCATCTTTATAGGATTCCAATGAAAATCTGAATTGTAAGATATCTTATTGTGAGAAAAAGGAATTTTGAAAAGTATGAATTATTTGATGAAGAAGTGGAATGCCAAGTTTTGTCTTGTTTGCTTGAGGACAAGCAAAGTTCTAAGTTTGGGGTTGTGATAACGTTCTAAAAATCGTTATTTTCATACTTAAATTTTATATTAAAACACACCCTTTATGGCTTAGAATGAGCTTAAAATCAAGAAAAACACTTAGTTGAGTCTTGTGAGAGTCAAAAGTTGGTTTTAGAGATATTATGCTTGTTTTACATTTTTTTGCAGGGTTTTAAGGTGATTTAAAGATGGAAGTAAAGAAAGGTGGACTTAGACCCGTGAAAGAAGAGGAAAAAGGTTGAAAAGAAGGGTCAAGTGAGCCGTTGAGCGCCAGAATGGACCGTTGAGCGCTCAGAGCGATTTGAAGGAAACCGTTCAGCGGCAAAACTGATCGCTGAGCGGTCAAAGCGGCTAGAGGGAAACCGCTGAATGGTGAACTTAGGCACCTAGGCAGTTGTCTGTTTTTATTAGCTAGATTCTGTAATCTTTCTGTTATCTTTTTGGGCTTATATATAGCTCCAATGCGAATCAAAACATATTCTTTTGGCAGAGAGAAACGTCCAGAGCTATTCCACACACTTAGGAGGAGGTTCCTTGGATGTTTCGGCTCCAATTTACCAAGTTTAGGGTTATTTCTTCCATTCTTTCATTATATTTCATCCAGATTCACCGTGATAATGGTGAACTAAACCCTAAGTGTTTGAGGAACAATGTAATCTTTTGAAACTCTCGTATATCCAAATTCTTATTTATTTTATATGCTTGATTTATCAATTGTTGGTTTCTTCACCTTTGCTTAATGCTTTTATCGTTTAACTCATTCGGTAAATGTTGTTTGTCTTTATTGATACGGGGACGTACAGTAATGTCATGAACTGATGTTGAATTCCTTGATTATGTTAATACCGCCTAGGGATAGGGGTAGGACGATCAATTGTATTTTGCTTCCGCTTATCATGCATTATTAATTACTAGGGGAGGCTAGGGATAGCAAGCCGGTAATTAGTAATAGGCTCTTTTCACCAAGGGATTGGGTTAAGGGTAGACNAAGAAAGTTTGCATGACAATATGATAAATAAGCNAATTAAATAAGAAGNGTAGATATANGAGGGTGGATAAGATGAAATTGTAAACCCCAACAACTCCATTTATTCATAGTTTCTTAAAGCCAATTGAATCACTGCATTTGCATGTTTACTTTTGGTCTTTGCATACAAACACCAACTTAATTCTTTTCTTAAGTCTTACGCGATTTGTTTACATGAAAAGTAAGGCCTAAGAGTCCTTTGGGAAACGATACTTGGACTTACCCATTTATATTACTTGATAACGATCTGGTACAATTGTCAGGGACTTAACGGAAATCTATCTAAAACAAAATATGAAAATGTCAAATCATCAAAAGTCTTAGAACAACTTCATGTTCTGTCAATTTATAGAATTTTGTTTTTCATAGTTTCTCATAGTCAAATATGCTACTAATACAGTCGACTAGGTTCGACAGTTATAACAATTTGTCAACCAAATAGCATTCAGTCAACCAAAAATAAATTCTCATTCAATATAGTGGACCAACTATTCAATGCTCAACTAACTTTTAAAAATATAGTTGTTACTATACAAGAGCATAATAGAATTTCAAATCAAACAACAGATACAGTCGAATGTGTGGCGCACATAGTCAACTTCGACATGTAAGAACATTTTGAAATTCTTTTCTTCTCAAAATCTCACAAAGCATTGATTCTCAAAATTTGTACAAAGACTTTAGTACAGTCGTTTCAGTTAATATTGAAGTCGACTTTATTGTAGCTTTGTCACACATTTATAAGTTCACAAAAGTGCTTGTGGTTTTCATATTTTAAAATATGTGCAATGCATCCAGAAATGATGTAACAAGTACAAGTACAATAATTATGCATTCACACAACCACTTATCACATACACATGTTCAACAAGTATATCAATCATAAGCATAAGAACATGTAACACAACAACAACACATGTGTGTTATTAAGCAGTGTGAAAAAACCAGGTTATATAGATATTATGTTGTCAACAATCTCAACACTTCACCCTCCTCCACTTCTGTTCTAATTTGACCATCATCATCACCATCACCCTCACCCTTCTCCACTTGTCTTGCAACATCACCTTCATCATCAACATGACCATCAACCTAATCAATCATTTCCATTATTTGTGGTTCCATGGTATTATCAACCACATAGAGATGTACTTCATCATTTGACCTTGCAATGTCCAAAATATGCATAACACCCCAATCATTAGTCAATAATTCTAGCCTATCTGGCCCCACTGACTGACCTCCTAAACTATACCAAAGTTCTTTTACGTCTATATGACCTAAGTCTTTCATGGAAGATAATATGCCAAAATAGCTCCAAAGGTCTATATCACAAGACCATTCTACTGTTTCTCCATCAAATTTTAAATTCCCATTATCATCACTAACAAAATGTCTAGTATGGTGGACTACAACTTTAATACGTTTATCATCCATGCTATATTATATATAAAGCACGAGCTTTTAACACCTGTACATTATGGGGGGAAAATATTATTATTATTATTACACTCCCTACCACTCAAATGGGGGAACACTCACACAGACAGAAGAAAGGGGAACAAACTAACATCCCTAGTAAGGAAACACTCACACAGATAGGGGACCACTGTTTCTAAACAATTGAAAAATGCAAAATCGAGACCACAATGTCTACAATTCTACACATTTCAACATGCAATATCAGGACCACAATATCTACAGTTTTACGCATCAATAGTCATACCACAACGCATAAATAGTGAGAGAAGAACGCAAAAACCCATTTCCCATTACCCATCCCTAAAACAAAAACACAATATGTCGTAAACGCAAAAACCCATTACAACTCAACACATCCCAAATAGAAAACCAACCACGAAAGGAAACTAACCTTAACTCGCGTCCACTTTGGATTCAGTTCGTCCAACTTGAGCTGATTGTCTTCGTCTTTCCTATGTTTCAATTTGTCTTCTCACACTGACCAAATCCCTAATTCCTTTTCTCTAACCCTATTTCATTAAAAAATCTCCTAATCTGAAGAAATCCCTAAAATAAACAATTAAATTTGGTGCACCACGTCATATAACACTTATATAAGACTTAATAACAAATTAAATAACAAATTCCACATAATATAAGACGTATGCATCAACATATTATGTGTGCACCATATCAGCATTTGTTAACGTTGTTTGGGAAAACTTAACGAAGAGGACTTAATTGGCTCAATTTTTCAAAAATTTGGACCCAATTGAGACGATTTTCAACAAGAGGACCCACTTGAGGTTCCCCTACAAATACGAGGACGATCCGAGGGTTTAAACATTTTTTTTGTTCAAATTGTAAAATTTTTAGTCATGATCTATCAATTATAGATTGTTACAATAATATGCCATTGTAATTTTTGGTGGGGAGGAAAAAGTTGGCGTAAAAATACAACAATTTTATCGTCTTAAGGTGGTTGGCGCACAATATGAGAATATTGATTCTTTAGATTCAGTTTTTAAGCTTATGGAGGCTATTGTGCAACCTATTGTGGAGTCTATTATGGAGCCTATTTTGGAACTCGTGGTGAAGTCAATGGTAGAGCTTGTGGTTATTGCGGTGGACCTTATAGTGGATCCTATGGGGAAGCATGAGTTCAATATTGTTGTCTAGTCACAACCTAAGCCAATTCATGAGGATATTTCTCTTGTGCATGAATGTTCTACTCTTAAGAATATATATGTCTCCACTAGTGGTGGTGGGCCAATAAATTTTCATTCCTCGGTTGATATGCGTTATTTGGAAAATGTTACTCCCATTATTGATAATTAGTAATATTTACAACATTTAGATTCATCTCATTGTAATTTTGAACCCGTTCCTAATTTTTTATGTCTAAAGAAACTCATTTTAGGGAGAAATTGAATATAGTTTCTAAATAGTAATACTAAGATAGGGTAAAGAAAGTTAATACTAAATTTTATAAAACAATGATTTTTAAAAATCTTCTATTAAGAATTTCGTTATTGAACTTAGCATTTGTTTACTTTCTTTTTTTCATCATATATTTACTTAACTTTTTCATTAAGTATATTTTTTCCTATATATATATATATATATTGTATGAGTATGGTGTGATTTCCATATTTTTATATTTTTTTAATAAAACCTTTATGTCATGAGAATGATATTTAACACGAATTTTTTATACAATTTAATTGTTTTATTTAGTTTTTATTATATTTTAAAATTAAAAAAATAAATTATCTATATATATATATATATATATATATATATATATATATAAAAGATAGATATTCTCTACAAATATAAATAATTTCAATTTTAAAATTTAAAATTTAAAATATGTTTATTTACAGTAATTAAAATTTAAAATTGAAGTCTTTTTGTATTCGACGTAACAATATTGATCAACAAATTATTTTAAAGTTATTTTCAGTTATTTTCTTTAAAAAATAAAAATAAATGTAAAATATTTGTTATGTATGCATAATTTTTATTAGCTCATATGGATATATATTATTGAAATTTCAATTAACGTATGATAGTTCAATTTAACTTTATTTTTTGCACGTTTTTAAAAGTTAAAAAATTTGTGTTTTAATATAGTTTTCATTTCAATATCATTATTAAATATTTTAATATTATAAAATTATTATAAGAATTTTATTAAGGAAAATGATAGTTTGACACCCTTTGAATAACAAATTTTTTACACCAATGACGTGTCAGTCTCTCATTGGTTCATCCTTAAAAAATAAATAAATAAATAAATGACGTGGAAAATGGAGGACGGTATCAGAAATTGGAATGAATCATTTTCTGAAATTCAAATTCATTCTCAGATTTTGAGAACGAAACCTAAAGAGAGAACGAAACCCTCCCAACGACCAAAGCCCCTTGACGACTCCACCGTCGTTCGCCGTTCAACGGCCACCAGAGGTCCACCAAGAGGCAGCGCCGCCGATCATCTTCGCGTCTCTTCCCACCGATCATAAGCAGTCTCACTCTCACCTCTGTCACACTCACCCACCAGCTACCGTTGTCGCCGTTGAAGGAGTTCGGAGTTCACCAGAGGTAATACCGTTCACCGCAACCGTTCCACCGTTAGCTGCTTACGAAGCCAGAAAATGCCATTGTAGGTCGGTTTTCGAAGCTTTTTTTCATTTATTTCGCTATTGGTTAGCTTTTGTTCGGTGGGTTTAATTTTTCTAAAACTTTTTTAGGCATTTAGGTTTTGTCTGGGTAAAGTTGAATGTTTTTCGAAGCGCCGCCGATCATCTTCGCGTCTCTTCCCACCGATCATAAGCAGTCTCACTCTCACCTCTGTCACACTCACCCACCAGCCACCGTTGAAGGAGTTCGGAGTTCACCAGAGGTAATACCGTTCACCGCAACCGTTCCACCGTTAGCTGCTTACGAAGCCAGAAAACGCCATTAGAGGTCGGTTTTCGAAGTTCTTTTCATTTATTTCGCTATTGGTTAGCTTTTGTTCGGTGGGTTTAATTTTTCTAAAACTTTTTTAGGCATTTAGGTTTTGTCTTGGTAAAGTTGAATGTTTTTCCGAAGTTTTTGTTGAACATTTCGTCCGGCATGTGCTTCATCCGATTTTTTGTGAAAGATTTTTAGTGCTTATTTCATGTGTTCCTAACACCGAAGAGTCGGTATAGGTTGTTGTTGTACTAGTGCAAATGGCATTCTTCAGAAGTTGCACTTTCTCGGCTTCGCTCTTGCGTGGTAACTGAGGAAAACAATAACTAACTGTTTTGTTTTTGGCGTTGTTTGTGTTTGTTTATTGTTTATTGTTTATGTTACTTGTTGATTTTTACTTTTACAATGGAATGACAGGGTCAACAATCTAATCTTGCGAATTTAGTTAGATGGCTCTAAACTTCGAGCTCCAGGAACACTGTATTTTCTTTTTTCCTCTATCCTTATCTCTTTGTCGTTGGTGCTTGGTGAAAAGTTTACTCTGAACAGTGTTTAATCTGAAGAGGGTGTTGCTAATACTGTTATTGTGGTGAAGTTTGGAATTGGGTATTCTAGTATAATTTCTCTTTGGAATTTGGGAATGAAGGATACCTCAGACTAATTGTTGTTTATTACAGCGTGAAGTTGGTTATAAATTTTAAACTAAGTTTTATTTTTCTTTTATGTGGATTATTGAAGGATCTTTATTATGAGTTGAAAGAACTCGTTCTAGAGTATCAGGTTTGTTTGCGATTTTAAACTTTCGTGGTGACACTGTTTTATGTTGGATGCATTAATTTGTCATGTCTGCTCACACATTGAAGAAACTTTCTTTACATGCTTTCTCATCCCAAGAAAATGGTTTCAATTGTTAGTAATTTGTTCATTATATGACTATGAATATTGGACTTGGCTTGGCATATGTTAGAAAGTCATGTGTAATCTGTTTTGGAAATACTTTTTTAGCTCCCGATCTATCTTGTATCGTTAATACTTCTACAACAGAATAGTATAATACTGAAAACATAATGAATTTGAATTTGTGCAGATAATTATAAATGAAAATGATGATAAGTAACGAAGCCTCAAGCAGGAATGAGAAGATCAGATATATTCAGCTGTTGTAACAGTCTTGACAGAGATAAATGAATACAATCCAAGTATGTAGAGCTATGGAACTTCAAGCATAAAAGAAAGGCTACATTGAAAGAAGTTATCACTTATATTGTGGAATGTATGAAGCCAGCAGCTAAGCGCAAGAGAGGATAGTCAAAAGGTTAGTGTTTAAGACTGAGTTGAAGTTTGTTGAGCATTTTGTGTGGCTGATTAATGAACACATTATATTCGTGTCTTTGGCCTTAATGAATGTCTTTGTAGGGAGTACAAATGCAAATATATCAAAGGGTTGAATGAAATTTGAAGCAAGCTTCTCACATAATTGTTCGTTAAATATGATAACTTGTCATCAATGATGGATTTGAACATATGTAATTTGACAGACAAAGTTCCCTCAATATAAAACTATAAATCGATTGAGGTTGTTTGTGCTTATTTTATGCTTTATCAGTTAATCAACATATACAAACTTTTTTTTTTTAGAAGATACGTAGATTTAGTTTATCTTTCTAACTATAAATCATATTGATTGATAATCGAGAGAAATTAAATCATTGTAGCCTTTCATTTTTTAAATTTTAGAATAAATTTCATCAATATTTAACTACAGGACTTCGAACTAAGTTAAAGAAAAATAATACTTTAACACAATTATTTTTCACANATACTATCATTTCTTAAATTTTTACTTTTTTTTCTTTCTTAATAAAATATAAAAATTTACTTTATATTTAGATGCTTCTTTCATTTTAAATGATTCTTTAATTTATTTATTTACCAAAGGCCAAATAATTTGGGATTTAAAAGAAAGTTTTGCAGAATGAGATTAACACAAGTCATGATATTAATTTATGAGTGAATTTTTTTTTAACAATTAATGGACATACAAATCATGTTCAGCCAANGATGACCACATTTATATCACACTCCATTGCCATGGAACAAACTCTTTTNTAATTTTTCATAAAAAAATGGGTAGGTACCAAAGGCTAAATAACTGAGGAACCTTTCTTTGTATCACATTTATATCACACCTCATCCCTAAGGAATCTTTCTTTGTAAAACTCATGGTGCAGAAAATGCATTGGTAGCAAAGGCCAAATAAGTGGGGAGTTTAGGCAAAAGTTTTGCACAAACAGGTCAACTTTGAAAATGCAACTGATTTTGAGGTGAACAATTTTTTTAAAGATTTCTTGGACATACGAGTGATGTTCAGACATTGATTATGACATTCATATTGAACTCCATCGCCAATGAACCTTTCTTTGTAAAACTCATGGNGCAGAAACTGCATTGGTAGTAAAGGCCAAATAAGTGGGGAGTTAAGACAAAGATTTTGCACAGGCAGGTCAACTTTTAAAATGATATTGATTTTGAAGTGCAAAATTTTTTTAACACTTATTTCACATATACAAGTGATGTTAAGCCAATGATTATGACATTTATGTCAAACTTCATCCCCAATGAAACATTTTTTTCTAGAACTGTTGGTACAAAAACTGCATTGGTAGCAAAGGTCAAACAAGTGGGGAGTTTAGGCAAAGGTTTTACACATATAGGTCAACTTTGAAAATGTCACTNATTTTGAAGTGAACAATATTTTTAAAGACTTATTGGACATACAAGTGATCTTTTGGCATTGATTATGACATTTATATCCAACTCCATGGCCAAGGAACAATTCTTTGTAAAACTCATTGTGCAAAAACAACAGTGGGAGCAAATGTCAAATAAGTGGGAGTTCAGGTTGAGTTTCTGCACACAGGGGTCATATGTGAAAATGAGATTTATTTTTAAGTGAACCAATTTTTTTTAAGACTTATTGGACAACCAAGTGATGTTGATGCATTGATTATGACATTTATATCGAATTTCATGGCCAATGAACAATTATTTGTAAAACTCATTGTGCAAAAACAACACTGGGAGCAAAGGTCAAATAAGTGTGGAGTTCACAAACATGTCAACTTTCAAAATGACATTGATTTTTTAACTTACAATTTTTCTTAACACTTATTGGACATACAAATTATCTTCAGCCATTGATTATTTCTTGAGCGTGACAATAGATTAATGTAAATGTTTCATATTATTAAAATGATTTTAATTTTTTATACAAAGAAAATTATAAGTATTAATTGCTTTTCTTAGTATATATGTAAATTCACTTTATAATTTGACTATTCTCATGTCATTGATCTAAATTTTTTTTTTTATATATATATATATATATATATATATATATATAATTTTTTAATAATATTTCAAAAAATATAAAATATTTTTTTAAAAGAAAATAAAAAATATTGGTTTAAACCTACACTATTTATTAGTTCTATTATATACAAAAAAATATATAAAATATTAAAAAAAATGACAGAAAAAGATCTCAAAAAGAACATTCATTACTTTAATGTATGAATAAAACCTAATGGTACAATAATATTTCAAAATATAATCTTTGAGTCTTCTAGTACATATCATAATAAGACATTGCTTTACAAGATATTAAACCAAACAAATCACCGAAATGGTATGGGGCACAAAAAGACAATTGGGCTTGCTCAACATTGTTGTAAGAGTCCTTTATGGCCTTTTCACTCTTTAGTCGTCTCCCTCTCTCAAAGCGACTTTCTTCCTTCTCCTTCTTTAATTCATCTCTAAGTCTCTCTAGATGTGTCTCCATAATCTAGCAATAAAAAATAACAAGTAAAATTAAGAAAAATAGAGTTGTTCATAACAAAATAGGTAAAATTATGAAAGTGAATTAAAACAAAACTACAGTTTCAAATGATTCTGTATTTGTGTCCTTTTCTTCCTTCATCACTTGTTCATAAGTTGTATCAGGTGTTGAACTTTTCTCTAATATACACCATGAAATTTTAACAATTAATTCCAACAACAATAGCAGTTTAGAAACAAATATAAACATGGACAACAAAGTAATAGAGATTGGAAAAATAATTTTATCACCTTGTTTAATCTCATCTAATTGCCTAGATAGTTGTTGGTTCTCTTTACCTGCGTCTTCCTTCTACCTTAACAAAACATCAATCCTCTTTTCGAAAAGGATGGAAAAGAGAAGTAATGTGAAAATAATTTAACAATTGGAGAATACAGTTATCCAAAGTGAACACTATCCATTTTTCAAAATAAGAACTTCCACGCACCTTATACTGAGCCAAATATTTCCTATTCTTCTCCAAATCAAGTTTTAGGTTAGCCTTGTTAAATCATAACACAATTAATGTTAATAGAGAAAATATATCACCAAACATCAAATATAGAGAATATCCCAGTGACCTCATCATGCATCCAATAAAATAATTCATATTAAATACATGATAATTATCTTCCTCCACGTGATCTTTGTTAGATGTCGGTTCTAGGCCTAACTCAACCCCACAAAACCGGCTTGTAAGGTGAGGTCTACACCCCACTTATATATTATAAATTGGCCTTATCTCTATCCGATGTGGGACTTCCAACA
>NC_028351.1:26128089-26141983 GCF_000741045.1 Vigna radiata var. radiata | reverse complement strand
CACCCCACTTATATATTATAAATTGGCCTTATCTCTATCCGATGTGGGACTTCCAACAATCTTCATATTCATTAAAGTCATCATCTCCTCCATGATCTTCAATATTTATCATCAATTGAAGGAACCTCCAAATCATCCATAGCTTGAGCAACACCATCACCAACATCTTCATATCTTCTAATTTGAACTAGGACATCTATATTTGGATCAGCCAAAGTTCATGTATAAGGCATGCAACATGTATCAAAAAATCAATTGTGTTATACAACTGCAAGGTTGAAAAAGGCCCCATTACTCATTTAAATGAGCAATTTATGCTAATAAAACAACATGAATTTCTATAGCAAGTTTCTTCACTCGATCATAATCCTCAACATCAACGTTTTAACTCTTTTGAAGAAAGAATGAAAAAAAAAATTAGAAAAAAAAAGACGGTAACAAAGGGGTGCTCAAAAAATAAGTTAATCACAAGCTTATTTAAAGGAGAAAGAATTGCTTTCATTGTCACTAGTAACTTTAAAAGATATATTCAACAAAAAAATCCTAAATGCCCAATAAAGAATTTAACAAAAAAAATTCGAACTTTCCACCAATGAAGGACATTTTGAACCAAATGTTCAACAAAAACTTCGGAAAAACATTCAACTTTATCAAGACAAAATCTAAATGCCTAAAAAAGTTTTAGAAAAATTAAACCCACCGAACAAAAGCTAACCAATAGCGAAATAAATGAAAAAAAGCTTCGAAAACCGACCTCCAATGGCATTTTCTGGCTTCGTAAGCAGCTAACGGTAGAACGGTTGCGGTGAACGGTATTACCTCTGGTGAACTTCGAACTTCTTCAACGGCGACAACGGTGGCTGGTGGGTGAGTGAGACAGAGGCGAGAGTGAGACTGCTTATGATCGGTGGGAAGAGACACGAAGATGATCGACGACACCGCCTCTTGGTGGACCTCTGATGGCCGTTGAACGGCGAACGACGGTGGAGTCATCAAGGGGCTTTGGTCGTTGAGAGGGTTTTGTTCTCTCTCTAAGTTTCGTTCTCAAAATCTGAGAATGAATTTGTAGAAAATGATTCGTTCCAATTTCTAATACCGTCCTCCATTTTCCACGTCATTTATTTTTTTTTAATTTTTTTAAAGATGAACCAATGAGAGGGTAACACATCATTGGTTGGTGTAAAAAATTTGTCACCCAAGTCAAACTATCATTTTCCTTTTATTAATGAGTTCGATTCGACTCGACTCTTAAATTAGTAGTTAGTATTAAGATTGTAAATATATAGCTCACTGTCACCACAGTCTTGTTCCACCTTCCATTTCTCAAAATTCAGGTTGTACCAGAGGGGGAGAACAAAACCCTAAAACCTTATTTTATTTTTCTTCTTCTAAATTTTTTTCTTCGTCTTCATCGTTCATGTCCAATCCCTAAAAAACCCTAATCTGTCTCTCCCTCTCACACACCTTCATTCCTCAGACGCACACGAATCGCCACTATCTAGAATTGATCATGAAGTTCGAGATAGAGGACGTGACCGTGTACTTCCCCTATGACAACATCTACCCAGAGCAGTACTCGTACATGGTGGAGCTCAAGCGCGCCCTCGACGCTAAGGGTCACTGTCTCCTGGAGATGCCCACCGGCACCGGCAAAACCATCGCGCTCCTCTCCCTCATCACCAGCTACGTCCTCTCCAAGCCCAATTCCCCGCTCAAGCTTCTCTACTGCACGCGCACAGTCCACGAGATGGAGAAGACGCTCGCCGAGCTCCGCCTCCTCCACGACTACCAGCTCCTGCACCTTGGTCCTGCTGCACGGATTCTCGCCCTCGGGTTGTCCTCCCGGAAGAATCTCTGCGTCAATTCAAGAGTTCTTGCGGCCGAGAATCGCGACTCCGTGGATGCTGGCTGCCGGAAGCTGACCGCCTCTTGGGTCCGGGCGCTCGCCGCGGAGAACCCCTCTGTGCCGTCGTGCGAGTTCTTCGAGCAGTATGAGAGGGCGGGGTCGTCCGCAGTTCTGCCTCCTGGGGTTTACACTCTCCAGGTTTGGGTGTTTCTTTCCTGATTGGGAAATGTTTTAAATTTATAGTGGTTTGAGTGGGCGAAAAGGGATTTGGATTAAGGTTTTGAACTGTGACTGCCGTTGTGATTTCATTTTGATACTTGGTATTTTGGACAAATGTGGTCAATGCAGCTGCAATTGCTGTGTGATGCTGTTGGGTGAACCAAAAACCTTAATGTTATGGTCAAAATCGCCGTTGTGGACGGAGTTATTGTTTGAAGTTTTTCTTTGGCGGTTTGAATTGATGAAAAGGAATTTCGTTTTGATTATTTTTTAGTGTACGCTAGTTTGAAATGTTTGTTGTTTAGGTCTGTTTAACTGGGAAATTTAGGTTTCGATTGGTTTTAGATGTTTTTAGATTTCGGATTCTGTGGATTTTTACTGTGATTAGTTGAAAAGTTCTATTTTCATGAGTTTTGGATGATTCCTATTTTTGAAATCATTGATTATCTTATTGTTAACTGGTTGACTATGAGAAATAAATCAAATTTTGTAAGTTTCTGATGTTCTTTTATTTTGGAATATTCTGATTTTGTGGTTGACTAAAACTTTGATTCTATGGTTTTGGATGTTCAAATTTGAATGAATAATATTTGATTTTTTTTTTTATCAATTTTGGGTTTGGCAATTTGTGTACAATGCGAATTATTTTTCTACTCTTACATTGGTTATTCATGAAGGAAGGATTTTGAAGGGTCAAACTTTACCTCCTATAGAACTGGAATTCCTGCCATTTTCTCTTTGCAATAGTGTCAAATTCTGAGTGTCTGAATGCATAATATTTGATTTTGATCAATTTTGGGTGTTCACTGGTTTTGAAACGTTTGAATTATAGTGGGATTGACTGGAAATTTCCCATTTTGATCTCTTGTGCTCTAGGAATTTTACTAAAATTTTTAAATTGTTTGAAACTGAATGTGTCTGTTAATTTTAGGATTTGAGAGTGTTTGGGAAGGCGAAGGGGTGGTGCCCATACTATTTGGCACGCCATATGGTGCAGTTTGCTAATGTGGTGGTGTATAGCTACCAATATTTGCTTGATCCAAAGGTTGCGGGCATAATATCTAAGGAAATGCAGAAAGAGTCTGTTGTTGTGTTTGATGAAGCTCATAATATCGACAATGTCTGTATTGAAGCACTTAGTGTGAGTGTGAGGAGGCAAACTATTGAAGGTGCCAGAAGAAACCTTACTAGGATGCGTCAGGAAATTGACAAGTATGTGCTGTTTCTAGCTTTCTCCTTCTAATCCAAAATTTCACTATGACAACTTAAATAGGGGAAAACAGGAGAAAGAATTAAAAGAAATCAAGGACTCTGGTGAATTTGGCAACTTGTGTGCACTGCGAATTATTTTCTACTCCTAGATTGGTTATTCATAAAGGAAGAATTTTGAAGGGTCACACTTACATATCAGAACTGGAATTCCTCCCATTTTCTGTTTGCAATAGTGTCATTAATGCTTTATTTTCTCTTGTTCCCACTGCTAAAATTTGATTCAGATTCTCTTAACTATTGGAATTTGAACTGGTAGGAAGGTTCAAGGCCACTGATGCAGGTAGACTCCGTGCTGAATACAACAGGCTTGTTGAAGGTTTGGCACTAAGAGGAGACTTGCCTGGTATGTAGGATGTCAGTTTTGTTCTTAATGTCTTACATGTTACCTCTTGGTTGTGGTCACAACTAACTAAAAAATTTCTTTTCTTTGCATAGCTACTGATGCTTGGCTTGCAAATCCAGCCTTGCCTGATGATATATTAAAAGAGGCTGTGCCTGGAAATATTCGCCGGGCTGAGCATTTTATTCATGTTTTACGTAGATTAGTTCAATATCTTGAAGGACGTTTAGACACTGAAAATGTGGAGAAGGAGAGCCCTGTTAGTTTCGTTGTCTCTATTCTTAACCATGCTGGAATTGACCAAAAATCACTAAAGTTCTGTTATGACCGCCTTCATTCATTGATGATGACATTGGAAATTACAGACACTGACGAGTTCCTTCATATCCAAACTATATGCGATTTTGCCACCCTTGTGGGAACATATGCTCGTGGTTTTTCTATTATAATTGAACCTTTTGATGAACGAATGCCACACATTCCTGATCCTGTATTACAGGTTAAATGTTATATTTTTATTTACTCTATCGCTGTTGTAACCATAAATTTAATTCTGTTATGCAATATTTATTTATTTATTTGCTGTGTATTTAGTATACATTTTCTTATTCTTTTTTATCAAATAACATTTCAGCTTTGTTGCCATGATGCTTCTCTTGCCATCAAACCAGTTTTTGAGCGATTTCAGTCTGTTGTGATTACATCTGGCACACTAAGCCCAATAGATCTGTACCCTCGTCTTCTGAATTTCAATCCTGTTGTCAGTCGAAGTTTTACTATGTCCTTAACAAGAGATTGCATCTGTCCAATGGTGCTTACCCGGGGCAGGTATTATCATTAATTGCCTCTCTGCATTTTAAAACGGGCCTTTTTAAAATTCTATATTTTAAATCTGTGATTTGCTTGAAAGGGAACTCTTTTTTCTTCTTCCCTTTGTTTTCTTCTTAACATTTAATAAGTTTCTTGTTTCAGTGATCAGCTCCCAGTCAGTACAAAATTTGACATGAGAAGTGATCTGGGTGTAGTAAGGAATTATGGAAGGCTCTTATTGGAAATGTCTTCGGTTGTTCCTGATGGGATTGTATGCTTTTTTGTTAGTTACTCATATATGGACGGGATAGTGAATACCTGGAATGAGAATGGAATTTTAAAGGTGAGGAGACTAGTTAAATTCTTTGATATCCAGCTCATTTACTAGTAGAGCAGTAGTCTGTTATGCAGTTTGGTGGTATGCTAAAAACATAAATTTTGCAGGAAATAATGCAACATAAACTTGTCTTTATTGAGACTCAGGATGTGGTGGAGACTACATTAGCTCTTGATAACTACCGAAAGGCTTGTGATTGTGGAAGAGGTGCTATATTTTTTTCTGTAGCTAGGTAAGATAACAGAACCATATCCTCCTGGGATTTTACATGATAAGTCTGCTCCATGATTGAATGCTGTACATTAAAATGAGTTGCATTACTTCTTTTGAAAAAGAAAATCTACCTTTTGATGCTGAATTGTTCTAACTGCTACTGCGTGACACTCAGTCTAATTCTCCCAACCTCAGCTTTAACATCCAACCCTCTCTTGTTCCAACTTCTCTTTTGGTGTTTTCCATTTCTCGTCATTTGATCTTTTTAACCCTCTCTAGTTCTCTTCTTCGTTTCTGCAATTTGTTTGTGGTTGAAGCTAAGTTTTACTCTTTCATTGCTTGCTGAAGATTGAAGTCTGCTGCACTCTCTGTTATGTGTGATCTATTTTCTTTCATGCTTTAGTTATGGGTTGTATAATACATTAAGAGTTTTCAATTTAAGTCTGCTTAAATAATTTGTTGTGATTTGAAAGTTACTTTTCTTGTTTAAATCGATTTCATACTTGATATATAGTGTTGTATTTTAGTTGAAACATACAAGTTGTTTTATAATGTTCTTTGACAAATATTTGGACATCGCCAACGCAATTTCTATTTCCTACTGGGCTACTTTACTATCTGACAAGGGAAGGGGATATTGAAACTTTTTGTGCTGAAACAATATATATGCTGCTGCAACAAGGTGTTGTATATTGAAATCTAACTTTAGCAGAACTGCCTGTGGAAGATTTAGATCTTAACCTGTTCCATCTGTTCTGTGATTTTTTAATTAATTGTCTATGTCTCTTTTGTGTTTCATTTCGTTGAATCCTACATTAAAGTAGGATCCCGCAATTTGAACTCTCCATTATCAGTAGTATTTTTGCCTTTATATGTAAATAAATGCTTGTATACATACCAGTTTATTTGATCTTTAACAAACTATCTTGTTTAGATTTTAGAAATTAGAACAACATGTGCAATTCCTTATTGAATGAAATTTAGAAGTTGATTGTTTATACAACAGAATGATTTTCTCATTAGGTGGGATTGGCTACATGAATCATATGCTGCCAATTTGTTTTGCTAAAACCAAGCTGTCAAAGAGGCCATTTAGATCTAAGTCCTTTATGGTGGTGATTGTTTTCTAGATTTCCTCTCACTAACTGTTGGCTCATCCCTCATTTTATAAACAATTCTTACTATGGTTTATATTGGTAATCATATCACGTGGAACATGGGGTGGGAAATTAAAGACTTATTATTATAGAGATTATAATAATGAGAAATAAGTCTTTTATAATTTTGATCTAAATTGTTCTTGATCATAGGATTATTGAGGACATGACATCATTAATCTGGATTGATCAATATATGTAGTGGTATTTATTAGATAAAGATTAATATATCTCAATTTTTAAATTACACATATAAATGGTGGATATGGATATGACCACTGAACTGATTTAAAGGAGAATTCTTAATGGTTAATATTACTTTTGAATTGCCAATAGGAAATTCTTTTGAAGAATATATATTTCCTTAGACTTGAGATTATCATGGTAATTAACAAGTTATTTATTATACTTTGATATTAGACACCTAATGCTCCGTGAGTTTTGTTGAATGATTATCGGGTATAATTAAATTCTTGTGAGATTAATTATTAATCAGAGAAAGAACCCATCAAGTCCTGTGATGAGTTTGAGCTCTATAGCAATAAAGAAAGACCTTGGTCAGGGTGTTATGACCAAGGTGTTTTTTAAGTCATTCATCGCGTGTTACCTTATTATAATTTGACAACTATGTCATATTTTAGAGTTACATAGAGTTGTAAAGATGGAAGAAAATATCATAATAATCTTCCAGTGGTTCTAAAATAAGAGATACTTCATGCTATCCGGTTGTGAAAAAGTGTTGTAGACACCAACCTTGATTAGTAAATTAATGAGTTAATTTAGTATCGGTTTAGTAATGAGTGTTCTCATCTTTGTTTGATGAGAAAACATTATTAATTAAAGAGTTTTATCGAATTAATATAATTTCTGTAAATGGAATATTATTGTATTTTTCGTAGCAAAAAATACTGTTAATATAAAGTTTAAACATCTGTAAAATTGATTAAGACTTAGTCAAAAACATCTCCAATAGCTATTAATTGTTTAATCAATTTTTTAAATATGATTTAATATAATTTGATTTGTTACTAGAAATTGAATAAAAGGCCAAACAAACTTAAGAGAGAATTCCTATAAGATAGGAACTAAATATGTTAATTTGGGCAAGTAAATTATCAGATGATGACTTATGTTTTGGATTTTTTTTATATTTGTTTTTTTTTTATTAATCATTAATCATTAACAAGTTATTTAATCAAGGAACTTGTCATATGAATTAAATAAAATATGACAATGAAATAAATAATATCACAATTTTATTATTTTACAAACATGGCAGATTTAATCTAAGGCATACGTTAAATCCAATCGTTTTCATCTATTACTTTCATTGTTTGTGTAAGAAAAAATATTTCTCATTTTTGCTTGTTGCTCTACTAGTTACTAAAATTGTGTACTGCTTTGCCTATTTATTAAATTAATCTGACTAGAAAATATCTACTTGTTTGCAGGGGAAAGGTTGCTGAAGGTATAGATTTTGATCGACATTATGGTCGACTAGTAATCATGTTTGGTGTTCCTTTTCAATACACATTAAGCAAGTGAGTTTCATTTGACTAAATTTCTGAATAAGTATAATTTGAAACTATTATAGTTCTTTACCTATTTCTTGTCAAAATTATGGTGGTTAAAATGTGAGTTTCAGAACTTACTAGAGTATAAATTTCCAGGATTTTGCTTGCACGTCTGGAATATCTACGAGATACTTTTCAAATCAAGGAAGGAGATTTTCTGACTTTTGATGCATTGGTTTGACTCTCTCTCCCACATACATGCATGCACACAATTAGCGCTGATAATTTGATTGTTAGATTCCTATACTCAGTGAAAACTTTATTCTGCTTAAGCAGAGACAAGCTGCTCAGTGTGTGGGACGTGTAATTCGTTCAAAGGCAGATTATGGAATGATGATTTTTGCAGACAAAAGGTTAGTATCCTTACATCCTTTTTGCTTTCATGAGCAAAGTAGCACATTTTTTAGAATGTGAGGGTTGAATCTGTTATTCTTTGCTGAAGTTAAGATTTTGCTTTTATTTGTTTGAGCCTCTAAAAGTTTTCTAGTTTCCAGTTTTGATTCAAAAAGCACAATGCACTCTTTTAGTAACTTTATTGAATCCTTCCTGAAATGGATTAGAAGTTATTGCCTGTCTCCAATAATGTTATGACTTCTACACTCTGCAGGTATAGCCGTCATGACAAACGATCAAAGTTGCCTGGTTGGATTCTCTCTCATTTACATGATGCCCACCTGAACTTGAGCACAGACATGGCTTTGCATATAGCACGTGAGGTATGTCCTTGTGTATACCACGGGATTGAAACTTGTCAGTTGTACATATATTACATTGTCCAGAAATCTCATGGATGCTTGGGCACCTTGTTTTTCATTTATGTCCATTCTTTTCTTTCATCCTCTTTTTCTATTGGTTATTTCCGTTTAGATAAATTATTAGCTGCTATTTTATCTGAAGGAACTATGATTGTGCCAAATTGCCTAGAGTAGGAATTTCGAAGTAGTAATTAAGATCCTAGGCCCTCTCTTGCAGTAGATTTAATAATCTTGTGTAAACCTTTGCTTCACTTTTAACTAGTAGAACCTGTTGAATGCAGTTCCTCAGGAAAATGGCTCAGCCATATGATAAAACTGGTGGCACCGGCAGGAAAACCTTGTTGTCCCAGGAAGATTTGCAGAAAATGGTTATCAGTGGCATGGATGATATGATGTTCTGAGGCATCCCTCTGCATGTCCTACTATTTTTGGAGCTGGGGTGGCTTGCATCTGGTTATTAATCCCACATGTAGTTCTTATCTTCATAGATATAAAAGAAGTGCAATTTTGATGCGACTAGTTTCGTGGAGAAATCCATAATGATGTTTTTTTTGTAGAACTTAATCATGTTAGGCTTGCAGTGGGTTTGTGGTGTTTGGGTGGGTACTTTTGCATGGGTTCCATTATTTAACCTATTTATCATTCTAGTTTTGTTTATACTTTAGATAATGATTCTTGATCGGGAGTGTTTAGATGCCCCCTCATTTGAGGCTTCATCAAGTATAGATAAACGTGCAACAAAATTGAACGAAAGACTGAATGAATGAACAATTAAAATCATTATATAATTTGGTAGGAAAAGTCATTTGAGAATTAAATTTAACGATTGTTGTATTATACAGGAATTAAAAGTAAGAATGATGATATTTGTTAGGGCCTAAATATTAGTTTTAAGGATAGATCATATTGAGTTATAATTTGGATATTTTGAAAAGTTTATTAAAAACAATAAAAAGTTAATTTATTGACAAAAAAAGGTAAAATGAAAAATAACAATAATGTGAAAATCATTGTTTTGAAATCAAGGGATTAAATCCGTTTGAACATTGACAACCGTTTAATGGAAATGTGGATAAATAAATAAATAAATAAAAATTAAATAGTTTATATCATTATTAAAAATACATGTTCATTTTTTTATGATAAAAAAAATAATGAAATTATTTTTATTTTAGATGATTTTTAAGTAAAATTGGTAAAACAGTTATTTTAATTTTAAAAAAATTATTAATTGAAAGATAAAAGAAAATATTTTTTATATAATAGTATAGATAATTTTATAATTTTATATTGAGTGGAACTATTGTTATTGTACTTTATTCTTAGTATTCAAAATGAATATAAACTATAAATAAAATATATCATAATAGTTATGTTAAATTAAATTAAAAAAGGGCCCTATAACGGATTTTACAAATAATGTAAACTACAAAACAGGAAGTTCATATAATATAAAACTATAAGATATACAGATATGATTGATATATATAAATTATTAAATTGTATTTTTTATAACAAAAAAAATGATGATAGTTGATAGGAAGGTGACGGATACGGCGATTTGAAATGTTAATTGGATCTTCAATAACTTCATGTTTGAACTTCTGATGGTGTTTTGAAGATAGTTATTATTATTGATACTAAAATATTGTATTTTATTGTTCAAACCCAGCATTTTTACGTATAATTCCATTCTTAATTTTAAGAATTTTATTATATTTGCCAAAACTGTATCAAAAGTTTCTTGCTTTCCTTTCTCATAATGTGTCAATATATACATGAAAAGGAAGAAATGAATCCTAACTACAGTCACGCTAACTAAAGTTATTAGAGCTGACAATTATAATTTTGTCAACACTCTCAGATATTGTTTTGTTGTAATGAAGACTAAGTGACTTATAATAATGATATGGAACTACAATAATATTTTATTCTTATTACGCACTCTCAAGGTGGAGCATAAAGGTTATGAATGTTCAACTTTTTTAAAAATGAGCCAAATTAAGTGACACCAAGAGGTTTGGTGAAGAGATCTGCAAGCTCAGAATGAGTGGACACATAAGTAGGTTGAATACGATTTTGTTGTATTTTATCACAAACAAGATGACAGTCCACTTCAATATGCTTCATTCGTTCATAAAAAATAAGATTTTTGACAATGTGAAGGGCGACTTAGTTGTTACAGTAGAGATTCATTGACTCAGAGTAAGGAATACACAAACTTGAGAGAATACCATGAAGCCATTTTAACTTGCAAGTTGTGTTTGTCATAGATTGATATTCTGCTTCAGCTAAGGATCAAGAAATTATGTGTTGCTTCTTGGTTTTCCATGAGATGGGGGATTAGCTAAGGAAAATAAGTCAAGAGCGACATATGAGAGGACAAATAACCCAATCTGAGTCACACCTATTGGAAAACATTGGCTTCTTTATACACCAAGGAGGAGGGGGGGGGGGGGGGGGTTGAATTGGTGATGTTTAAAAAATATGTTTCTTTCGTAATCTTGAAAACAAAGTATAAAACTTTTTAAACTTTCTTGAAATGCAAGCAATCAGAAAATGTATGCAGCATAAATAACGTAGTAGACTGCTTTAGAAATAGATTTGACTGGAATGTAAAAGATAAGGGATAGAGAAAATCAAACACAAGTTTTTATACTGGTTCGGCCAACAATGCCTACATCCAGTGTCCTTCCACCCGGAAGCAAATGCACTATAATGGTTGCGGTTTTTACAACAAGGAATTTATAGAAGACCTCCACGTCAAAAATATAAATTTCCTCTGTAACCCAAAACCAAAATATAGCTGCAAAATAAAACCAGAATTGCAGAAAAAATCCCCTCTTCTGCAATCTACAACACCACTTTGAACAATTCTCAAAGTGAACTATCCCCCTGTATCACAACAGGTACAATTCCAGCAGTCTTCACAAGATGCCAAGCCTTGACCACAATTCAGCAGTCTTCATAGGATGCCAAGCCTTCAACACGATCAAACAGAAGCACCTTTCTTGTGCAGGTAATGATCAGTAAGTGTAAGCGCACAATGTCTCCTCAATGAATCTCATTCAAGAAAGATCACCACTGTCTTCTTAGAGAATTCTTGGAGCTAAGAGATATCCGAAACATAAATGAAATTTTTCAGTTCATCAAAAGTCACTGAACAAACCTGTGTTCAGTCTGTTTATAGATTTATGTTATACAGTCAGATTCTTAGTCGAATGTGCTACTAATTCAGTCGACTGTATTATAACAGTTATAATAGTTCAGTCAACATAGTAGCTCACGGTCAACAAATAACATAACACATTCAATACAGTTGACCAGGTCATCAATGCTCAACTAACTTTTAAAAATATAGCCTTTAGAGTGCAAGAGCATAATAGAATTCCAAATCAGACAACAAATATAGTCGAATATGTAAAACACATAGTCAACATCAACTATGTAAAACATTTTGAAATTCTTTTCTTCTAAAAAATACACATAGCACTGATCCTCAAAATCTGCACAAAGACTTTAGTATAGTCGAATCCATTTACAATGTAATCGACTGTACTAGAAATTTGTCACACAGTTAAAAGTTTATAAAGGTGCTTATGTTTCTCAGCTTTAAAACATGTGCAGTAAAACATTTTAAATGATGCAAAACACATAGCACATAAACATGTTCCAGATATATATCAACCAATCAGCATAGGAACATGTAACACAGTTCATAAACATATTCAACAGATATAACAATTAATTTGCATAAGAACATGTAATAACAACATACAACATATGCATGTTATTAAGCAATGTGTTGTCATCATTAAAAACTAGATTGATATAGAAATTGTGTTGTCAACAAACTCAACAACACCAACCATAAAGAAGAAGGTCCTTTTCCCTTTTTAAAAAGCACACAATGACTCAGTTGACCTTTTAAGTAGTGCATTACACGTAGTGCAACATGCCAGTGTTCTTCTCGCCTTTGTTGCATAAACTGAGATAGGACATGAACATTGTAGGATAATTTAGGCCTAGTAAAACACAAGTAAATAAGGCACCCAACAAAGCACCGATACTGGCTCGGGTCAGAGAGAAGATCACCATTAGCCAAGGCCAAACGATGATTTTCTTCAATGGGAGTGGACATTGGTTTGCCTCTAAGCAATCCTGCTTCAGCGATGATGTCCAAAGCATATTTGCGTTGGCACAAGAAAAATCTTGTAGGAGACCGGGCAACCTCCACCCCAAGAAAGTATTTTAATTTACCTAAATCCTTTATATGGAAACATTGATGAAGATAACCTTTGAATGTCGCAATGGCCTCACAATGGTTTCACGCAATGACAAGATCATCCACATAGACTAACAAGACTAGTTGTACATCTTCTTTTAATAAAAAATGAATAAGGAGTGATCGAATGGAGAGATTTGGAATTCGTATTGATGAAGAGCATTTGACAGCTTAGAAAATCGACACCAAGGGGCTTGACGAAGGCCATAAATGGACTTGCAGAGACGACACACCATACTAGTCTGAGACACCAAGTATCCTGGTGGCATTTCCGTGTACATGGCTTCCTCTAGAACTCCATGCAGAAAAGCATTATGGACATCCATTTGATGGAGTTCCCAATCTTTGGCTACAACAACTGCCAATACTATCCGAATGGTGACCATCTTTGCCACTGGAGCAAAGGTCTCATCATAGTCAATCCCTTCAACTTAGTGATTTCCCAAGACAACTAATCATACTTTAAAGCGTTCAACACTTTCATCAGAGTGATATTTGATTTTGTAAATCCACTTGCATGGCTTTTTCCCTACCGGTAAAGGGGTAATGTCCTAGGTTCCATTGCTTTGAAGGGCAATGATTTCACTTGTCATTACAATTCTCCATTGAACATGCTGAACAACTTCAGAAAAGTGTACAGGCTCTCGCTCTTGGTGAAGAGTTGCAAGAAAAACTTTGTGTTGCAAGGAGAAGTTGTCACAATTTAGATAATTTATCAACGGGTAGGACATACCTGAGGAAGCTGAATGTGAAGTGAGGATCGAGGACCCAATTGGGATGGTGGTGTTAGTGACATAATCACGAAGCTTTTTTGATGGTTGTTATACACGGTGACCTCTCCTGAGTGTGGCAAAGACAACAAACATGTCATTAACCTCGTCTTCTATCGAACTAGAAGTTTGTTCTGGTGAAGCCTGGGAAGAGGGCACATGTTCTTGTTCTGGTTTCGTGTTTTGGCCCTCCCTAAACTCAGTCTCAAGCACTTCCTCTATCATGAGGTTGGTTTCTCCAATCTCCACAATGTGTTCATAATTATTTATGTTAGAATTGATGGACTTTGTTTCTCAACACCAAAAGGGGGGGGGG
>NC_028351.1:26099092-26127993 GCF_000741045.1 Vigna radiata var. radiata | reverse complement strand
TCAACACCAAGAGGGGGGGGGGGGAATTGGTGTTTTATAAAAACTTGCACTTTTTGTTGGAAAACAGGTAGGCTACGTTTCAACACCAAAAGGGGGGGTGAATTGGTGAGGGTTCAAAATCAGAGTCTTTTTAAAATCTTTTTCGCAAAGTATTAACTTTTACAGTTTCTTGAATCACAAGGAATTAAAATTTCAAGTGCAGCGGAAAATACTAAGTTGACTACGAAAGCAGTAAAGTCAACTGTATGTAAAAGAGTAGGGATAGAGAATTCAAACACAAGTTTTTATATTGGTTCGGCCTCAATGCTTACATCCAGTGTCGTTCCACAATCGGGAAGCAAATGCACTGTAATGGTCAAGGCTTTTATAGAGACCTCCATGTCAAAAATATAAAACACCTCTCTAACCAAAATATAGGCAATATACACAACAAAGATTTTGCAGCAAGATATCCCCTCTTCTGCAATCTTTAACACACTTTGAACAATCCTCAAAGTGTCCAAACCCCGCGAGTCAACTCCCTGTAATCGCAACAGGAACACGACAACAATCTTTAAAAAGATTGATAGAAATCGTGATCAGTAGACGAGCACCACAATATGCAGGGTATGATCAACCAATAAGCACAAAAATCTTTCTCCTTCAAAGAACCTCTTCAAAGATAGATTACCACAGTCTTTTTGATGAGTTCTTAGAGAAATTTCTCAGAGATCACGATCTGTAAATCACAAATGAAAGTGTTAGAATTTCCAAAGTCTTTTATGATTAACTGAGGCACGTCTATTTATAGTTTTCTATAAATCAAATGTTCCTGTAGTCGACTACACTACTAATAAAGTCGACTGTCCTCAGACAGTTATAACAGTTAAGTCAAATAGTAGCAGTCAACAACTAACAAATTGATTTTGCATTTAATACAATTGACTATCATCAATGCAATAACTAACTTTTGAAATATAGTCATTGCTGTTCACAGACATAACAAAAATTCAAACAAAACAACTAAGTCGAATCCACTGCGCATGTAGTCGACTTAGGCACATCAGCACAGTTTGAAAATCTTTTCAATGCAAAATCACACACAACACTATTTTTGAAAGTATGTGTATAGTCACGAGTTTTAATCAACTTACTTCATAATGAAGTCGACTTAAAACTTGTAGCTATGCCACACAATAAAAGTTCATAAAAGTGCATGTGGTTTTCTAATAAAAAACATATGTAATGCAATCACAAATGATGTATTAGAAATAAACTCAGTGAGTATGCATTCATATATCAAGATTAACACAAAACATGTTCAATAAGATATCAATCAATTAAGGAACATAACATGTAAGGCATAACAAAACATGTGTTATTAATAATGTCTTGTCATCATAAAAAACCAGAGTGATTAAAGCACTATGAGATTACGGTTAACTAAACCAATGCTTTCCTTATCAACAATCTTAACACTTTTTAAATTTTTTTTCGCAAATGATAATTTTCTTGAAAGCTTTATTGTGCCGTAAGAAATTGTGTGCAATGAAACATTATGCGTATAAAGACATTGACAGAATGTAAGCTCAAATACAAAGAGATAGGGAGAAGAAAATCAAACTCGGTTTTTATATTTGTTCGACCTCAATGCCTACATCTAGTCACTCTCCCATTTAACCTTAGATTGAAGAGTAATTCACTATAATAATCAGAGTATTATAGCTAAGGATATATAGAGAAAATCTCAAATGTAAACACCTCACCAACTCTCAATCAAATATAGAATAACAAAACCTGCCAACACAGAATTACCCCGTTCTTGTCATAACAACCCTTTAAAATATCCCCTCTCAAAGTCAAGAGTACGTCACTCTTCTTCCTGACGCCACACGTACTGGGAAACAACAAATCAAAGATTGCAAGTCTTCTCTCCTTATCAAACGAGAAACACCTTCAGTTGTGCAAACACAATCAATTAATTCAGTCCAGTCAAGTTGCTTCTCAAGAATGCTTCAAGATCTGTCAAACTTTTCTCGTTCTTGATTCTTGGAGCTTTTGATCAATTTGTAAAACCTCTCAGATGAAAATCAATCAGATATGAAAATGTAAGTCTTAATTCCTCTTTTTTAGAAAATAACAATGCATTAATATATAGTTTATATCAGTCCTAACACAAAGCAATCAATTACTACACTAATGTAATCGATTGCATTAAACACATGTAACATAAATACAACAGTCAAAACACATAATTCAATGTTCAATTAATGTAATCTATTCTCATTAAATGATTAGTCAAACACATTTAAAAAAATGATCGTTATAGTAGTTATGACAAGCATAAGTCAATTTCCAAATCATCATAGACTTAATTGAATACATAGACCATGTAATTGATTAAGCTTTAGCACTTAAAAGATTTTTGAAAACTTTTCTTTTCAAAAACTCATCAGAGCACATTTCAAAAAGACATGTGCAAACACATGAGTTTTAATCGATTCACCAACTAATGTAACCCATTCAAAACTAGTTATTTTGCCTTAGTTCAAAATACAAGTTGTCTGATGACCTTAACTGATTATCACAACACTATAATCGATTAAGTCATGCGGATATGATTTTGTGCATGTGGTTTTCATATCACCAAAACATACATTATGCATACACATATATAATCACTTCACAAACATAATAGTATGCATCAATCAACATAATATATCAACAAGTGTGACAAACAAAATATGTGCATATTTCACAGTATGCATGTACACATTCAATCATATAACACATAACACAATACACATTCATGTGTTTTTATTATCAATGTGTTGCCATCATCAAAATCCAACATCACAAGTATTAGTTTTAACTAACACAGTGCACCCCCTATCAACAATTTGTTTTACCAACATCGATAAAGGGTAACTCTACTTTTGAAGGTTCTCTATGGACGATAGAGGCAAACAAAAATTCATGTTCAACAAACTTGACATTTCTTGAAACCCAGTAGACTTCTCTTTCCAAATAAAACAATTTCCATCCCTTTTGTCCAGCTGAATATCCAAGAAGCACACTCTCTCGACTTTTACTGGTGAATTTATCACCTTTCCTATCTTCGTTATGAAAGCATCCAAAAACCTGCAAATGGTCATAGGTGGGCGACATCCCATTCACTATTTCATATGGAGTTCTTCCTAAGAGAATTGTTGAAGGTGTACGATTGATCAAGTAACCTGCGGTCAAAACGCATTCGCCCCAAAACCTAAGCGGAAGCTGTCAATAGAGAGCGTGATACATTTAGAATGTGTTGATGCTTTTGCTCGACTCTTCCATTTTGGTGGAGGTGTTCCGGTGCATGAGGTTTGATGTAGTATCCCATGTTGCTTAAAATATCGTTGAAGGCACATAAATTTTTTTCCATTGTCACGTTGTATCATTTTGACTTGTTTATTGTATTATTGTTCTATTAAAGCAATGAAAATCATTAGGGTTTGTGACACAACTTTCACAATGTATTAAATAAAAAACGTTGTATGCTTGAGAATCGCTTAAAGAGAATTTATTCCTACTTTGCTTCGATTTCTTACACACTTCACACACTCTACTTGTATCCTTATTACTATGCCCAATGGTCATATTTAAAATCTTTTCAATAATTTGGTAAGCAGGATGTCCCATTCGTTTGTGCCAAATCTTGAGTTGACTTTTTATATTGATATGATAAGCCTACGCCACTGACACCACGATACCAATAGAGCTCATCTTTCAATTCACCCACTCCAATCATCATCCTCAAAGTGTGGTCCTACACTGCACACAATTTATAAGTAAAATGCATTATACATTTTTCTTCATCTATCAATTGTGATACTAAAATCAAGTTATGATTCAACTCCGGAACATATAGAACATTTTCAACGAAAACTGATCCTTCTTTGTTTGCCACCAACAGTTCACCATTTGATAGTCCCACATGGTATCCTTCCAAAACTTGACTTTTTCCTGTCATATGGTTAGAAGCGCCACTGTCAACAATCCACACGTCACATGCTTTCTTACCGGTCATCTTTTCAGTTGCATTTGCCTTGTGAGAATTCAACATGGCTACCAATTTCCATTGCTCGTTGCTTAGTCTTACCACTTCTTGTTTTCTGGTGTATGTTATACATTAACACGAGGTGTTCCTCATTTCCCTCGAAAGTTCTTTGTTGATTTCTTCTGCTATTTTTGATTTCATTTTGTGGCCTTTCTCCCCACCAATCTGGATAACTGACAATCTCGAAGCAATTGCCCTTGTCATGTCTCGTCCTTCCAAAATGTGTGCAAACAATTGATTTTTCGTTTGCTTCATTGGGCAATTTGTTCTTAGTTTCTATTGCACAACCAGTTCCACAATCATTCCTCGCTCTTCTTTGGACCTAGTGATCATTCTTACCCTTTCTTCTTATACCATGGTGGCATATACCCGGTTTAATGAGGGTAATGGATTTGTTCCTAAAATATTTGATCATGTTGTTCCATAGCTCTCGTCATCTAGCCCCATCAGAAATTGATGGACTTTTTCATCTTCTCTCCATTTCTCAAGTTTAGTCACAATATTACACTTGCATCCACCACATTTAGATTGGCGGGTATCTCCACATAGTTGTGAGGGGGAGATTTGTTGGGTTATTGGGTTCTCTTCCTATGTGAAGAATAGACCCAAATAGTATGGTCCATTATGTCTCATTAGGTTAAAATGAGATGGGTCAGATTAGTAGAGCACAAGAGAGTCATTTTGAAGAGAGGCAAAAGCCAAGTGAGAGAAAAAGAAAGAGAGAAAGCCATTCCCGCATAACCCTAAACCTGAACTAGTGTTTTTGACGCTGTGAAGTCGTTAACCGTTGGATCAAGCTGAGTTTTGGACAGTAGGTTCCAGACATATGGTTCTTCATTCTGACCGCTCGGATCGTCAATCGGAGGTCTAGTTTGGGAGAAATCGGTCCCGAACCAGCAGCCCTGTTTTGGAGGATTTTCATCTTCTTTGTTCTCATTTGTAAGCATTTGTGCTTAGTTAATTTGGCTTATTGAAAATACCATTTGGTATTATTATTGGAGACTCTTCTGTACCCTATTATTGATCATAGTGGATTTTTTCTTTGGTCTGGACGACTCGTGGTTTTTACCCTTGCATTGAGGGGTTTTCCACGTTAAAAATTGTTGGTGTCTCTTTGTGCTTTGGATTCTATTTTTGTTCTATTTGTTTGGTGCTCCTCGTAGATTCTCGCAAGAAGGGGGATTGAATTTCCGCTGCATTATTACTCCTTGATAAGTTGTTATTTGTTTTGGCCCTTTCCCCATCAGAGTGGCATCAGAGCTCTTTGGTTAAGGGACTATTTAATTTGCGTGAATGGTGGAGGCACATAGAAAATTGATTCCGTTGAATGGAGAAAATTATCACTTATGGAAAGGCAAGACGAAGGACTTGCTATTTGTGAAAAATTTGCATCTTCCTATTTTTGCTTCCAATAAGCCAAAATTCAAGTCAGATGAAGAATGGGATTTTGAACATCAACAGGTATGTGGATTTATCAGGCAGTTTGTTGATGACAATGTCCATAATTTTGTTGCTAATGAGACACATGCGAGAAGCCTATGGGATAAGCTTGAGTCCTTGTATGCCTCTAAGTCAGGGACTAATAAATTGTATTTGCTGAAAAATTTTGTGGAGTTAAAGTATAAGGAAGGAATTCCTGTTTCAAATCACTTGAGTGAATTTCAAGGAAGCTATGATCAATTAGCAGGAGTGGGTATAAAATTTGATGATGATCTATTGGGCTTATTCTTATTAAACTCTTTACCGGGTTCGTGGGAAACATTTCGGGTTTCCATGATAAGTGTTATCCCTAATGGTGATATTTCTTTGCAAATGACAAAGAGTGATGCTCTTAATGAGGAGAAGAGAAGGAAGACGCAGGGTACTTCATCTCATTCAGAAGTGCTTATTACAGAGAATAGGGGGAGAAACCAAAAGAAAGAACAAAACAGTGGTAGAGATAAAAGCAGGAGCAAGTCCAAGTCTCGGTACAAGAATGTGGAGTGTCACTATTGTCACAAAACAGGGCATATAAAGAAGAACTGTTTTTTGTGGAAGAAAGAGAACAAAGACAAAAAGGGTAAGCAAAGAGAAAGAGATAATGATGATGGTGATCGTGTTACTACTACTACATGTGGTGACCTTGTTTGTCTTCGTGATTATGACACTATTAATCTTGTATCTGATGAGAGCATGTGGATAATTGATAGTGGTGTTACACTGCATGTTACATCCAAGAAGGAGTTCTTCATATCTTATACGCCTGGTGATTTTGGAGTATTGAAGATGGGTAATGATAGGGTGTCTAAAGTTATCTTCATATCTTATACGCCTGGTGATTTTGGAGTATTGAAGATGGGTAATGATAGGGTGTCTAAAGTTATNGGTAATGATAGGGTGTCTAAAGTTATCTTCATATCTTATACGCCTGGTGATTTTGGAGTATTGAAGATGGGTAATGATAGGGTGTCTAAAGTTATTGGTGTTGGTGATGTTCACTTGCAAACCAACATGGGTATGCAGTTGCTGCTTAAAGGAGTTAAACATGCTCCAGATGTTCGCTTTAACTTGATTTTTGTGCAGGTACTTGATGATGGTGGATTTGATAACCACTTTGGTTCTGGAAAATGGAAGCTCACCAAAGGTAACTTGATTGTGGCTAAAGGGGAGAAAAACTCCAAGCTTTATTGGACAAAAGCTTTGGTTGCTAAAGATAGTGTGAATGTCGTGTACATGGAGTCATCTTTGTGGCACAGAAGGCTTGGGCACATCAGTGAAAAGGGGCTTAACTGTTTAGCTAAAAAGGATGTTCTCTCAGGATTGAAGAATGTAGAGTTGGAGAAATGTTCTCACTGCATGGCTGGTAAACAAACTAGAGTATCCTTCAAGAAGCATCCTCCGTCTAGGAAGTCAGAGTTGCTTGAATTGGTGCATTCTGATGTTTGTGGCCCGTTGAAGGTAAAGTCTTTTAGTGGTGCACTTTACTTTGTTACTTTTATTGATGATTGTTCCAGGAAGCTTTGGGTTTATGCACTATAGAGAAAGGACCAAGTGTTGGACAAGTTTAAAGAATTCCATGCTTTGGTTGAGAGGCAGTCAAGCAAGAAGCTGAAGCGCATTCGTACTGACAATGGTGGTGAGTATTGTGGACCATTTTATGCTTATTGTAGACAATATGGTATTGCACATGAGAAGACTCCTCCCAAAACTCCTCAGCTGAATGGTTTAGCGGAGAGGATGAACAAGACATTGATTAAAAGAGTTAGGTGTATGCTTTCTGAAGCAAAATTGCCTAAGCATTTATGGGGTGAGGCATTGTTTACAGCAGTGCATGTTATTAATCTAAGTCCTGCAGTTGCTTTGAACTCTGAGGTACCAGATAAGATTTGGTTTGGCAAGAATGTTACTTATGATCACTTACGTGTCTTCGGTTGTAAAGCATATGTTCATGTTTCGAAGGATGAAAGATCCAAGTTGGATGTGAAGACAAGGCAATGCATCTTCATTGGTTTTGGTCAGGATGAATTTGGCTACAAGTTGTATGACCCCGTTGAAAAGAAAGTTGTTAGAAGTCGTGATGTGCAATTCATGGAAGATCAAACTATTGAAGATATTGATAAGGTGGAGAAGTCTACTCCTAAGGAAGACGGTAATGTGACTGATGTTGATCCAATTCGGTTGTCTATTAATGNTTTGGATATTGATGTTCATGATGATGAACAAAATGGTGATATTGATAATNANNAGGTTGGAGATAGCTTGGATGTTCCTATTGATAATGTTGATGAAGAGGAACATGATGAGAGTCTTGGTGATGTACTTGAGCTACCTGAAACTCAACCTAGAAGATCGGACAGGCCAAAACAACCTTCTAAGAAGTACTCTACCGATGAGTATGTGATGTTGACTGATGAGGGAGAACCTGAATGTTATGAGGAGGCCGTTGAAAGTGAAGAAAAGCAAAAGTGGTTGGATGCAATACAGGATGAGATGAAATCTCTGCATGATAATCACACTTATGACTTGGTGAAGTTGCCTAAGGGTAAGAGAGCCTTAGAGAACAGGTGGATCTTTAGGGTGAAACAAGAGAGCAATTCTACATCTACCAGATATAAAGCCAGATTAGTGGTGAAAGGCTTTAGACAAAGAAAGGGTGTTGACTTCAATGAGATTTTCTCACCTGTGGTAAGGATGACATCTATCCGAACTGTGTTAAGTTTAGCTGCTACTCTTGATTTGGAGGTTGAGCATATGGATGTGAAGACAACCTTCCTTCATGGTGATTTGGAGGAAGAGATTTACATGAAGCAACCAGATGGTTTTCTTGTTAAAGGCAAGGAAAACTATGTGTGTAGGCTACGAAAAAGCCTATATGGTTTAAAGCAGGCTCCGAGGCAATGGTATAAGAAGTTTGAGTCTGTTATGTGTGAGCAAGGCTACAAGAAGACTACTTCTGACCATTGTGTTTTTGTCAGGAAATTTTCTGAGATTGATTTCATTATACTGTTGTTATATGTGGATGACATGCTTATTGTTGGAAAAGATGTTTCCAAATTTCACAGGTTGAAGAAGTAACTGGGCGAGTCATTTGCCATGACAGACATGGGAGCTGCTAAGAAGATTCTTGGTATAAGTATCACTCGTGATAGAAAAGAGAAGAAACTTTGGCTATCACAGGAGCACTACATTCAGAAGGTGTTGCAAAGATTCCAAATGGAGAATGCTAAGGTTGTAAGTACTCCTCTTGCTACTCATTTTAAGTTGAGTGTTAAACATAGTCCTTCAAATGAAGTTCAGAAGATAGCTATGAGAAAAGTTCCTTATGCTTCTGCGGTGGGTAGTTTGATGTATGCAATGGTATGTACAAGGCCTGATATTGCACACGCTGTTGGTACAGTTAGCAGAATTCTGTCAAATCCAGGTAGAGAGCATTGGAATGTTGTGAAATGGATTTTGAGGTATCTTCGTGGTACTAATGGTTTGAGGCTTTGTTTTGGAGGTGATAAGCCTACTTTGGTGGGTTACTCAGATTTAGATATGGCTGGAGACATTGATTCCAGAAAGTCCACTTCAGGCTATTTGATTCAGTTTGTAGGGGGAGCCTTGGCTTGACAATCAAAGTTGCAAAAGTGTGTGGCGTTGTCTACTACTGAGGTAGAATTCATTGCACTTACTGAAGCATGCAAGGAGTTGTTATGGGTGAAGAAATTCTTGCAGTTGTTTGGTTTTGTGCAAGATAAATACTTGTTGTATTGTGACAGTCAAAGTGCTATTCATCTTGGTAAGAATCCAACTTTTCATTCTAAATCTAAACATATTGATGTGAGGTATCATTGGATACGTGATGTTTTGGATGCTAAGTTGGTAGAGCTAGCTAAAGTTCATACAGATGATAATGGTGCCGATATGATGACCAAGGCATTGCCAAGAGGAAAGTTTGAAGTTTGTTGTGAGATCGCCGGTTTGGCGGATATCTCCACATAGTTGTGAGGGGAAGATTTGTTAGGTTATTGGGCTCCCTTCATATGTGGAGAATAGGCCCAAATAGTGTGGTCCATTATGTCTCATTAGGTTAAAATGAGATGGGTCAGATTAGTAGAGCACAAGAGAGTCATTTTGAAGAGAGGCAAAAGGCAAGTGAGAGAAAAAGAAAGAGAGAAAGTCATTCCCGCATAACCCTAAACCTGCACTGGTGTTTTCGTCGCTGTGAAGTCGTTAACCATTGGATCGAGCTGAGTTTTGGACAGTAAGTTCCAGACATATGGTTCTTCATTCTGACCGTTCGGATCGTCAATCGGAGGTCTAGATTGGGAGAAATTGATCCCGCACCATTAGCCCTGTTTTGGAGAATTTTAATCTTTTTTGTTCTCATTTGTAAGCATTTGTGCCTAGTTAATTTGGCTTATTGAAAATACCTTTTGGTATTATTATTGGAGACTCATTTGTACCCTATTATTGATCATAGTGGATTTTTCTTTGGTCTGGACGACTCGTGGTTTTTACCCTTGCATTGAGGGGTTTTCCACGTTAAAAATTGTTGGTGTCTCTTTGTGCTTTGGATCTATTTTTGTTCTATTTGTTTGGTGCTCCTCGTAGATTCTCGCAAGAAGGGGGATTGAATTTCCGCTGCATTATTACTCCTTGATAAGTTGTTATTTGTTTTGGCCTTTTTCTCATCAATCCCATCCTTCCAAAATGTGTGCAAACAATTGATTTTTCTTTTGCTTCATTGGGCAATTTGTTCTTAGTTTCTATTGCACAGCCAATCCCACAATCATTCCTCACTCTTCTTTGGACCTAGTGATCATTCTCACCCTTTCTTCTTATACCATGGTGGCATATACCCGATTTAATGAGGGTAATGGATTTGTTGCGAAAATATTTGATCATGTTGTTCCATAGCTCTCGTCATCTAGCCCCATAAAAAATTGATGGACTTTTTCATCTTCTCTCCATTTCTCAAGTTTAGTCACAATATCACACTTGCATCCACCACATTTAGATTGTGGGATTTGCTAATAATTTGCCAGTTCATCTCATAATATTTTCAGCTTCCCATTATAAGCAACCATTGTCATTCCTTTGTTTGCATTCCGCCAATTTTGACTTTAACTGCTGAATTCTTGGTCCATTAATCATTCCTTGATGTCATCTCATAGATCCTTTGCGTTTTCAGTGTAGGCAATAGTGGAACGCAAATTAGGTTTAATGGTGTTTAGTATTCAAGGAACAAGCATGGATTGAATTGTCCATCAATCTTCCATCTTGAATGTCATTTTTAGGTTTCGTGTGAGTTCCATCTATGAAACCCCATTTTTTTTAGCCTGCAAAGAGATCTTTACCACCTTGGCCCATTCCTCATAGTTTTCTCCTTTGAATTGCACATGTAATAACATTTTCGGGATTATCACTGGCACTCAAATAGTAAGGCGATGAATTTCATGCTTTTCTCCTTCATTTGCCATTTCAGCAAGGCTACGTTCTGGGCAATGAAATGTCAGAAATAAGGCTCTGATACCGTACCAAAAATGTATCAAAAGTATGTTGCTTTCCTTTCTCACAATGTGTCAATATATACATGAAAAGGAAAAATGAATCCTAACTACGATCACGCTAACTAAAGCTATTAAAGCTGGCAACTACAATTTTGTCAACATTCACAGATATTGCTTTGCTGTAATAAAGACTAAGTAGCTTATAATAATGATATGGACCTACAATAATATATTTTATTCTTATTAATATTACATAAATTTCCTTCAGTAATAATTTTTTAATTTTTGCAAAATTATATTCTTAAATTTAAGAATTTTCTCAAAACTTTGTGTTGGAGATTAGAAGTCGTTCATGTTATAAAATGACAACACCGAGAATATCGTAAGTATATATTCAAAGCAATTCAACGATTTCTTCCTTAAAAGAGAATTGGTGAGACATTTTTTCTTGATTATTGGCTTCCAGAGAGTACTTTAATGGAGTATCGAAATTTTACATTCTAAGAAAAAAAAAATACTTCTTGAAATATAAAAAATTAATAAAGTAAACTATGGAAGTCTTAGACAATTTTAACATTGGAAAAATACTTTGAAATGTTTTAAGTTGGAAGATCTCAAAAATACTTTTACTTCATAATTATAAAGTTTTTTCTTCTCAATTCATGCACGAAAAACACAAAAGGTTTATATAGGAATTCGCAAAACTACTATTGTAAACTAAAACCAAACATGTTCTTAAAATTCTAAAATTTCGAAAGGAATGTTTTTGAAAAAAATAAAAAAAATTAATGACATGGGCCATAAAAAGACTAGGCCTATGCTGAGCCCAAGATCCATAAAAATTACAAATACTTTGAAACTAAAGAAAAGAGAAAGAAGAAGAAAACATTGACTCAAAAGGGTTACACGAAAAACTTACCTCCAAAAGCAGAAGCACTGAAACTAGTGAAGTGATTCATGGCTACAGAGGAAGAAAGTGCGGTGAAGGAGCCTTTGGATCTCATTAGGCTCAGCCTTGACGAACGTATCTACGTTAAGCTCCGTTCTGACAGAGAGCTTCGTGGAAAACTTCACGTAATTTTCATTTCTTTTTCTCCTTTTCATCAATTTCTGTTTGTTTTTCCGCACTCTTTTCTTGTGGTTACCCATTAATGTACAGACTGTATTAGGTTCTCTTAGATGTGAAATTTATGATTTTTAAGGTGTTTTCAAGGTAATTGAAATCTGGGTTGCTTGCAATTAGTGGCAATTTTGTGCCTTTCTGACTGCCCTAACGTACTAATGGGTTGTTTAGTACTTTCCTGTGGGGATTGAGTTGAATCTTTGATTTTCCAATTTTGGGTTTTGGAAGGATTTGTTGTTGGTCGCTGAACGGAAATTTTAGTGTTTTGAACTAGAATTTAAAATAAACTGGTTTGGGATGAGGGATGATAAGTATGTATTGTTAGCTTTTAATATTTGTTTAATTCTTTGTTGGCTAAGGACTTCATGCAACCGGTTGAAGATTAGGTTAGAGTAGTATGAACCCTTTGGGATTTCTAAGCCCTTTATGCTGAAAGGATTTAAATGGTTGGATGAGAGTAACATATTGAAATGATTATGTTGTTTTCGAAGGTTCTTTAAGTGCTTTAACTAAGTAATTTTTTTGGAGGGGGGTTGGTTGGTGTTTTTATGCGTTTATTTATTACTCTTCTTGAATACCTATAAGATTACAATGAGTTTGTTAATTAATTTACCAAACGTTTCCTTTTTGTGAGTTGAAACTAAGCTGTGTTTACAATGAATTTTATGAATTACACGTGCTTGTCGTTGGTCTTTCTTCTTAATTTGATAGAGTATAAATATGAGAAATATGTTAACTACATAGGTTTCAGATTTCAGTTTGTTATGAAATGGGTGATGACTGGTGAGGTGAGCTTTCAGCACGAAACCTGAAAATCAGGGACGCATAAGCTTGTGATGTGCTTAATAGTTTGAGTCCAATAATTTGATACTACTTGTAAAATTGCTGAACTGGAACTCTGGAAGCAACCTCTGTATCTCCCCTATGGCATCACTTGTCTGACTTGTAACTGAATGAAACTACTATGTCTAATCTAATTAATGGTGTAATTTACTTAGTTACCCAACTACACCTATTAATCTTTCAAATCTGATCTCTAATAGTTATTTTGCTTCTCCTTATCTTCTGTGCAAAGCGTAATGGTTATTTGAAGAAGTAGTGAGTTGTCTGATGGATAAAATATTTTTAAATGACACACAGAAGTTAAAATGAGACATTATGAGTTTGGAGTGTCTATGTTGTTTTTCTAAAGGGTCTTAACATGGATTAAATTTGGATCTGATTAGTGCCTAAGATATGCTTCCCCTAAAATTTGTTTAAGGATTCATATTTAGTACACAGGAAAGACTTGTCTTTCTTTCTCATTTATTTATTTACTGCCACGGAGTCAAATAATCTGTTGTCATGACATAACTAGGGTTAATGGAATCTATTTGATCTGTATCTAGTCTAAAATTATTAAACTTTTATTTCGAATTAAAAAGGTAACGTACAGAAAATATGAATTGCTTTATATTTAGGTTGCCCAAGCAAAATTTTGTATGGGGAAAATCGTTTTATAACTATTTTATCTGCCTCCTTCTATTTCTCAATTTATACCGGGTTTTCAATTTGGAATTGCAGGCTTACGATCAACATCTTAATATGATTCTTGGTGATGTTGAAGAGATTGTTACTACTGTGGAAATTGATGACGAGACATATGAAGAAATTGTGAGGGTAAGTTATAATCAGCAAAAAAGGAAAAATACATATATATTGTATTTTGGCAAAGCTAAGTGGTAGAACTATGATTAATTGATAGAAAATTTGTGAGGTTAACAAAAAAATTGTTGAATGGACTAAGATATGGTAAAAGAAAGTGTTCATCAGTGATAAATGTATAGTGAAGCTAGACCCTTCTGGTTCTGGGTATTTTTCAAATGAGACTATAGGCATTATGCTTTCCCGCTACTGACCTTATTATTTCACAACTTGGATGCTAACATGTGAGCAGAGCTATTTATTTGACTGACTTTCTACTGGGAAAAGAAAAAGTTTGTCTTTTATAAACTGTAATGCATTATGTAGAGCCAAAGAGGAACCATCTTTGAGATTTTGTTCATATGTAGGGAATGCCAAATGCATATATTTACGAACTTCAATCTGCATCAACCTTCAAATTGCTTCTATCAAACTAAAGGCAAATGCATGCTACATTATTTCTATGATAAATTTCTTTGGATGATCATTTGTTTTCTTTCTGATTGCAGACTACTAAGCGGACGGTTCCTTTCCTGTTTGTTAGGGGAGATGGGGTGATATTGGTTTCCCCGCCCTTGAGGACTGCATAACATGAACCCATGATGAACTATGTGATCATTTGAATAACAAGTGTCACTGTTTATGAAATTGTACAACTTAAGTAGTGATCTCCTTTCTTATGATTAGATTAGCTACTTAATTGGCTTGTGTGCTAGAGATTTGTGTTAGACAGTCAATTTTCAATCATCTTTATAGCTTAAAAGAATCATGGCATGCACATGTAAACAAGGATTTTTGCTGTTGTGTGGAGCTGCCATTATATCACTGACTCCATGAAAAGTGTAGGCCATGGTTCTTGATTTGATATCTCTTCTTCATGTCCTTGTTTAGTTTTCGTTACAATAGAAGATATTAGAATTGGGATGATATTCCAGTTTGGTGCATCTAATTATGAAGTTTCCAAACATTTCTTTAGTTAAAGGGAAACATTTTTTCCAAAGAAAAAATTGAGATAATTTTACATTCATGATTTGAAGGATACAGGTAGCTTATTATAGTTGAAAGCACGGTGGAATCATTAATGATTTTTTTGATAGAGGTAAGAATTGGTTGGTTCGAAATAAGTTGGTATAGTGAAAAGAGAAATTAAGGTACGTGATAGAAAAAAATAAAGATGAAAATGAGAAGAGATAGAGAAATAAATGATGAATAATACAGTGTGATCGATTATTTTTCACAATTAGGATCACAAGCTCAACCAAAAGCTTATGATTTATTTGTATTTATAGTTACATATAAGTGTTAATCCTCTATCAAGTTTCAGATTTAATAAGTTTTTCCGACGAAAAAATGTCTAGCAATTTGAGGTTCAGTGTTTTTTTCCATAATTAGTTAATGACCGATTGAATTTTTTGTTTTTGTTGCCCATTTTTAGTCTTTTCAGACATTATTTATTATTATTTGTTTTAGGATGAACGGACTTATGTTTCTTATACATTACATTATTTAGACTTGTATATCTTCACGAATTGGGGAAATAGAGCTCACGAGTGTTTTGAAATGTGTGTTTTTATTATAGTCTTTTGAAATAAAAAGTGATGAAAGTGTGTCAATGACGATGCAGTAGTAACTAAAAGGTTTGCCGATTTAACTTTGAAATGCTTTTGAAGGCAATACAAGCAGTAATTCCTTCACCTGTAACATACTAAATTGCTACTTTATTCTAAATAAATTTTATAACCATGACAGACATGCTAACCCATTTATTAGCATATATACAGAGCAGCTAAGAAGTTCTCTATAAGAACCTGCTAATAACAATTGAAAAAAAAAGAGGGGAAAACAAGAGCCTCTGAGTAGCCAAAAGTGCAAGTAAAATTAACCATTTTCAGTATCATTCTTCTTTAGCCTCAGCAGCATAAAGCGCTTTGATTTCCTCAACATCATCATAGCTACCAAGGAAAACGGGAGATCGCTCGTGCAACTTCGTTGGAATTAAATCAAGTGCCTGATCACATATAACATTCATCAGTTCATTGCCAAATGGTGCCTTTGAAACTACATAGCCATATTTCCTTTGGTTGCATTTGGTAGGGAGAAAGAAAAAAGAATCGATGAAGGGTTAATACGTAGTGAATCTCATACTATTCCAACTTTGTTTTCATTCCATCAAAGAACTACAAAATACTAATGGATCTCATTTTTTTAATTTTCATTTCACATCATTTTCATTCTCTCTTTACACTCCCCTCCACCTATTTTCGTACCGAACGAAACATTAGAAAGAGTGTGCGTAGGGGTGATTCAAGCTTCAAGTTAAAAAAAGAAATGGTTTAATTAATATTTTGGTCTTTATGTGCTCTAGTTTATACGAAACACGTATCAAAACCGGGCATGATACAAACACTGGCATACAAGAAAAGACTTGGAGACACCACATACACGCAGAGAGAAAGAATAATGAAATGAGTAATAAAACAAAATGTTAAAGTTGATGAAGTAAAGCCTAGTTAGTATTAACGTGTGTCCATGCATTGGTGTCTTTCAATTTTGTGAAGGTGTTAGTTTGTGTCAAAAATATGTCGAACAATTTTCAGAAAATGTTAGCGTGGGAAGAGTACTTCAAATAAGAGAGATGTTTGTGCTTTATAGTTTATATCTAAAAGCTCAATACTTTAATTCTTATAGGGACAATTGTTTTGTTACAGTTTGTTTAAACCAAGGAAAAGTTGGCAGAGTCAGATAAAAATGAATGTAAATTACCCGTTCCTTGCCCGTGAAAGACTGCCCTCCTGCCTGTTCCACCAAAAATGACATTGGGAAGACTTCATACAGAACACTACACAAAGCAGATCAATTAATAAGCCAACAATTTCAAATGAATGAATGAATGAATAAATATGAAGGTTAACATGACATACCGAAGTTTTCCATTTGGATTTTTCTTGTCACCAGGGTACAAAAAGATGCCTCCGTAAAGCAATGTACGATGAACATCAGCTACCATGCTGTTAATGAATAGACATGTCATAAATTGAAAAAGAAGTTGAAACTTATAGGTTAGTCATTCTGTGGTCTGATTCAAGAGCAGTACTTCTTGAGGATAATGCAAACCAAAGTTGAGTTGAACTCATAATAGCTATTAACAAACTCTGTTAGCAGATTACTTTCAGAGCAGTTGAACATTATATGTAGTTCTGAGCATATATGACTATTGAAGCATCCCATTCTTCAGAACACCCGAATTATCATTTTTCTTATTGCTTTTTTGTGAACAAACGAACTGAGTTATCAATTTAACAATTGCAGCTATGGATTACATCACAGGTCTTTTTGTCTTCTATTCTATGACTCATCCTTTATATATTGCTCCGGTAAATTTCAACCAGAAGAAAGTTCACTGTTCAGAGTAAATTGATGTGTAATTTAGAGTGAAGGTAAAAAAAATGTTAGACCAGAAAATAAAAACAAACTGCTTGGAAATTGATGATACTTGAAAAACTATGGCAACGAGTGCTAATTAAAGATAGCCCTTTAATACTTGAACTCAACTTTACTCTTAGTTGAAAATTTCAAAGCTTCATTATGGAACAAACCATTACCAAGGAGAGTCTTAGGTGACTTCTTTTTATTTATTCATTATTAAATGTAACTCTTCGTACCTGTTTTTAAATTTAACTTTGGTCTGATTATTATTTCTAATCGTTGTTTGCATTAGCTGCTAGAAAATAAGAAGTTGCAGGGTGGCAATTAACTAATTCAACTGAGGACTGAAAGAAGGGCGCTAAGTAAATTGAACTGCTTCAAGGATTGAGAATCCAATTATACCTTCCAATATATCTTAGAGACTTTGGCGATGAACCATCTTCTGGAAACTTGCATTTTTCAACGTAACTGAACAGAAGCAAAAAAAAAACAAATTACAAGATGGGAAAATTTGCTCTGTAGTACATGAGAACACTATAACATTACTGAATTCGAACATACGCTGTAGTAGGACCATCCCAGTGTTTGGCATTTCCTTCATTAACTGAATAAATCTTTCCTTTATTTGGAATCTGCACAAAGAACAACACATGAATGATCAGCATATGCCTCAAGTGACCCACAGATGGCGTGGTTATACGCGTGTTTATATTCTATATGAGTTGGTGCACTAACTTTCTCTGCCTTAAAATCAGGTAAAGATACAGTTGCGATGATAAAAAAATCATGGATATATATCAAAGAACACTGGACAGTAACATAATTCCTACTTTCGAGTACATTTATATTATTCGAGGAGAACAGATAATGTCAATAATTCCTTTTATTTCAATCATCTAAATAGTTAATAAATATTGTTGGGCAAAATATGGTTCTTCAAAATAGTTTGAAATTGAACATAAGTCCTTATAAAATTTAATACATGTTTTTAGTTCCTATATTGTAATACAAAATACATGCTTTTAATCCCTGAAAAAGGGTTAAAACTACATTATTTTTGGTAGAAGATATTAAAATTGCATTTAGTTTTATATAGATTAAAACTGAATTTTAAGATATTTTGAGGGACCCAGATATATTATACCTAATATTGTCCATCATTTTATTCTAAAGACACAACATGATTAGTTGTCATCCTAACTAAATTAAAATAAGTTGAGCAAGCTCGTATGGGAAGAAAAGCATCCGGCATCCAATTTTAAATTGCTCAGTCTTTGACCAAAGACAGGGCATAGTTTAAGGTCAAGAGAAGTTTTTCGTTAGATTCAGTGTGAACAAATAGAAAATGAAGCAGGTGCTGACTTTCTTAAGAGCCGAGAAGCCAGGCAAGCATTTCCTGAGAGAAGATAATTTTTATTAGTGACGCATAAGTGATAAGAGTAATACCTTAATGCCAGGGTGAGTTAGGATGAATTCACCAAGAGATGGGTCAAGGGTGAAACCATTAACACCAGCTCCAGTACTTAACACAAGCTGCAAAAACAAATAGGTATTCCAGAAAAGTTTTTATTATGAAAACAAAGGAAAAGTTTTAGTCCTCAGCTATTCCAGAAAAAAAGAAGAATGAATATTGTTTTCTACTTCCCCCAAAAATGTGAAACAAAAATTCATACCATTATGCTAAATTTTGTCCAAAAGGATAAAATATGTAACAGAAAGAAGAAAAAGCAGAAAAGGCGCACCCAACAAATACTGGTATCTAAATTCTAAGCAATAAAAAATTATATAGCCTTGTCATACCGTGCAAGAGCTTCCATACATACAATAACCAGCTGCCACCATTTTCTTCCCAGGACGCAGGACATCCTTTATAGTTGGTTCATGGATATCTGCTAACGTATAAATTCCAAAAATCTACAACATATTCAATTGGCAGACGCAATATCCAGTTAGTCCAGAATTTTGATCCTTCCATACATAACTCAAGCAGCAGAGCATTTCCCTTAAAAGCACAATTATAGTACTATTATTATTATTATTGTTGTTATTATTATTATTATTATTATTATTATTATTACTATTATTGGTGGTGGCGGCCAAAAGTTACATGTACTTGTGTAGTTTCCTTAGATGATTTTGTTACAGCTGTTTTTAGTTAAAATTGAAGTTTACTTCAGTAAAAACATTGCATTATGGAGTCAAGGAATGCTAGTAACACATGATTTCTATCAGACTTTATAATTGACTAAAATTTATTAAAAACTACAAAATCAGTAGATAGAATTATTAAACCTATAAAAATTTTGTTACTTTCTATGCAGAAATAATTTGTTAGCATTTTCTATTAAGTTTAGACCATAATTTTAACTAAGAATAACAAGGAAAACAAGTAACAAATTGCATTTAATTTTTTGTCATAATAGTAATAATTGCAAGATGGAAGAGAGGGGTCGTACAGTGCCAATGGAAACCCCACAATCAATGTTAGACGAGCCATCCAAGGGGTCAAAAACAACACAGTACCTGCCCAACAATTGCAAACGAAAACATCGAACAAACTAATCAGAACAGAAAAATCAAGCAAATGATTTTCTATAAGGTTTTTAATTGCAGAAACTGTCCCATGGTGCAACTGTAACTTGCACAAGTCACAATTGCCCAACAAGTGACAGTGTTGTTGCAACTGTAATTTAAACCCTCATACACAGAACAAAAACTAACAGAACTAGGAAACAGGGAGAATGAACAACTTTCCACGCTTAGAAGGCTCCACAATTATCGCGTCTTCGTCTTCTTCAGAAACCAAGATGCACTGTTCAAAGATAAACAACACTATCACCTGAAGCCTCATTCATTGAATCCCAGCCAAAATAAATAATAAGTAATAAATAAACATATAAATCGAATTTTTAAATTATGATCATGGTTTTGTTGTGATTGTCAAGATGGCGTGAATTTGTGAACAAACATGGGCACCACAAAGTGGTAATAAAAACCTTGATGTTGCAGGCAAAGGACTGCTTTTTTAGACCTTAAAATAACGAAGGTTTAAAAAAATTGTTATGGTTTCGTTGTAATTTCGACATCGTGTAAAATTGTTAACAAATGCATTCATAGAGAATCCAGAACCCTTCACGACTAAATCGTAGTCTGAACCATTTTTAAAACCTCAAAATAAATCAAAATTTTAAATTGGTGTCAGTGTTTTTGCTGTGTAAAATTGTGGACAAATAGAATCGTAAAAAAAAAACCCAAAACCTTGATGTTACAACACAGATCCTTCTTCTGAACCTCAAAATAAATAAAGAAAAAAAAAATCACACAATCACTTACGGTTCGGCCACTGCTTACGAGAGCCTTGATGAAAACCTCATTGGATAGAACATCTAGTTTCTTCTGTTCTTCTCCCTTCATTCCAAACACACATACAACCAATATAAACAAAATAATTAATTAAATAAATAAAATTCACACAATTGTTCATATCACAAGAAATTACAGACAAATAGCCACAACCGTAGAGGCATTGCAAACCGTATTTTAAAATCTCAACACACCAAAAATAAAAAACAGAAAATAAAAAGATATCATCGATCTATATATGAAGAAGCAAGCACACACATACCTGAATATTGGTCTCTCCAGCGAGTCCAATAAGCTTAGCAAGTCCAGCCTGCACAGGACACGATTTATTAACGCAAGCATAAACACATAAACTGTAAAAAAAGTTTCATTAGTCTTCATCTTGATTTTGTAGTAAAATTAATCGAGAAATCGAAGGCAGTACCTTGTTAACCGAGGAGCAAACGAACTTGCAGCCTAGAACAATGTGATTGAGAAGTATGGTGAAATCGCCGCGTGACTCGGGGTGCTTGGATTGCTCGTTCAGCACGAAGCGCGTTATGGTCATCAAGTCCGTGCGCTGTGCATCGGCACTGTGGTCCATTTTCAATTCCAATAATCTTCAACAACCTGAACAACTGCAATCCCACCTGAATGAATACATATATTTATATATTTAAGAAGAAGAAGACGAAATTAAATAATAACGATAAATAAAAAGTAATCAAGTAGAGACCAGTCAATGGCTCCACTTGGGAGATTAGGTACGGATTGCGATAGAAAGGAGTGAGGAAAAGAGAAAAGGATGGGATGGGGCTATTATGACACGTGGCAGTTCAAAGAGTGGAATGTCAGATTTGTTGCTGATGCTCGGGATAACGATTTTTAACTTGTATTTTCCTTCCTACATTCTTCTTTTATAGTGATAAATATTCTTCCTTTTCCTATCATTATGCCTCGAGTTTTGAAAAAAAGTTACAGTCATCTTTTACTTTGACACGTGATTATAAAAAATTCGTTCCTCCCGTTTTGCACGTGTTTTAAAATTTTAATAACATATTTGTTATTATTTGTTTTTTTATTATATTCTTAGTAAACAAAATTATCATAAGAGTATTTCTTTTCAATTTATTATGTTTTATAATTTTTAAAACATTCACATACGCTTTTAAAATGAAATTGGAAAATTTCTTCCTTATGTCAGAAAAATTTCCATATTGCATCTTCTAATAGTTGGTGTTTCCATTAGACAATGCCGTTCCTTTCGACAATAATTATGTCTAAGATCGCTTCTGGTTCTTTATCACTTAAAGATTCATTTGAATCCTGAGGAATTATGCTGTTACTAAATATGTAGCTCGCACATGCTTTTTAAGTAGTGAATATGGGAAAACACTATGTATGCGTGCGTCTAATGGAAGATCTATCTAGTATGTTACAACTCCCACACAATCTGAGATTTTAAATGGTCCAAAACTTTTCGGACACAGCTTCATATTTGCCCCCTACTCGACTGAAATTTGTCCATTTATAGGGTTTCACATCAACGGTTTTTTTTACGTATCTAAACAAAAATGGTTTATTTTTTGCAAAATTTAAACTTTTGTGACTGTAAATTGATAATAAAATTTATTTAAATAGTACTTGATGTAAATGTCATTGATAACGGTCCAAATACTAGTGCAGAAAGAGCTTTAGACGAATGTTATTTTGGATTTTTAATGTCTTTTTCACAACCGATGTCATTACGAGTGACGTTAATGGGACGTCGAACTTCTATATAACAGACGTCTAAACAGACGTCAGTTAGTGCCATGTCCGACGTCACTAAACATCGGTGTAGGCCTAACCCGATGTCTAAGGGTACTATATAGACATCAGAGTAAGCATTAACCGACGTCTTAGAGCACATAAAGACTTCAAACATGTCACTAACTGACGTCTAAGGTCACTATAGACGTCGGTGTATGCATTAACCGACGTCTAACATAGTCGTTGTGTTTTAGTGCAATTTTGTTCCTGTCTTTGGATAGCCTAGTAGCACACTCTGTCTTTGCTAGTTTCCCCCATAAAAAAGCTTGCGTCTTTTGAATTTCTCATGACATTTCAACCCAAAACCGAACCTAGGTTCTTGCTTAGTTCCATTTTCAACCGCAAGAGAGAAAAATTATGATGAAACGATAACTAGGCAACGACCCAGGGTCATTTTTAGGTCGATATGCCACAAGAAATCCAAAAGACGCTGCTTTTTCTTGGAGGCAACTAGCAAAGGCAGAATGTGGTACTACGTAACCCCAAGAGAGGAACAAAACTGCACTAAAACACAACACAAGGAAAACAAATTTTAATCAGTTGAACCAGAAGATAATCGTGTTAGCAAAATGATGAAGATGAAGTTTTGATGAGGCCCAAATCAAATCAAGATATATCAAGATTCATGAAGATCCTTTGAAGACTTATTTTTGTTATNAAAAGCTTTTGTAATAATTGTAGTTTATTGTTTAGGACTTAGATTTTCATTGATTTTGATTCCATATACTTTCATACATTCTAATTAGTGTTAAGAGTCAAAATCGCACTGTTTTAATCAATTAAAACTAGTATTAATCGATTAAAACGAGTAAAAGCTGAAAACTCAACTTTTGCTGTTTTAATAGATTAAAATTCAAATTTTAATCTATTAGCTAATCGATTAAAATTCATTTTAATCGATTAAAAGTGATCGTTGGAGTTTTCTACTTTTGAAAACTAGCCGTTGTACTCATTTTAATCGATTAACACTAATATTAATCAATTAAATGCGTTAAATAGCCAGTTTCGAAGAATGGAAGAGTATTTGCTTGACTCTATAAATAGGCTATCTTTATCCATCAACAACAACTCTTCCCTTGTGCTAAAACACTCAAAACTCTTTGAGAAGTGTGTGCTCTTGCTCAGCTAAGGAAACTCTTGTTTGTGGTGCTGGTACATCGCTACTACGGTGACGGAGGAATAACTGGTTCATCCTTGGTGCGTCTGAGGAGGTGTTTGGAAGAGGGTCATCCTTCGTGAAGTATTCAGAGGAGGTGATTCATCCTTTGTGAAGATTCAAAGGAGGTGGAGTTTCATCTCTTGTGGTATCAAGAGAGGTGGTTTCTAAACTTTTACAAATTGTTTATTTGTGAATGTAGTTTGTAATTGTTTTGTGATTAGTGAACTATTTACCTTGGTTTGAGATAAGCGACTGGATGTAGGATTGGTAAGATCTGAACCAGTATAAAAATTATCCGTGCAAATTTCTCTCAACCTTACTCTTTTATTTATATTTATTATTTGTGTAGTAAGATAAATTGAGTAGAAATTAAAAGGCACACGTTTGAATTAAAAACCCTCTTGGTTTGTTATTCCACGCTAACCATTCCGCTGCAGCCGCTCTGACAATTGGTATCAGAGCTCGATTTGATAGTTACTCAAATGGTAGGATCATATCAAACCTTTGCAGAGGGTGCTTCTATCAATAGACCACCTTTATTCATAGGTGAAAACTATGCATTCTGGAAGGTTAGAATGCAAATTTTTATTGAGTCTATTGATTGTGAGATTTGGGATGTTATTGCTTCTGGTTCGTCGATTCCTACTAACAATTTGCAAGAAGCAAAGCCTCGTGCTCAGTGGACTGTCGATGAAAAGAAAAGAGTTCAAAATGATGTAAAGGCTAGAAACATCATTGCTTCTGCTCTAACGGTTGATGAGTGTTACAGGGTCTCTGTTTGTAAAACTCCTCAAGAGATGTGGGAAATACTGAGAGTGACTCACGAAGGAACAAATGACGTGAAGAGGGCGAGAAAAATTACCTTGATCCAAGAGTATGAAATGTTCAGGATGAAGCAACGAGAAACAATTTCAGATGTTCAGAAACGCTTCACCAACATTGTCAATCATCTCATTGGACTAGGTAAGTCATTTGAAAATGATGAGCTTAACATTAAAATTTTGAAATCTTTAGACAGGTCGTGGCAACCGAAAGTGACTGCGATTTCTGAGTCACAAAACTGCACAACAATGACTATGGCGACATTATTTGAAACTTGACCTTGGAAGACTAGATGAAGAAGAAGCAATGGCAAAAACAAAGAAAAAGAGTCTAGCCTTAAAATCTGAGGTAGAAAGGAGCAAAAGCAAAATAGAAGATGAAGATTAAGAAGAGGAAGAAAATTTGAGACTCATGATAAAAAGGCTCAACAGGTTCATGAAATCAAAAGACAAAGGAAGATTAAAATTTGAAAAGAAAGAAAATCAAGGATCTTCCTCATACTATAAATGTTATGGTTGCGGAGAAAGGGGGCACTTAAAAGCTGACTGCCCAAATCAAAAGAAGAATGAAGAAATAAAGGAAAAGAAATTCTGCAAGAAAAAGAAAGCCTACATCACATGGGACAATGACAATGAAACAATTTCTGATCTTAGCGAATCTGATGAAGTGGCAAACATCTGTTTAGTGGTAGACAACGACGTTGGAAGCCAAGTAAGTACTGCTAGCGATTCTGATGATTATAGTTAATATAGTGAAAGTGAATTGTATGAAACTTATGCTGCTTTACTTGTTGAATCTTAAAAATTAGATAAAGCTCATAAGAAATTGAAAAAGGATTTCAAAAATTTAAAATTAAATTTTGAAAATATTTCTGAAGAAAATAAAAATTTAAAATCAGAATTTGAAAATATTCTTGAAGAAAATAAAAATTTAAAATTAAATTTTGAAAATATTTTTGAAGAAAATAAAGATTTGAAAAATAAAGTTTTATTTTTTGAAAAGGGTAAATTTACTAGTGGTGATGAATGTGCATCTTGCGAAAATTTTAAGAAACTGTTAGATCAAACAACCTTAGGAGAATGCAGTAAAAATAATGAAAATAAGGTTGTTAAAAATAAGTATTTTCCTAAAATTAAAAATAAGCATAATAATAGAACCCGTAGAACATGGGTAGAAAAAGGAACAACTTATAGGAACACAAACTTCATATCATGCTTTTATTGTATGAAAAAGGGTCATACTTCAAATTAATGTAAAATTAAGCATTATGGTGTTCCAAGTGGTAGATATGTTTGGGTTGTAAAATGATTTTATTATTTTTTATATAATCCAAATGACCCTTTTCAACTTTTAAATTTTTCTTAAAAATTTAACTTTTTTAACATTTATTTTTTTTTAAAACAAAAAAACTAAATTTGAGAAATTTTTTCAAGCATGTTGTCTTTGATAAAATTGTGGACCTTGAGGTAAAACCTCTTGAGTCAGTTGAATCAAATGCAGGTAATAATGAAGACTTGCAGAAGACAACAAAAGAATAGAAAAATGATGACAATCGTTAAGACAAAGATCTCAACAATTTATCTTTACGAATTTGGAGACATATCTAAAGGGGTAACGTTAGAAGAGATCTAGAAATTTTAAAAATCTCTTAGGATTGCATTTTTATTCATTCGATCCATTTTATGCATTTTTTTAAAAAAAAAAATAGTCATTTTTTTTTGGTTTAAAATTTCTATCTTGTATGGTTCAAAGTATGATTTTTTAAAGTTCTTTATCCTAAAATTATTTTTTTAAATCTCCTATTGTGTATGTTTAAATGAATTTAAAGATTTGAAATATATTTTAGCTCATATGCATACATGCTTTTATTAAGGGGGAGTATTATCTTAGGGGGAGAACATGAAACACATCTTTTTTCATTATGATCAAAAAGGGAGAGAAAATGTTTAAAGCTTATTACTATCTTTAATGTTCTTTTCTTCCATAAATTGTGTTTTTACTCAGATTATTACTAAAAGCTTTAATTCAAAGGAGTTTTTGATCATCATCAAAAAGGGGGAGAATGTTAGCAAAATGATGAAGATGAAGTTTTGATGATGCCCAAATCAAGTCAAGATATATCAAGATTCATGAAGATCCTTTGAAGACTTATTTTTGTTATGAAAAGCTTTTGTAATAATTGTAGTTTATTGTTTAGGACTTAGATTTTCATTGATTTTGATTCCATNTACTTTCATACNTTNTAATTNNTGTTAAGAGTCAAAATTGCACTGTTTTAATAGATTAAAACTAGTATTAATCGATTAAAATGAGTAAAAGTTGAGAACTCAACTTTTGTTGTTTTAATAGATTAAAATTCATTTTAATCTATCAGCTAATCGATTAAAATTTATTTTAATCGATTAAAAGTGACCGTTGGAGTTTTCTACTTTTGAAAACTAGCCGTTGTACTCATTTTAATCGATTAACACTAATATTAATCAATTAAATACGTTAAATAGCCAATTTTGAAGAAAGGAAAAGTATTTGCTTGACTCTATAAATAGACTCTCTTTATCCATCAACAACAACTCTTCCCTTGTGCTAAAACACTCAGAACTCTTTGAGAAGTGTGTGCTCTTGCTCAGCTAAGGAAACTCTTGACTGTGGTGCTGGTACATTGCTACTACGGTGACGGAGGAATAGTTGGTTCATCCTTGGTGCGTCTGAGGAGGTGTTTGGAAGAAGGTCATCCTTAGTGAAGTATTCGAAGGAGGTGGTTCATCCTTTGTGAAGATTCAAAGGTGGTGGAGTTTCATCTCTTGTGGTATCAAGAGAGGTGGTTTCTAAACTTTTACAAATTTTTTATTTGTGAATGTAGTTTATAATTGTTTTGTGATTAGTGAACTGTTTATCTTGGTTTGAGATAAGCGACTAGATGTATTAGTAAGATCTGAACCAGTATAAAAAATATCTGTGCAAATTTCTCTCAACCTTACTCTTTTATTTATATTTATTATTTGCATAGTAAGATAAATTGAGTAGAAATTAAAAGGCACACGTTTGAATTAAAAACTCTCTTGGTTTGTTATTCCACGCTAACTGTCACAACCAGAATCGCGACGGGACGACGATCCAAAGAAAACAATTTGAAAAATAATGTTTTGGAGTTGCCACCATAGTTTATTCTAGAAAACTACGGAAAAACCATAAAATGATAAGACAAGGTCTGCTAAAACTGAATTTCTTGTTCGGGAGTCGGTTACGTGTAGGGAAGGTATTAACACCCTACAACGTCTGCCCTAAGGCAGTACCTTTAATTAAATACGCGGATTTGATGTGGTTTGCTAAATGTTTAATTATCCCTAAAATAAAAATTTAAAGAAACAAAATATACTTTTTAGTTTTTTAGGCGCGATAAGGATTGACCTTGCTCCTACGTATTCTCATTCAAAATGAGAAATCAAGGTTACGTAGTTCTTTCCGAAAGATTACTTGTGATTTGGAAATATTTTTGTATTTTTAATAAAGAAGGAAAAGGTTTTCTAGCACAAGGCCTACGCGAGCGGTCGCACGTGTGCTTAAACCTTTTCAAATTATTTTTTATTATTTTTTGTAAAAGAGAAGAAAAAGATTTTTAGCATAAGGCCTACGCGAACGGTTGCACGTGTGCTTAAATCTTTTCAAGGAAACAATGTAATATCTCTAATGACCAACCCATTAAATTAAGCTAACATGATAGCTAAATTATCACTACCTAACACAACAGACAATATAATGAACGGAAAAAGTAAATTGAACCGTCCTAAAATAAGATGTGCAATCAACATTGGGAGCAATTGAAATGCAACGAAACTTGAAATGAAATTGCTAAATTAGAATTTAAATGCACATTGCAGCTTGAAATAAAAGAAGCAAAGTTTAGCTAATAATTAAATTGCTCATTGCAGAAAGTAAACAATTATTACACTTAATCTAATAAAACACATAACCTGCTGGACATAACAACCCTTGAATCACCGTGTGTGCGCATTGCAATCAAAAAAAAATTAAATAATCAGCATAAAAACGTAACAGCTTAAGATAAAATGTCTTCCAGCCCTTCCATAAAAAAACGTTAAAGCAAAAGCAAGTTGAGTGTGGCGACTACAACATCTACAAGAAAGGGGAAGAAAAAACTCTACTCGACATCCCCGTCCATATCTCTTAAAACTTAAGAAAAAAAAACTCCAAGCTATCTACTGTTGTCCTCCCGTGGCGGCTTCACCAGCGTCCTTTTTAATACCCTTTTTCTTCTAAACTTTTCCTTTCATATACTTTCATTAAGTTCAACTATAAATATCTTCAAGAAAAACGTTTTCATTCTTAGAAAATCTAATTTTGTAAAATAAAATTCAGAAATTCTTCTTTCAAGTTAGACAACATAACTATTCTTCAACCAAAACAAAAATAAAAACATCAACATTTTCATGTGTTCCATCTCTTAATTTGATGGTGGCTGCC
>NC_028351.1:26080398-26089881 GCF_000741045.1 Vigna radiata var. radiata | reverse complement strand
AATTTATAAAAAATTAACAATATTTTAATTTCATAAACGAAAGTGTTTTTATTGAAATTTTGAAAAATGTATGCACAACTTATTTAAGAGACAATCACTACAAAAATAAATTATTTTAGGGGCGGATCTTTTCCGGCGGGCTTAGTAACCCCCGAAAAGTTTTCAGCGGTTTAACAAAACCGCCCCTAAATATTCTCTAATTTTCTTTTCCTCAGACCCTATCTTCTCGCACTGTGCTCCAATTCGTAAAACCCTATTCTCGCTCGCTCTGTGTTTCATTTTCTCACTCTCCCTTAATTTTCTCGCTCCCTAAAACTTCACCGAATCATTTTCCCCTAAATCTCTTCTTGCTCCATCTGTGTTGTTCTTCCCTTGCTTGGGCTAAGCATTGTGTTCGTCGTGGAGGCGTCATGGTGCTCTGTTGCAGTTCAATATCCCTAACCCTAGATTCTCTACTCTCTCGATGAACTCACCAAGGTAACTCACCAATCTGTCAAAACTCTATTTTTGCTTTGATCTCGCTTCTCGATTTCCTCAACTCCTTCATCTGGTAGGTTTAAGTCGAACAATTTCGTGGAAGGAGTGACACACAAGATCAGTCGCCAGATTGAGGAGCTCCAAAGAGTTTCTGGTGTGGACAGTGGCGGCCTCACCGTTGACGGTGTCCCCGTGGATTCCTAGTTGACTAGGTTTGCTTCCCTTTTTGTGTTCCCGCTCTTCATCGTTCTCATTTCCCATTCTTCCTTTTTCTGATTTTTGCGAGCCTCACTCAACCAATCACTCCTACAGTGCTTCGCCGTCAGTCCGTTCCACCGTGAAAGGTTGTCTTCTTCTCGCCGTGCGTGCATCTCCGTATCACTCCTACTGGCTTTCACACCCTGTCGCCATTACTCTTTCTCGCTACCAGTCCATCTCGGCGTCACTCTCTCTGGCCTTGGCATTGTCGGTGATGGTTAAAGCATCTGGTAAGTAATACCCTCTCTCATCGTTCATTCATAAAGCCCTAATTTAATATATTTACTTTATTTTTTACTGTCATTGGCATGTAACGGTGTGGTTCGAGAGATGTTATTCGTTTGTTAGCTATTGAGGTGCATTTTGAGAACATTGGAATTGATATTAAGGTAAGTTTCGGTCAAATTTGTTTTCTTATGTTGCGTTTTATGATTTGTCACATTCCTTTGTGAGTTGTTTGAATTGAGAATAGATTTTGGGTATTCTTTTTGAATAAGGGAATGGGGTTTAATTTCGTTTCTGGTTGGTATATATTTGTGCAGGGGTTTTTGCATATGCAAAGATTGATAGGCTCAATGACATTGAGGAGCTCGTTCTTATATTTGTGCAGGGGTTTCTACTTTTTTTCTATTTCACTAATGATTGTTTTCATGCGTTGTATTATAGGCTGGTCATTTCTGTCTTGTCAAGCCATACATGGTTGCAGTTTAGAGTAACAATGTGTCTGCTGTTAATGAAGCCTTGAATGAAATATATGTCAAGGAGGAAGGCTATGATAGATTGTGCCATACATGGTTTTGATTGCCAATAAGTAGTGGAATTGTTGGACGACACTTAATGTGAAAAGGTGGCTCTTCTTGGCAGTTGTAGTGCAGCCAATTATTGCAACCAGAATTTTCCTTCAAAACTGTAACAGATTTAGACAATAAATGTATGGTGGAGTTATTTGTCATCCTATTTGGAAGTGTTTTTGTATTTGAAGTATATATCATAAAACTTATATATATCTTGCGAAAATGACATTGCAGGCCCTGAGGAAGGCAATTTCTGTTGCCTTTTACACAGACATGGGGATTAAACCTTCTGAGGTTTTTTGTTTCAGATGGTGCACAGTGTGATATTACTCGTCTTCAGGTCATGTCTCATCCTCATTGTATATTACATTCCTATGCTAATTCTCATATTAATTACTATAAAGTGCTGAATTTTATTTCTCTCAATGTGTCTAGTTACTTATGGGTCCCAATCTGAAGATTGTCGTGCAGGATCCATCCTTTTCGGTATAGTTATTCATCTTCTTCACTTTGTATAAGTTCTCTGGAATAAACTTTTACAACAGTAAACATGATATAAGCTTGTTCTCATTGTTTGGTTACATTGGAACTCTATAAAATCTTCTTACTTATTCTTGTCTTATAATGTGCAACTTGTTTACATGTTCTGTTAAGACAGGCCTACATAGATTCGAGTGTCATAATTGGTCAGGCTGGCAAGTTTGTAGATGATGCTGGGAAGTATAAAAACATAGAATACATGACACGTGGACCTCAAACTAATTTCTTTACTGATCTGCTAAGCATTTCAAGGACATAACTTATTTTCTTCAATTCTACAAACAATCCCATTGAGCATGCAGCAACAAGGAAGCAATCTTGTTTCATGGAGCCAGAGAGGTATGCCACTGGTTCCTTTCTGTTTCATGTTTCTTTCACTAACATCTTCTACACCCTATGTTTTTTTATTTTTAGCTTTGACAATAATCATTTGTGGCTTCTAATGAAGGGAAACTAAGCTAGTACACATTTCTTTTCCCAGTAACATGCAACATTATTTTTGCATAACACTTTTTGCTTTGTTTCTAGCTTGTACTATTTTCTGTAATTGAAGCTTGTTCAGGTCGCAATTGAAGTGTCATCGTTCTCGAAATTTGCTGGCTTCACAGGTGTCCACCTTGGTTAGACATATGTAGTTATTTACTTGTAGGGATATAGATTTATGAATCATGTATTGATGTTCTGTAATGTTTTTCTGGGTTGGTATTAGAAATGACATATAGTTATTTACTTGTAGAGATATAGATTTATGCATCATGTATTGATGTTCTGTAAGGATTTCCTATAACATAGCTATATACTTGTAGGGACATATATAATGCATATATAATGTTCAAATAAAAAATTATCTAAAAATAAAGTCATTCATCATTGATAATTGAGACGCATAGTTTTAAATCTATCGGTAGAAATAGAAATAAGTAACCAGAATTAATTAATATAAAAGAATAAAAATAAAAAGACACTTGAGAGTAACATATAAAACTAAGGCTTGAGAATTCTAAGTACCCTAAATTAAAGACTAACATATAAAACTAACATTTCGAAAGTACTAGATTCATTGGTAAGACACTGTGTACATATAGAGAGATTTTAAATGCTCTGAAACCCAAAGTAACTAAAAAAGATGCAGGATACCCTTAATTAGTTTTTTTCTTTTACATATTTTCCTGTTGATGTTATTTAGATTCATTTCAAATTCCTCGGTACAAGATGAAGACACTTGTACTATTGTTATCCACAACACTTTAGATTATAATGTTATACTCTTCGTTGACAATCATCAACAAAAAGTATCTGTCTTTATTTTATTCTCTGGAACTCAAAAACAAGAGTTTTTAGCATTGTTCAATAGCATGAATTTTAGTACTCTAAAAATATCAACTTAAAGTCATTACCTGCAATAGTATCTCATTGGCAACTTCTTTGTATAAAGAAGATATAGCAGTTAGAAAGGAGATATAGAAAAATATAAAATACAAAAAGTACGTAAATATAAAATACAGAGCAGTTATTGCATATGACTATTAAAACGTGTTTTTGAACTCATAACAGTCCAAAATTTTATCACGAACCTTCAGCGTAGGTTGTCTAGCTGAAAACTCAGCACTATTTAAATTTTGGTATTTGCGATGTTTTCTACTCCTTAGAAAGGTTTACATAACAAAATCGTAGACGTGATGGAGCTGCAGATGAACTATCACTAGTTCAAGAATTCATCTCAATCCTGTGGCAAGAAAGCAGCAAATAAGGAGACAGAAAATGGAATCCCTACGTTGACTTGAGCGGTGAGAAGCGGAGGACAAGTTGGAGCAGCTAATTGCAACGAGGTCATTGGGAACAATCAAAAACTAAAAATAATAATTTGCACAAATTTCCGGCGGTTTCTGCTGACCTCTGCAAATATCGGCAGTTTCTGAGGGAACCCCTGCTAGTACCGGCGGTTTCTATGAAACCCCCGCTAGTACCGGCAGTTTCTGCGAAACCCCCGCTAGTACCGGCGGTTTCTGCGAAACCCCCACTAATATCGGCGGTTTCTGTTAAACCCCCGCTAGTACCGACAGTTTCTGCGCAACCCCCGCTAATACCGACGCTGCTTTTCCTAGGGGTTTTTAAAATCGCGGGTAATGCATTTAGGTGGGGTTAAAACCCCCAGTAATGTAAAATATAACCTCCGGTAAAATTAGACTTTTTTGTAGTGAATTGAGTACTCTTGTTGTTTGTCTCTTGTACAAAAGAAATAATCGACTTTCTAATACTCAATTCTAAACCTCAAGTCCTATAAAAAAGAAGAGAAAAATAAAGTTGTGACTCTATTACAACAATATATTCCAAAAAAAATAAATCAGTGCACCAAGCTTATAGTTTCAACCACAAAGATAAAAAATAAATCAGTGCACTAATTCTTTTTTCTTTTAATGATTCTGTTTTATTTTACTTTTGTTAGTTAGTATTGATGACTTCACAACTGCATACGATGACAACTACAAAAACTAATGTAACAAAAGGTGTCATTAATTGTAGACTTTGTTATTATCTTAACAATCCTACAATAAAATAGTATCAACAACAGGATCTTACAATAAAAAGTTNTCGGCCATAACATCTCATGACTGTCTTTATGATCTCATAGTAAAAGGTTATCACTTGGATGACCTAAATCATGAACGAATCCAAAGATTTCATTGACCTTAATATGATCATCAATTTAACTTATTTGGTGATATAATGTAAACAAACCATACAAACTAAAATAAAAATAAAAAGACTTCATTGATATTTTAAGTATTCAAAAGAACTTTTCCTTTAATTTACTTTCGGTAAGTTCAACTATAAATATATTCAAGAAGGACGTTCTCATTCTTAGAAAATCTAATTTTGTAAAATAATATTCAGAAATTCTTCTTTCAAGTTAGAAAAATAACTATTCTTCAACCAAAACAAAAATAAAAACATCAACATTTTTATGTTCTCCATCTCTTAATTTAATGGTGGTTGCCACCAACCACCACAATGTATTTTTTTCTTTTTTATTTTTCAAACCTAACACAACTTTATGGAATAAGCACCCTAATTTTTAGATATCAAAACAGAATTCGATTTCAAGATAAAATGTTAATTTGTAACCCAATTATTTGCTAAAATATCAAAATTCTAATTTCACACATGTTTCAATTCAAAAAATAAAAAATAAACACTATTTGCATAAGTTGTAATTGATATTTAAACACTATAAGTGAAAATTTAAACAATATATACTTCTTGTAAAGTTTAAAGACGTTATCCATCCATTAGCTAGTTCATTTATTAAACTTACATCTTTTATTCCGTCATTTTTTTACCCTTATCATCGTATAACAAATGTGAATGTGATTATTTTCTTGGTAAAAGGTATCTTAGAACACTCACACCAAAATAGAAAAAGTCTCTCTAGAAGAGAGAAATGCCCTTCAAAGAAAAAATAATCCAATATTTTCAATTGTTCCATGTCTTAATTTGATGGTTGCTACCACCAACCACAACCAAGCACTGTTCCTTCTTTTATTTGTCAAACCTAACATAGTTTTAGTACATAACTACGCTCGTTTTGAGATATCAAAATGGAATTGGATTTCATAATAAAATTTTAATTTGTAACTTAGTTGTTTGCTCAACTCAAATATCGGAATTATAATTTCACACCAATTTCAGTTCTCACTAAATTTAAACACTAAGTGGTAATTTATTTTTAAACAGCATAAGTGATTTTTAAACAGCATTATCCATCCATTAACTCGTCCATTGGCTAACCTCACTTCTTTTATTCCGCATTCTTTAACCTTTTTCATAGTATCTAGGAATGCGATTTTTTCTAGCTAAAAACTATCTTAGAACACTCACATCGTGTTTCTTTGTCCAATAATAACTTTTCATGGACATGTGATAACAATTGAAATACCGATATTTTTATGCTTAAATTTGACACTAAACACATCCTTTTTGACTTAGAAACTAGCTTGAAGTGATTTTTTTTGGTTAAGTTAAAGAATAAGAGAGTTGAAGGTAGTATTATTGGTATTATGCTTAGTTTTCCCTGTTTTGGCAGGAATTAACATGAATTGGATGAAGGAAGTTGAAGTAGTAAGAAGTTGGACTTAAGAAAAGATGAAAAAGCGCACAAAAGAAGAACTGCAGCCACCGTTGAGAACAATTTCACCGCTGAGCGCCAGCCTCGTTGTGGAGTTCTCAGCCAAATGCTTAAGCGCCAACGCTGAGGGGAAAAACATGTGTCGCAGCAACTGCTGAGCAGCACTTTCACCACTGAGCGCCAGTTTCTTCTATGAACTCACTGTCAAACGCCTGGGCGTAACCACTGAGAATTATTTTTTAGTGTCGCACCTACCGTTGAGCGATATTTTAGCATTGAGTGCCATTTTCGTGGACCTGGGCTAGTTTTTTTGTTATTTTTATGAACTATGTATTGATTTGCACGAACCAAAGAGGTGATCTTTCAACAGAAAGAGGCGCATAAACACTCTCTTCACCCCTTGAAGGAAGATTTTGGATGCAGAAGCTCCGATCTACAACTTTGAAGGTTCTATCTTTCATTCTTTTCATTATTTTAATCTCGTTTCACCATGTCTATGGTGAACCTCACCTCCATTGTTATTGGGAAAATATGTAATCCTTTGAAACTCTCATGTATTGAATTGATCTTAATTATATATGCTTTACTTAATTAATTGTTAGGGTTTTTCCCTACACTCTTTGCATGCTTGTTTAACTCATTCGATTGCATGATCTTTGATTTTGTCGATATGGACATATACGGGGAAATCTAGACATGGGGAAATTCTTTCGGGAGCAATATTACCTAGACATAGGAATAGAAGGACCGATTGTCTTTAAGCTTCTGTGCAAATGTATTGCATGATTAATTGCTAGGGAGACGTTGTAAACTAGTAATTAGGAGTAGGCTCTCTTCACCGAGACATCGAGTTTAGGGTAAATTAAAAAGTGGCATTAACATTAATAAAGAAGTTGAATTCGTAAATACATGAGAGTGGGTAGGATAAGTCGAAAACCCCAACAACAACATCATTCCATAATTTTATCAATCATTCACCTGCGTATTCTTTGATAAATTGATCACAACTTGCATTCATGTTTATTTTCGGTTTTGCATTATAAACACTGATTTTTGTTTCTCAAGTCTTAAATAATCAACAAATCACATGATTGTTTAGGCCAATGAGTCTCTAGGAAAAATGATACTTGGTCTTATTATTTATATTACTTAATACGACTTGGTACACTTGTCGAAATCTTAACAACATGCATTGAATCCTTTGACTTGTTCATAATTTAAATATTTTATCATTAAAATTACGCTTAAGAAAAAAATATAGCAAAACGCAATAAGTAAACACACGAGATAAACTTAAATAAAAATAATAATAATAATAATAATAACTCTTGAAGGATTTAGTGTGAAACTTAAATAACAATAAGTAATCTGGTTACTTATATCATCCCAAGCATTAATCAATGTTATATATGATCTCAACTTAACTAAATTTTGTTCATTACAAATTGTTTATTTTTAACCAACATTTATTTATATTTTTTAATTACAACAAACTCAACATACAATATTATCATGGTTTAATCATTTAGATTGTCCCTATTTATGTTGGATTTTCTCAATTAGGTCCCAGTATTTTAAAATGTCTCAATTAAGTCCCTATTTTTGTAAAATTGAATCAATTAAGGGCTTGCCGTTAATTTGGGTAAACGGCGTTAAAATTCTATCTTGCGTGGCATCCAGACTTGACTGAGTAACTGAGTTGGCTTTCATACATTTTTTAATTAAATTTATTTGGAAATAAATGCACACAAAACACAGTCAAAACGTGCATTATGAGTATGAAACATTGCAGAATAAAGGAGGAAATTGCGAATTGGAGATTTTGGGGGAATTTGAAAACTGAGAAGGGATTTAAAACCCTAAATTGGAAGAGGAGAATAGGATTTAAAACCAAAAGATTTTATGTCCACTACAATCTCAAGATAAACATTTACACCAATATTAACTCATTCTGAAACACAACATTAAGCAGTAAGTACAACATTATGCAGTAATAATTAGCATAGAACTGCAGTTTGGCAAAGAGAAGACTCTAAACATCACTAAGACACTCACTCCATTCATCTTTGCCTTTGTTCCCCAATTTACATCCCAGCCACAATCATCCTCACCTACGCTCACGACACCGTCATCACCAAAACCCCAAGAGCTAAATCCAATCAAAGCACGAAAACAAAGAGAGAGGGCTACACTAATCAGAACAGAAGAAGAAGGGAGCAGCACCACCGGCCCTAGGAAGCGCCATCAGCTCTTGGCGGCACTGGCGGCGGGCTCGACGGAGAGCGACGACTCTGGCTTGGCAGCAGTGGCACCCTTGCGACGACGAACGGTCGACGTCGTTCATGAACGAGAGGGACTCTCGCGCGGGAAAAAGAGAGGGGAGAACCCTTGCGGTGGCCGGCGGCTTGGTGGNGAACGGCGTCGTCGGCGACGCCTTAGACCGTGGCTCCCAACGGTCGATCTCAATGGTGGAGACGGTGGCACGCAGTCGTAGCGGAGATGAGCCTCCATCGAAGGAGACCCTAGGTCTGTAGGGTGTTGAGCAATGGGGTGTTAGAGCAAAAATGGGAGAAGTTTTATTTAAAAGTTGCTTTTTTATTAAAACATTGCGTTTCATTTTGTTTCAATAAAATTTAATTTGAAAATAACATAAATCCAATTCATTTGCCACGTGAGAAATGTCATTCTGCCACGGAGACAGAATTTTAACGCCGTTTATCCAAGTTAACGGCAAACCCTTAATTGATTCAATCTTGCAAAAATAGGGACTTAATTGAGACGTTTTAAAATACTGGGACCTAATTGAGAAAACCTAACATAAATAGGGACAATCTAAATGATTAAACCTATTATCATTATTCTTATTATTATTATTATTATTTTAATCTATAATTTTTGTCTTCACTCAACTATGACCTCGAATAATAGAGGAAAATTTCTGTGTTCAAATTCAGTAAAAAACAACTTTTCGTTTAGACGAACATCTGAATATTTTCGTTGATATTTTATGTATTTAATTGAACTTTTTCTTTCATTGTCTTCCAATAAGTTCAAGGATATATATATATATATATATATATATATATATATATATATATATTGGTACGTTTTAACAATGTGTACCAGATTATAGTAGACAAAAATACCCTCATTTATCATGGATTCTAAGTTTTAAGGTCAAGGATATTTAAATAATTTTCATTCTCAAAACTAAAAAAAAAAAACCCAAATCCTTACTCTGATTCCTCTCAACCATTTCTCTTTCATCTCTCTCACTCCAACATTTTC
>NC_028351.1:26077150-26078893 GCF_000741045.1 Vigna radiata var. radiata | reverse complement strand
ATATATATATATATATATATATATATATATATATATATATATATATATATATATATATATATATATATATATATATATATATATATAGTTATTGTGTTAATGCAATATTTACAAAATAAAAAATATTCATGTAGCATTTGTAGTAAGCAAATTTAAGTTTAAAAATTGCACATTAAACCTAGTAGAAATGAGATCAAATTCGAAATTTTCTAGTTAGAACACCTAAACTTCAGATTAATGTATCTTTTGCGTGATATTTTTGACGTCTATGAATCTCTTTTCTGTCATGCAATTCTTGAATAACCCCATTTGTTGAATATTCATTATCCAACTCAGGTCAATGCTGGTCAACATGGTCAAACAAAGGTATCATGAGAATGTGGTTATGTATGTAAAATTTTGAATGCATAAATGATTTCTATCTAATTGTAAATTTTTCTTATTTTTAATATAAAATTTTTATATATTTATTATATGAAAAGATGAATTTTAATTTTAATTTATATATTTTTTAATTATACCTCTCACTTATTCTATTCTAACTTTTGTGTACAAAAAATAAACCTTACAGTGGAAAAGGTAAAATTGATTTAAAAAATATTTTACAAATATTATAAGAAAAAAATAATCATTCCTTTGAATTAGTACTCGTGTTGATTTATTTTCAAAACATTTTGTTTTTTTAAACTTTAATATAAAAATTAACCAATATTAATTAAATTTAACTCAAGTTATATAAAGTATTATATAATGTTACATAAAATTAAGAATACAAAATATAAGAGAAAAAGCAAGTTTGCAAGAAATAAACAAATAACTGAATAAAATTAATAAAACAAAGTATTTCTTTCTATTCCCGTTTAAAGCGTGTTTTATACACAAATATGATTTAATATTTTGTCAAAAAAATTAAAAATCTTAAGAAAATAAAAAGAATAACAACCATCCAACAGTGTGGAATGGGTTAAAAACAAATAATTGGTTTTTAATATTTTTTAATTAATCTAAACTATTTAATTAAAATTAGATTCATATTTTGTGGTAATTATATTGTAATAAAATAAATCATTATATTTTTTGAAGTTATAATCTTGTATTATTTTATATAATTTTTTATTAAAAGAAGTTTTATAAGTTTTAACGAGGACCAAGTGAGACAATACTATAAAAAGATAAGTGTTTTTAATACAATATTTTAATTGAAGTATTAGACATCATTATAGATGTTTACAATAATTATATAATATAAATATTAACTTATATATTGATTCTCAAACATTTTACTGTTTTTTACTAAATTATTAGCATGATTAGCTTATCTACGTGTGTGAGATTCTTTGAAAAACAGAACCCTCTCCCATTTTGACGTTTTTCCTTCTTACAACTCTCACCTTCTTTTTTTCTTCTTGGTCAGGAATCGTCTTGAGATAGTCATGGGAGACCCTTCAAACTAAACCAATGGATGGAAATCAAGAATAGAATAAGTTTCCTTCTCCTCCACTTCTAGACTCTTTCAAGATCATTTCCTTTATGTGTGTAGATCGGGTTCGTGTGTAAGACCCGTTAAGAAATAAAAATATTTTCTATTTGTTTTCAATTGTGATCCTAAATGAATTAGTATAGTGGTGTATATGATGTGTTGTTTTACGTCTTAATTCTTAGCTTTTAGAAAAGAGAAATTTAGTGAATAGGTATTAGTTTGTTTGTTTGCTTCAATTTTTCTACATTGCACGTGAATCTACT
>NC_028351.1:26069517-26074305 GCF_000741045.1 Vigna radiata var. radiata | reverse complement strand
CATTTTAAATAAGAATAAACATGTTGGGATTTGAATATTTTATATAATTTAGTACCTTGATTTATTATAAGTAGCATCCTATTAGGGGTGTTACAATTTTGGTATCAGAGCCAGGTTATTAAAAAAAAAAAAAAAATCTTTTGGAGCCTTGGGGAGTGAGATCGTATAGCTTTATTATGATGATTGTATGATAAATTACTTATCTATTATGTCTTTAAATAATAGAGGATGTCGAGACGGGCAAGAACTCCTACTCCTATCGATGCTACTACTGAGCTCGCACAGGCTCTCCGACAAATTTCTCGAGTACTGTAGGGACAACAAGAGCAACAAGTCAATCAAGCTACCAAACCTAGTGTGGGTATGAATGATTTCTTACGACACCACCTTGTCAAGTTCAACGGGAGGGCAACTCCTGATGAGGCAGACGATTGGATCTGCAATAATGAGAAGATTTTTGATGCAATTGATTGCTCTGAGGCACAGAAGCTGGTTTTCGCAACTTATATGCTTGTTGGGGAGGCAGAATATTGGTGGCGTGGTCTCCGAATGAGGATGGATGCCCAGGGAGTAGTTGCCAACTGGGAGGACTTCAAAAACAAATTCCTGGAGAGATATTTTCCTGATAATGCTAAGATGGAGCGGGAGACAGAATTCTTGACTCTACAGCAAGGAAATATGTCTGTGCAGGCTTACAAGGAAAAGTTTGAATATCTGGCCCGATTCTATACCCAAAATATGAGCGAAGAATGGAAGTGCAAAAAGTTTGAGAGAGGTTTGCGCCACAATCTGTTGGAAGCCCTCGTCCTTTGAAAATTAATCATTTTCCTGAGCTGGTGGAGCAAGCAAAAGTGGTGGAACAAATGAAGGAGAAAGGACGAGTAATGAGAAATGAGAGGGGGAGTTTCTCAGGAGGCAAGACTCAGAAGAAGCCTTATGAGAGACCACCATCGTTCAACAGGGGAATCCTGAAGTGCTTCGAGTGTGGCGGAGATCACCTTAGAAGGAATTGTCCCAAGCTTGTGGATGTCAAAAAGGAATTAAGGGTATGTTTCACGTGCAACAAACCAGGACACATATCTCGTGACTGCACCCAGAGGAAGACATCCGGTGGAATGCCTCAGAAGACCGTTATTGTTGGAAAGTCGCAAGCATCAGGCAAGGTGTTTGCTATGTCAGGAGCTGAAGCTGAAAAGTCAGGTAATTTGATACTTGATTCATGTTCTTTATTTGGCCATAGTGTGAATGTCCTATTTGATTCGGGTGCGACGCACTCGTTTGTATCCTTAGCGTGTGTGGAGAATCTTGGTCTCTCTATGTTTGATTTGGGGTGTGAGCTAGTTGTCTCCACTCCAACATCCGGACAAGTTTCAACCAGTTCAGTCTGCGTTGGGTGTCCAATTGAAGTGGCAGGACGCAAGTCCAAGGTCAACTTGGTGTGTTTGCCGCTTGAAGGTTTAGATGTGATCTTGGGGATGGACTGGTTAGCCGATAACCATGTGTTGATTGATTGCGGACGTCAAAAGGTGGTTTTCCAGGAACCAGAAAGTATTGAGATGTCAACATCGAAGGAGTTATTGCAAGATCTAAAGGACGGAGCTGTTTGCTTTGCGATAATGGTGAAAGAGCAAAAGGAAAGCACAAAAGAGAAGATCAGTGGGATACCAGTGGTAGAAGAGTATGCAGATGTGTTTCCTGAGGAGGTACCAGGTTTGCCACCAAGTCGAGAAGTAGAATTTACAATAGATCTTATGCCGGGAGCAAGGCCAGTATCAATGGCTCCTTACCGTATGGCTCCAGCAGAATTGGCCGAGTTGAAGAAACAGATTGAAGAATTACTAGAGAAGAAGTTTATCAGACCGAGTGTATCACCGTGGGGTGCGCCTATGTTGCTGGTGAAGAAGAAAGACGGAAGCTCGAGATTGTGCGTGGATTATCGGCAGCTGAACAAGGTTACTATCAAGAATAAGTATCCATTACCAAGGATCGACGATTTATTGGATCAACTAAAGGGTGCTGGGGTGTTTTCAAAAATAGATTTACGGTCGGGGTATCATCAAATACTTGTCAAGTTTGAAGATGTGCAGAAGACAGCATTTCGCTCACGCTACGGGCACTACGAGTATGTCGTGATGCCTTTCGGTGTGACTAATGCTCCAGCTATTTTCATGGATTACATGAATCGCATTTTTCGTTCTTGCTTGGATAAAATTGTCATGGTATTCATTGACGATATACTTATATACTCGAAGGATCGAGAGGAGCATGCTGAACATCTGCGGACAACGTTAGAGATTTTGAGGGAACACCAGTTGTATGGGAAGCTGTCAAAGTGTGAGTTTTGGTTGAACGAAGTTCAATTTCTAGGACATGTAGTATCTGCTAAAGGAATCTCTGTTGATCCAGCCAAGGTTGAAGCAATACAAAAGTGGGAACGTCCTTCGTCGGTGACCGAAGTAAGAAGCTTTGTTGGGTTAGCCAGTTATTATAGGAAGTTTGTTGAGGGATTCTCCAAGATAGTGGGTCCCTTGACCCAGCTGACTCGGAAGGACCAACCATTTGTTTGGACAAATCAATGTGAGGCTAGTTTCGAGGAGATGAAACAAAGGTTGACAACTGCTCCAGTACTAATTGTTCCAGACACAAGCAAGACGTTTGAAGTGTACTGTGATGCATCGTATCAAGGTTTGGGTTGTGTTTTGATGCAGTTTGGGAGACCTGTGGCGTACGCATCTCGACAACTTAGGATTCATGAGAGAAACTATCCGACACATGATTTAGAGTTAGCGGCAGTGGTGTTTGCCTTGAAGATTTGGAGACACTATCTGTATGGGGCAAGATTTCAGGTTTTCAGTGATCACAAAAGTTTGAAATACCTGTTTGACCAAAAGGAGCTAAACATGCGGCAACGGAGGTGGATGGAATATCTAAAAGACTATGACTTTGAATTGCAATATCATCCTGGAAAAGCAAATGTAGTTGCTGATGCATTAAGCAGGAGGCGTATTCAAATGTCTGCCTTGATGATCAAGGAGTTAGAATTAATAGAAAAGATGCGAGACTTGAACCTTGGTGTACAGTTAGGACAAGGTCATTTGTGGTGTAGTCATCTGAAAATCACGAGTGGATTCTTAGAACAAGTAAAGGCAGAACAAGAAAAAGATGTGGAACTACAACATATTGTCAAGTTGTTGGGGACTGATCAGGTTAAAGACTTTGCTTTAAACAGTGATGGAATTCTTCGTTTCCGAGGAAGAGTGTGTGTTCCAGCGAAAACTGAGTTGAAAAGACTGATATTGGAGGAGGGACATAAGAGTAATCTCAGTATACATCCAGGAATGACAAAGATGTATAAGGACTTGAAAGAATCATTCTGGTGGAACGGAATGAAGAAGGATGTAGCAGAGTTTGTGGCTTCTTGTTTAGTATGTCAGAAGGCAAAGATAGAACATCAAAGACCGGGTGGAATGTTGCAGCAGTTGGATATTCCTCAGTGGAAATGGGACAGCATCTCGATGGACTTTGTAACACACTTACCAAGATCATCGAAGGGCCATGATTCTATTTGGGTAATAGTTGATTGACTGACGAAGAGTGCTCACTTTTTGCCAATCAACTTAAGGATGTCAATGGAGAAGTTGGCGAAGCTGTACATTCGAGAAGTAATGAGATTGCATGGTGTTCCTAATAGCATTGTCTCAGATCGAGATCCGAGGTTTACCTCAAGGTTCTGGCAGTTATTACAGGAAGCTTTGGGTTCGAGATTGAGGATGAGCTCAGCATATCATCCTCAAACAGACGGACAAACTGAAAGAACTATTCAGTCATTAGAAGACTTGTTGAGGGCATGTGTGTTGGACAATCTAGGAGGTTGGAGCGAGATCCTACCGTTAGTGGAGTTTACATACAACAATAGTTATCATTCTAGCATCAAGATGGCGCCTTTTGAAGCTTTGTATGGGCGAAGATGTCGGACCCCTTTGTGTTGGTTTCAAGATGGAGAAGCCATATTGATAGGTCCTGAGTTGTTACAACAAAATACTGAGAAAGTCAAGTTGATTCAAGAAAGGATGAGAGCAACTCAAAGCAGGCAGAAATCGTATGCGGATAAGAGAAGAAGACCGCTTGAGTTTAGTGAAGGAGATCATGTGTTTATACGTGTAACACCAGTGACAGGAGTGGGTAGGGCTATTAAGTCCAGGAAGTTATCGCCAAAGTTTCTCGGACCTTATGATATATTAAGAAGAATTGGACCAGTAGCGTACGAAGTAGCATTACCACCACAGTTGGCAAATCTGCATAATGTGTTCCACGTATCGCAGTTGAGGAAGTACATCTCTGACCCCACTCATGTTTTGGAAGCAGATAGCATTCAAGTGCGTGAAGATCTCACTATCGAAGCTGGACCGGTGAGGGTGTTAGAGGTTCAAACGAAGGAGCTACGGGGAAAGGAGATTCGCACAGTAAAGGTATTGTGGAATGAGAAAACCCAGGAGATGACTTGGGAACTAGAGGATTTTATGCGGAAAGAGTACCCTCATTTGTTTGATTAGTAACTTAAATTTTCGAGGACGAAAATTTTTGGAGTTGGGGAGAATGTAAGACCCGTTAAGAAATAAAAATATTTTCTATTTGTTTTTAATTGTGATCCTAAATGAATTAGTATAGTGGTGTATATGATGTGTTGTTTTATGTCTTAATTCTTAGCTTTTAGAAAAGAGAAATTTAGTGAATAGGTATTAGTTTGTTTGTTTGCTTCAATTTTTCTACATTGCACGTGAATCTACT
>NC_028351.1:26057355-26066652 GCF_000741045.1 Vigna radiata var. radiata | reverse complement strand
CATTTTAAATAAGAATAAACATGTTGGGATTTGAATATTTTATATAATTTAGTACCTTGATTTATTATAAGTAGCATCCTATTAGGGGTGTTACATCGTGAACGAAAGTTGTTGGAGAACATTGGTTAGCGTCAAGGACACCAATTAAGGTGAGGGAAGTTAATCCTTGTTTTTGAGTCATGAATTGTTTATATCTATTATGATGTTTGTGATTTGATTTTGGACGTTGAGAAGAGGCTGAAACTCTACTATTTTTGCTCAAGCAAGAGAAAATCTCGCCTAGGCAACAATATTCCAAACATTCACTTTATTCTCTGTCGAGTTCTCACCTAATCGACATATTCTTCTCGTTCAAGTGAGAATGTCACTACACTTATTTTGGTCTTTATCGAGTTGTTGTCCAGGTGAAAATCCTTTCTTGTCCAAGCGAGAGTTCTTCGCTCAAGGGAGAGAACTCGAATGGCTCATCCCATACTCTTAAAGTGTCACCCAGGCGACTAGATATAAGCAGTGGTACGTTGACACGCCCACGTGGCGTGTACATTCAAGTGCCTATCTTGCTCTTTCTTACAACACCACTTGGAAGCACTCATAAAAACCCAATTTTGTGGACACCCTTATACCTTCCAACCACTACTAAGTTCACCCTTATACTGTATGAGAGGAAGAGGCAATGACTTTTCTGGATTTTTGGATTAAATTAGGGTTTTCTAGATTTTCAATTTTAGGGCTTTATGATGAGAAGGTATTACCACTAAGATGAAGAAACTCTATGACCAACAACGCTAAAGCCAGGGGGAGTGATGCCGAGATAGACTGATGGCGAGAAGGAGTGATGGCGAGATGCGACTTCGTTGACGGAGCAAGAAGTTTCGAATGGAGAATGGAAGTGGTGAGAGACTTTCGTGGAGAGATATATTTTCCTTGGCGGGAATAGAATTCATTTTCAGAAACCCCTTTCCACAAATGTCCTTCTGCTCACGTTTTTTCTTTTTAAAATATTCAATTGAAACAGCGAATGAAAACACGCCAACTATGGTTGTCAAAAATGTTGTCAAATTCAGGTTGTTGAAGAAACATTTTCCATTCAAATGACACTCATTCTTTCAAGTTTTTTTTTTCAAAACTAACTTTTTACTTTTAATAAAAATTAAAAAAAATGGGATTCCTTGTGTTATTTGAGTGTAATAATAAAAAAAGCATGTCAAAGTAAGATTTTTCTAAATGTTAAGATACAAGGAATACATGTGATTATTAGAATTAGACTTATCAACCTGATTTATGACACCCTAATTCACTTCTGAAAAATTTCCTTTAGAGAACCCATCACGCGGGGGTAAAAAAAATTGTCTCAATCTCCAAAACTTCCTCTTAAGTAGATTACTATAGTAGATTACTATAGTAGATTACTATAAAAGTTAAAGTGAGTTTAGTCCATAAAAAATTTAATTAACTTTTAAAAATAATATCATTTATATATATAAAATTATATATTTTATTAGATAGTTTAATATATTGTAATTTTATTAATTTAAATCAATATTTATATATCATATTTATTATTATGTTATTAAATAAAATATATAATAATAATTCATACTTTTTTGAGTTTTCATATATTAAATAAAATATATATTTTTATATTTTTATCTCATACTCCTATATAACAATCTTCATACATGAAATATATATTATGATACGACCATGCCAAATATTTAACTATTTTTCTAACGGTTAATTTTTGTAAAAAAAAAATTAAAAATCACTCAAATTATCACTTCTAACATATTCTTTAATCTCTAATCAAATGTAATCTTTGTAAAAAAATTATATTATTTTGTAACTAAATAGACTTATCTAATTGTTTCTTTGTGTATTGTTTACTTACGACCTATAAATCATTCAATAGTATTCAAAATTAATGTTAAACATTATATATTGTATAAATTAAAAAATATGGATAATACATTCTCTATTTTTTTTAAATTATATTTTTTTATTAAAGTAAGTTTAGTTAATATTAAAAAGCAAAACAGAAAGCATACAACATTATAGAAAATTTACCCATTTAAAATGTTCTAAACAACAAAATTATAATTAAGAATATTGGTCTCCCTTCTTTCTCTCAAAAACTATATCAAAATTGGATAGTTTTCCTTTTAAAATTATAAAAATAGTATACATGTTTATAAAAATTGTCATGTACTTTTAAAAAATGTTGTATACTTGTTGATCTCTCTACAACAAATCTTCCTGTTCTCACAAAAAAGAATTGGAGTTGGTGGAACATACAAATACGAGTTTTGTTTCACGTTCAAGATGTAAGCAGCGTGGTAGAAAGAGTGGAGTCTGCGACTGATTTCCATAGCATAGAGGATCAGAAGAAGGTGCACAGAAAGAAAGATGATAAAATCTTGCTGATTATCCATCAATGCGTGGATGATACGCATTTTGAGAAGATTCAAAACACGACTACAGCAAGGGAAGCATGGAATATACTAGTACGTGTCATGCCGGAGGAGAGAAAATCAAGAAAGTAAAACTTCAAACGCTGAGATTACAATATGAGCTGCTGCAAATGGAGGACAACGACAAAGTCAATGATTATTTTAAAAGAATCTTGACCCTTACAAATCAGATTAAAAGTTGTGAAGAAAAGCTTAATGACTTATTGATAATGGAGAAGATAATGAGGTCATTATCTCGACGGTTTGATTTTATCGTTGTTGCAATCGAAGGATCCAAAGACCTTGAAAAGTTAAAGATTGAGGAGCTTCAGAGCTCCTTGAAGACTCACGAGATGGGATAGAGATCCCGTCAAACTTGATGAATAGGTGTTGAAGGCTAGGCATATCAAAGGTGATGGAAAGAAGAAGTTCAAGACTTGGAGAGGTAAGCCCACTGCACAAGGAAGATGGAAAAACGATATTGCTGCACAAAGACACTTATACGGACATGTTTACGAAGGCACTTAAACTGGAAAGATTCGAGTTTCTCAAAAAGGAAATTGGAGTGCTGACTCAAAATGGCTTGAATTAAGGAGATGTATTAGATATATATAATTCAAAGCCTTGTTAAAGTTTGACTCAGTCAGAAATTAGTTAATACCATTGTACCAATTTTATTGTGTTTCCCTTGTATATAAACACACTTTTCTCCTGCTGTAATAATAGTTCTCTTAAGTGTATTACTTCCAAACTCTCTCTCTTGCACATATTTGTATTTTATTCTCTCTGCAATATCAGTTCTATCACTGCTTTGTATTTTTGCTTCCTATCAGTCTAATGTAATATCCCAAATGTTTTGAGGTTTACTTCCAAAGTTCCTTCAGTTCTATTTTATCTTCAAGTGCCATTAATTAACTGTTGTAACCTTAAAACCTGTCATTGGATGTGGTCTTTCTCACTCAAACTTTTGATTAGTTTTGTTTAAGAGTCGAGACTATGGTATATATTTGTAATGAACTGAAATAGTATTCAACTTCTGAGGACAATTGGATCCCCATGGAACATGAAATTTTGAATAGCTTTAGTAACAACAGTGCAATCATGCCAAAAGTTTATATTCGAGTCCTTTCATTTCATTTGATGTAGGTCAAAATGGAATGCCAATAGTGCCAATAGTGCCAATAAAGAACATATAACACTGAACACTTACTTTCTTGGATCATGGGATATGCATATGATGATTGCTGTACAGTGCTTGCTTATTCCTTCAATTGTAAAATAAACCCCCAAGTAAGGTAGGTTTACATAAGTATTTAGGAGTGTACATTTTAAATTGGGACTTACAAAATTATTTCTCACCTCAAGATTCAAACAATATCCAAAGAGTTCATGGCACATGAACAGGTGTTTACTTGCCAAACTAAAATATCCCTGTTGTACCTGCTCTCAATGAGGTTAAACATATGCTTCATGAACTACGGATTTCTATTCTATTATCTATACATTAATAATGGTTAATATTTACAACGAAATCAGTGGTTTTATACAAGGAATCCTCCCTCCCCACTCTATCTTCAAAAGGATGGAAGCCTTGATAAATTAACTTGTTCAAATTATCTTACATTGGAAAAATATTTGCATTTATTATTTTGCAGCTTCCAGAGAACTTTTGAAGTAAATGAACTTCTAATAATTAAACAGATTCCAAACAGCCCATTAAACTAAAATATGAAGATGGCATAAAGGCATGGCAACCTCTTAAAATAAAAATAAACTACTAGTATAAAAATAATATTAAATATTCTTATACGGGTCTAGGACAGAGGAGAAAGTCTGGTTGTTGTCTCTGTAGCAGTATTCCACAAAAGGGACAAAACGGTTTTGAGGACACTGCTTGAGAGGAAGATTTAATGAAAGACTCTGAATCTACATGAAATGAAGACATTCTAAAAAGTGGCTCTGGTGCCAATCTAAACCCTGCCCTATGGCAACAGACACAATACCACAAGGGAGTAATGGGGCAAACCTGCATACAAACAACACATCTCAGTAACCTGTGAGGCTTAACATCATCACTGGAATTTTCACATTGACAAAAACCAAACTCAGGGGATTCAAATGGAACGGATGCTGAACAAAAACTGCATGTCTCCACTGCTGAACATCTATTGGCCAGGAACCTGCATTTTAAGAGAAACACATTACTATAATTAGCATATTTAAAGTTTTGAACCAAATCTACAGATTTGTATGACTATTTTAAAAGCTTATGGTTGTTGCAGGGGCAATTAGATATATAGTTTTGAACTACCGCAAGGGAAATGTGTACAAACAAGAATTTAGAAATAAAACTTAGGGAAAGGTGTGCACATAAAGCAAAACTAGAAGTTTCATTCAAAAACTAATCAGCCTCTCAAATTAATGATTTTATAAATAGATGGATACTCGTTAATCACTCTTTTAACATAAAAAACCCAGCAGCATTACTGTTCATAATTTGAATTTTTCTACTAAGTGTTCATTTTCCAATTTCTTTCCATAAATTTATTATGGGAAATCACCCTGACCCAAGTATTTCATTTCCTCGTTAATTACAACAAAATACTTATTTGTAGATTATTTTTTAGTATATTGTTTCTTTATTTCCCTTTTTTAGAAGATTAGATTGCTACAAGGAGAATGTAATTGATATGAATGAATATAATAAAGTCATTCTCTGTTTCAAATATATGTTACTCAGATTGACATTTGGTTATCCTCAGGACAAAAAATGTTTATGCGCATAAACAGGGCGAATAAAAAAATCATTATACAGAAGACAAAACGTAAGAAGAAACAATATCTAAAATTCTAAAACGTACCTTTTCTTCTGACTAACTTCTGAAACAATGGCTTTCAACTGGTCACCTAAATGTTTCTGGTCTGAAGCAATCCATTGTTCCATCTGTGCTAGTCCAACTGGATACCAACAACCATGTTGGGAAGATGTTTCAGGATTGGACATGCTAGTTCGGAAAATGGAAAAACTAAAACCCACAAGCCTTTTCCGGAGCTCCCTTTCACTGCTTAGAAGAATTTCTGTCCACTTTGTAATGTCTTTTTCCATGGCAGGACATACCCTTTCCAGCTTTTCAACCTTTCTGGTTAATCCAGTTATTTGATCAGCATCCAGCTCTGCTAATATTACACGTCTACAGATTATATTAAACAAATGCAGCAGTCGACATGGAATTTCCGAGAACCTTGAACAGACAAATGATAAAACTTTTTCAGAAGGAAGATCCATATCTAATTGAAGGAATGATGATGCAATCCACTTAATGATTATATGTTCTGCATATTTTGAATTGTGATCCTTGAACGCCAATAATGCTGTAATTATATCCCAAAGAACCAAAGGCTTATCATGACATTGATATTGGTTTAAAGACCATATGATATTGGTTCCCCAATAAATTAATTCTTTCTCCAGATAACTAGAATTTCCTTCAATGCAACATGAAAAAGGAGATTTCAGCTGAACTTCCATTTGTAGCCCGCCAATCCAAAAGTAATCAATGGCTGCCCTCAGAACCCTGTCCAAAGTTCAAAAGAATTTCAAATTTCCAAATGTGTATTTTTTCTTTCATGAAACCCAAGTGGTATAGAAAAAATATATATAGAAGACCTAGTATATAAACATTAAGCTACAGTTGTTTCTTGTTTCAACTTTAAAGGTCGAATGTCAGAATAATCATTTTAAACATACAAGATTTCTATCTGTTGCCATTCTTTTGCTACTTTGAACATGATTGACTTGAATAGCAATTTTGTAAATAGTATACTTCCAATTGGTGCCAAATTCCAAATTATAGTTATCCAATAAAAATATGTATTTCTCTCCACATACTCAACAACAAGGGAAAGCAAGAAAATAATAATTTGCAAATCAAGTTTATACCTTCCTTCATACATTCGATTCAATTTCTCAACATCAAAGCAATGAACCTGCAATGAATAAGCAAGAATAATCAAACATAACATATTCATATATGATCCAAGCAATAAAATAATAGGCTAAATCACAACTTCAGTTCCTCCTTAAATCCTGATATGTGATTTTGGTTCCCTTATTTAGTCACCATGTTTTAGAAAATATGCAAATTTGGTTCAATTCTCAACTTTACAAATTTATTTGTATTATTTTTTATAATTTAGTTAAACTAATTATTTTTCTAACCGTAGCTTAAATGATATGTTAGATTTAAGTATCAATTGATCCAAAAATAAAAGAAATAAATGCATTTAAAATTGAGATTTGGACCAAAATTTCGGTTTTCGAAAATTTTGAAGAAAAAATCACAAAAATGAAATTAGGGAAACCAAAATCGAAGATTAGGAATAAAAGGTAGACCAAACTTGTAATTTAGCCTAAAAAATATTAAAGATTAAAATGAATTGCTATGTTATCTGGCAACATATTTATTTCACATGCTCTGATTATTTTTATTTAGCCAATTATCAACCAACCCACTCAACATAATGCCCCTTTGAAAAAGACAGGAAAAAAGTTTGACATATGTAACAGGTTGGAACCTAAGATTAACATAAATTGTTAGATCTCAATTAATTAGGGTTAAGGAATGATTGGTAAACTACAAAGTTAGCTCTCACTTCTTAGTATTAGCTACAAGAATAATGAAATAAATAGTAAATTACAATCAAACACCACTGAACATAAAACCTCGCTATCACTGAAAAGATTGTTCACAAAATAAGTTATAGAAAGTCGACATAGGGAATTAATATTTGTGATTCAGACAAAAGACTAAGGGCTTCAACAAAAACAAAACAAAAAAGACAAGAGATTAAGGGTGACATTCAAATCCCAGGATATAAGGAATTTTACATAAAATGTGCCCCTTATCCCCAACACCCATCTAAAAAGGACACATTTACCAAGGCATTTCACCAAAAGAAGCATTCCTCCAATTACCTTTGCCTCTATTCTGCAGCAGCAGCCAAAACAAAAAGGCAAGGTGGTTTCCGTTCTACTTGAGTAGGTCAAAGATGTCAAAATGGCAAGGCAAGAGAGAGCATAGTATATAACATGACTTTTTTGCTTAGAAAAGCTTGCTTGTATTTTGCAGCCCTCTTTTCTTAAATAGGCAGCATAGAATTTTTTACATTAATATGGAAGATTGCAAAAGAAATGCAATAAAGGGATGGATTAAGTGAACCAACAACAATTTGCAAACAAGAAACTGATGGTGCTAACGAGACAAGGCTTTGGTAAATATATAGCAACTTGAAGATCAATGGAGATGTAAGGTAAAGAGTTGACAGTGTTGGTCAATGCTTCCCAAATCTAATGATAATCTACTTCATTATGCTTGGTAGATTCATCAAACAGTGGATTTGCAGTGATCTGAATAGCACTCGTATTATCAACATAATAGGTGTAGATGTAGGTTGAGAAAATCCAAGCTGCTCCAAAAGATCACATAACCACACAACTTCAGCACAAGCAGATGACATTGAACTATATTCAGCCTTAGTAGAAGATTTAGAAACACAATCTTGCTTCTTACATTTCCAAGAAATTAAGGCACCACTAAAACATACACCAACCTTTAGTAGATCGATGAGTATCTGGACAACTTGGCCAATCAACATCATTATATGCCACAAGTTGTAAAGATAAGTCTTTTGGAAAGAATAACCCACGTGTAGGTGACCCTTTAAGGTATCGGATACTGCGACAAACAACAGCAAAATGAAGAGGACGAGGAGTAGGCATAAAGTAGCTTACCTGGCGAATAGCATACGAAATGTCAGGTCGAGTATTGGCTAGGTAGATAAGACTTCCTACCAAACACCAATAGAGTGGGATTCGCAACATATCTCCTTCATCTTTTTGGTACTTGACATTGACTTTCATAATAGTCTCAACTGATGTAGCTCCATCAAAACCCTCCAATTGAATCAGATATTGAATGTACTTTTATTGGTTTAAAAATATTCCATTGGATCGATGATGTACCTCCAATCCTAAAAAGTAGGTGAACTATCCAAGATTTTTCATGCAAAATGTTGCATGTAGCTCAATTTGCAACTTCTTAATTAAGTCATGATCAGTTCCCATAATGATGAGATCATCCACATAAATCAAAAGGAGAACTATATAGTGGGAGACTTGTGAAAGAAGAGACAATAATCATATTGACTCTAAGTGAAGGAGACCTGAAGTATAGTAGTACGAAACTTCTCAAACCAAACCCAAGGAGCCTAGTTTAGGCCCATACAAGGAAAGTTGTAGTTTACAAATATCAGTAAAAGAAGTAAGCATACCAGAAGGAAGTTTCATGTAGATTTCTTCTGAGATCACCGTGAAGAAAGACATTCTTCACATCCATTCGATGCAATGGCCAAGATTGAGAAGAAGCAAGAGCAAGGATTGTCCAAGTTGTAGTCATCGAATTGTAGTCATCTTGGCAATAGGAGCACATGTCTCCTTATAATCAATCCCATACTCTTGTCTATTACCAAGAGCTACTAATCAAGCTTTATAACGATCTAAAGAGCCCTCAAATCGAAGCTTGACAGAGAAAACCCATGTACTTCCAATAAGTTTGATCATGGAAGGACAAGACACAATGTCCCACGTGTGATTTTCTTGAAGTGCCTGGAGTTCTTCTTGCATTGCCTTTCTCCAACATTCATGTTCCATAGCTTGGGTATATGTTAGGGTATAAGGTGGGAGGATATTCGGTATAAGTTAATTAGAGTAAATAAATATAGTATAGGTTAATTAGAGTAAATAAATATATATTCCAGGGAAATATTTAATATAAGATATTTATAATTAAGG
>NC_028351.1:26041979-26056735 GCF_000741045.1 Vigna radiata var. radiata | reverse complement strand
GTTAATTAGAGTAAATAAATATATATTCCAGGGAAATATTTAATATAAGATATTTATAATTAAGGGTATATGCTAGGATAATATATGGTGAGATATTTATATTAAATGTAGATATATTATAGGGAAATATTTTATTTAGAGTAATATTTTAGAGAAAGATTTAACATAGTATGGACGGGAAATAATTAGTATAAATAAAGGAAGAGTCTAGGGTTAGAGGTATGCTTTTGATTTGTGAGTTTTGTAAAGGAGGTCATGTTCCAGGATAATTGATGATGGAGGTTATGCTCCCAATTATTGGATGAATAAAAGAAGTTATGCTCCCAGTTATTGTTTACTTGTGTTTACTCAGATATTACCATTAGTTATTTGTTCTATTCCATTCTTTATTATTCTTTTGAGTGTGTGAGAGGGTGATTTCGTTACGTTCTATACTCGGATACGTATAAGTATAACTAGAAGGAATAGAAATAGAAGACAAGGTAGTTGATAAAGAAACAGAGTGGACCAGCAAAGAGGTAGAACAAACAGGAGGTGGGTCAGGATCAAGTGTTGGAGCATCATCATGAAAGGTACCAAGAGGATGAGGACGACGTCTTTCATACACAAAACCAAGCTTGAAGCGTTCCACAATTTGTGAAGGAGCTCACTCAGCTGAGTAGACAACACCAATCTCAAGAACTTGTGAGTGCTATGTATGGAGAAGGAGGGTAGGTTCCAGATCCTGTATTTGCGGTGCAACGAACTCACAAAACTTTTAGGATCAAGACAAAATGAAGATACCATCAACAGGAGGTGTTTTACTCCAACCCCAAGATATTCACAAGAAACACACTAGAACCCAAGAAAATACCACGATTAAGAGACCAAGCTCTGATACCATGTCAAAATATCAAGGCAAGAGAGAGCATAGTATATGACATGATTTCTTTGCTTAGAAAACTTGTTTGTATTTTGCAGTCCTCTTTTCTTAAATAGGCAGCATGGAATATTTTTACATTAATACGGGAGATTACAAGAGATATGCAATAAAGGGAAGGACTATAGGAGATTTCGTATTTACAAGAAAGAATTGCTGATAAATCCTAACAGCAATATATTAAAGGTAGAAAATAATCTAATCAAGATTAATAAAGACATAATAAAATACATTAACAAAAGACCCCCATAAGCCCTTTCACTCCACATATGCTTAAAAATATTCATTTATAGCCCAATCCCACCCATGGTGAAAAGCTCAGGGGATTGACCACGGGTAAACTTAGTGAACTTATACTCTTCTTTAATTTCCTAGACATTAGGGCATATAATACACACTATCTGAGTATTTAAGAACCACATCATTTTGATGCATTTAAAGAATACGAATATGTCAAGGATTGATGTACAATAGCAAAATCTGAACGAAANAAAAAAACATACAGTAGCAATGACAAGATTTCCAGGGGACACTGCTACACCAAAACATGAATCAAATGCATCTCTCGAAATCTGAAAGGAAAAATAAGTATAATTTAGTAGGGAAAAAAAGATCGTACTCAAAAGGAAACAGTAGCTATAAAGATAACAGTAACATACATTAATTGAGCTGTCACGGGGCATATCAGAATTGAGAGTTACTTCATCAAGATGATTCTCACGCAAAATCCAGCTCTGCACTAAATTATCCTATCAACGTTCAAATAATAATCCATCCATTACAAATACATCTAATCAATACACATTAAAAGCACAAAAAAAAATAAAAATTGAAAAGACTAATCTTGGTGAATGTATTTTAAACTGTACAAAGCTCAATGCATAATATAATTAACTAATCTTGCTTTCAAGCTCTCCAGTTAACATATGCAGAAAATTAATCATTCTTGGTATCAAATTTTTTCTTCAGTATGAAAACTAACTAGTTGATTGAAACCATGAAATAGAATAAGAATTTAAGGTTCTATTGCTTCAACTACAGTCTAGTTGTTCCTCTTGAAATGGCTAATGCTGATTTATGAGGTGAACCATCTAGTGGCTACTATCGTTTTTCAAATGCAAACTTATATTTCAAAACAAAAATCTAACACACTTCAATTATTTTGGTAGTTTAAGTCTACAGTTGAATTGTAGTTAACACTAAACTTCAGCCATTCAAACAAATTCAGATGAGGGAGTTTTATCTCTTTTCTGTCCATTTTGGAAATCGTACAAAGACTCAATTGTCCTAGCACTCATCTTTAATGAGTCAGAAGAAATGAAACACATGCATATAGTAGAAACCGGTCTCGTATTCCTGGCTCATGCCAAGCTTCGCTTACAGTTCAAGGACCACGCCTTTTTCACTGCAGTTTTATTAACAGACTGCCCTTTCTACACATTCTTAAGGGTCTTTTTGCACTTTATTTTCATTTCTCAGACCCTATAATCCAAATAAAACGCCCCTTTGCTAAAATAGATGCATATTTGTAGGCTACGCCGTCTATCATAATGGACAAGTATTCATTCAAAAGGTAAAATTTGTCTCTGAAAATATTATAATTGAGATGTTGAGAAAAGAGAGACCGAGAAAGTATAAGATGAATTCCGTGTACAGTGTACAGTACTGCTATAATTATGTAACACAAGTATTTTTATTTATAATGAAGAAGATATACATTGATAAGGAATAAAATCAATAGTTAATAATGAGAAGTATTTGCAAATATTTCTCTACAGGTGTAATCAAATCATATCATATTTTCCGTTTAATGTAATAAATCATATCATATTTCCCTATTTAATGTAATTATCATATCTTTAACAAATACATTGCCCTAACATGCCTCTGGAGATGTTATTTAAATCTCACAGTTAATTATATAGTTCTAAGGTTCTAGAACCTTCTGTAACAGACTTCAGAGAATAACAGATTTGACAACTGCCTTTCGACTGTAAATAGGCACTTATGCAGTCAGATCCCATATGATTTAATTCCAAAATACAAATATCACAAATTAAGTAACTTTTCAAATTCTGTCTTTCTATGATTCCCTTTCTCTTTTATCTTTCTAATGTGCAGGGATCCAACTGTAATCCATATAATCTACACAATTATCAAATCATGTTTAATCATGGAAATGAAAATCATGAATGTAATTGGTAGAAACGAAGATACAAATGCTGAAGAAACTTGGTATGGATCATGCAATGTATTTTATGTCCACGTAAGTATGATATTTCTTTTCTGCCAAAATCATAAAAATTGAACGTATACAAAAATAGTCAAATCACTTAAGAAAAAGATTATAACCTGGCTACAGCTGTACAAAAATCTTCCACCGAATGCCCAGGTCAAACCTGTAACCTAAAGGAATTAAAAAATGTAGAGATCAGAGGATGCCCTGCTTTTCTTTTCAACTAACTCCAAAAGAAAAAGAGGGGAAAAACTTACGACATAATCATGAGCATAATATGAGCCAAGCTTATCAAATTCCCTTGAAGATATGTCGAATAGCCATATTTCAAATGAACCAGAAACTTTGCCAATGGCTAAAAGAATCTTCGAAGGGTATTGAACATGCACAGTTACTGAGAGTACAGAAACTGGGACAGCATTGAGTGTCATAACCTATTTAGGAATTCAAAGATGCACTTACGAATTATTCAGAAAAAGCTGAGGGAAATGAAAAGTGATACAGAAAATGAGTAGCAAGTACCTCCTTCAATAGCGAGAAGGAAGTTTGATCCATTTTGGACAATTTCAGCAATTTGTCATTGTCAGCCAACCAAATCTTCACACTGCAAAGAAAACATGTGATACTTTCAGCTAAATTAAGATGCTAGTAACAAAATGTAAAATCCTACAAAACGGTCAATCCAATTGGAGTACAAGGGAAGTGTACAGGAATATGCCAATACAAGATTCTTGAATGAATAATATGAAAATAAAATGTTTGACAGTGCACTTCTCTAGGGATTAATCTATAGCTTTTGATCTTGTAAGCATAAGATGGTAAACAGTGAGTGACTTAGCTGACAAATCAAACATCATGGAGTCTTTCCCTACCTTTTCCTAATGGAGACATGTTCAGTTTCTTCCGAGAAGAGGCATTAAAATAAAATAAAAAATATCTATTTTCACGAGAGAACTAAGATTTAGAAAGATTGAACACTTAAAATGGATGAATGGCAAAAATGAAAGACATGTTTTCAACTTCAGTCTAATAAAATAATTTTAGTTTTAGGTTAATGTGACAGGTTTCAAGTCCATGCAATGTACATAGCATGTAAAAGGTTTATATTTGTGCGTCCTAAGAACACGTTTGAATTCTAATAGGCCAGAAATGGTTGCACTCTACACATTGTCATCTGAAATTTTGAAAGTACCTCTTTCCTGTGTGTTGGTGCCAACATTGCTAATACCAAAGTGAATATTATATAAATAAGGAGAAACCATATGAAATTTGACTAGATTGTTGGAAAAAGTAAAACTTAATTATTATTACTTTTCCAAGAAGCTTAGCTATTGTTCTTAGCTGACTACAAAAAGCTTCGAGGTGGTTTGATTTGTACTCCATTCGTACCCTCAAAGCTTCAAAAGGTCAAGTTGCAGAAAATCTTACCAAAGGAGTGTGCAATTCAAATTTTGAAAGAGTTATGTGGAAGTTGGGAATAGAAACCATCTATTCTCCAACTTGAGAGGAGTGTTGGAAATAAGAATGTCTATGATTATTTTCTTTTGTAATCATTATTATTACAAATTGTTAAATATATTGTGTTTTATGTTAATTAAGTAAACATAGACTTTTGCTATTGTTTGATATTGGTATATATTGTTGATATTGCTTTTAACAATATCTTCTATTTACCATATTTATATTCCATACTTATATTTGGTTGTCATATATACTGGTATCATTCTTCATTATATATATGTTACCTTATGTGTGTTTTAGACACAAGGGAGATTAATCCTATACCTAGTTTTACAATATTCAATATGGTATCAAAGCAATGGTTTAGAATCTATCCTAGTGAGATAACTTATTTGTTTGACCTATTGTGTCACCCGCTATAGGGATATTTGTTGTTTGTTAGACATAATGTTCCACCCTTTATGGGACCGTTATCAGACCACCTATTAGTGTCTAGTCCCACGTACCATAATTATATACCTCGACGCGAGGGGGGTGCGTTGGAAGTCCCACATCGACTAGAGATATGATCAGTATAGAGTATATGAGTGGGTGCAAACCTCACCTTACAAATCAGTTTTGTTTGATTGAGTTGGGCTTAAAATCCATTTCTTAACATGGTATCAGAGCCTGGTTCCAATCCAGGGACCTGTGGGTTATGGAGATACTTTTTCTCTAGTGGAAAAGATGACTTTTGTTCGTTTATTTGTGGACATAGCTGCACTTCAACAATGGCCTCTTTATCAACTGGATGTCAAAAATGCTTTCCTCAATGAAGATTTGTGGGAAGAAATTTATATGGAGCAACATCTCGGATATGTTGCTCAGGGGGCGTCTTCTAGATTTGTATGTCATCTTCGCAAAATTTTATATGGCCTGAAACAGTCTCCTAGGGCTTGGTTTGGAAAATTTAGCAGTATGCTTCAACAATTTGGTATGACTCGAAGTGAGGCATATCATTCAGTCTTTTACCGTCACTCAAGTACTGGATATGTCTATTTGATAGTATATGTTGATGACATTGTTCTTACAGGCAGTTACCACCATGGTATCTCCTGGATGAAACAACACTTTGGCCACTACTTTTAAACCAAAGATCATGGCAAACTCAGATACTTCTTGGGTATTGAGATAGCACAATTCAACCATGGTATTGTTATATCTCAAAAGAATTATGCATTTGATATTTTGGAGGAAACTAGGTTAATGAATTCAAAACCTGTTTACACACCCATGGATCCTAATACCAAACTCCTACCAAACTAGGGGAGCCTATTTCAAATCCTAAGCAATATAGAAGATTGGTTGGGAAATTAAACTACCTTACAATTACTCATCCTAACATTTCCTTTGCAATTAGTGTGGTGAGCCAATTTCTCAATTTTCCATGTGAAGATCATTGGAATGCAATCCATATATTAAAGTACATTAAAGGATCTCCAAGAAAAGGTTTGTTATGTGGTTCCAATAACTATGCAAAAGTTGTTTGTTATTCAGATGTTGATTGGGCAGGATCTCTTTTTGATAAAAGATCTACTTCTGGGAATTGTGTCTCCATTGATGGTAACTTGATTTCTTGGAAGAGCAAGAAACAAAGTGTTGTGGCGAGATCTGGTGCAGAAGCAAAATATAAAGTTATGGCCTCATCCATAGGTGAACTTGTGTGGCTTAAGCAATTGCTTAGAGAGTTACAATTTGGAGATGTCACTCTAATGACACTTATATGTGACAATCATGCGGCTTTTCAATCTGGTCTTTCATGAAAAGACCAAACACATTGAGATTGACTATCATTTTGTTCGAAAAAAAAGGATTGTATCTGGAGACATCAAGACTGAGTTTGTTAACTCAAATGATTAGTTAACAGATATTTTCACTAAGTCTTTAAGGGAACCCGGAATTGATTATATTTGTAACAAGCTTGGTACATACGATTTATATGTACCAGTTTGAGGGGGAGTGTTAGATATGTTACGTTTTATGTTAATTAAAGAAACATAGACTTTTGCTATTGTTTGATATTGGTAGATAAAGTTGATATTGTTTTTAACAATATCTTCTATTTATCATATTTATGTTTGGTTGCCATATATACTTATATCATTCCTCATTATAAATGTTACCCTATGTGTGTTTTAAACACAAGGGAGATTAAACCTATACCTAGTTTTACTATATTCAATAATATCACTCTACAGAAAGGTAAACAAGCTAAAGCAAATTCAGAAAAAAAAAAAAAAAATCTCAGCTCTTAATTTTTTTCTCCAGGTCATTACAATGATGCAAATAAAGCTCTTAAATTTTTTCTCCAGCTCTTAAATCTCAACTCTACTGAAAGGTAACTCCCATTGTCACTACAATGATGCAAATAAAGCACAAATAAAAAATCTCTCCTAAGTTCCAGAAATGCATATTAATCGTTTAATGAGATGAAATCAGACCGAGAATAGATATAACATACTTGCACAAGCGTGCTTAAACTCACCTCCCATCAGAGCTTCCAGAAACTAATAAAATTTGAGGATTTGAAGGATCAAAATCAAACAACAACCAACTTATAGTAGTAACCCAAGAATTGTGTGCATGAAGGAGGCCAGCAAACTTCACAGTAGTTGGAATGTCTTTGTCGTCAATAGTATAACAAACTGGTGGATGAAACCTCCATAAAGAAATTTTACCAGATTTCCCTCCAACAGCAAGCAGACTGAAAGAATCGCAAACTGGATAATATTCAGATGCTAAATGCAGCAAGGGAGACCATGAAACAACAAGGGAACATAGCATTGCACTACGAGAAGCATATTGATCAGCACTTATCAGGGGCGAGTGGTTCTCAGGCTTTTCTTTTAACAATTTCCCATTATGTTTATACAAAGAATCCATTTGATCTGATGCATTTTTCTGCAGGAATGATCTAATATTAGGCTACTAACAATCAAATAAATGCAAAGCATAGTCATCTTTTAGAAGGCTCATAACCAAATCGTTTCTAACCAAACTTAAACCCGAATTGCATGAGAAAATGCTGCATAGATAACTAAATATTGGTAAAGTTTTACACCAAGTCCTCTGGTGGTAATCTTTTACTATTTCTTTTTTACGAATCTGGTAAGAAACAACAAAGGAATTCTGTTTAAGAAAAGGGTTTTGCTAACGAGTGCCCTAAGGCCAATGGTTAAGAAGCATTAAATACATCCAATTACTTAAAATAGAAAACATTGAAGTACTCTCTTTTGATAAAATATTTCTATTTTGTTTGCTTGATTCGTGTCTTTGCACACTAGTTAGCATTTGCCGTAGGGCTAGAACAAGCATATTAACGCTGACAACCTGATGGAAATACAAGTCCATCATTGGAATCTCTAGACACAATAAAGATCGTTGCACAAACATCAAAACAGCAAAATTTATGAAAATATATAAAATGCAGATGCTTGAACTGTATATGCACATTTGACGAGGTACATAAATAATCTAAGTAACAAAAACTAGTTAATGCACACTCCACATATGTCATTTAAAACTGTCTTTCAAATGTTATAAACTTATCTTAGCTTTTCTACAAGCATCTGATAGATATAACGAATAAGAATAAAATGCATCAAAGGTATAACCTGTCTTGTTAACTAATTCACCAGAAGGAAATTTAGAAAAAGAAACTCAACCAAGGTCCAAGAAAATGAATAAGATAACTTACATCCAATGTGGCAATCCCTATACATCGAAACTCAGTACATTTAAGATTCTCATACAGCCTTTTAGTTATGTCCACAACCTGAACAAAATAAGAACGGCATATTATACTTAAAGCAGTCTACACATATAACATCAAAATATTAATTTCTTCATATAGCAAAATCAATATATGGAAAATAGAATGAACCCCAAATACTTAATATTGTTTGGATATTTATTCTATTTATCATCATTATATTATATCAAGGGTTACTCTATTTATCATAATTATATTGTGCCTAGGTTTACCCTAATTATTATATACACTTGTATCAATTTATGCTTATGAATAGAAGATTATGAGAGGGATCAATTAAACCCTCAAGAATTATTTTACAGTTTCAATCTCAAGCAATATAATACAGGTATGATATGACATAAACATGGGAATTCAAGAAATGCTTAAAAGTTCAAGATTCAATTAAACCTAAGTATCTCAACATGAATTTTAAAAACTAGCATAATTTACATAAATGTACAATATTTGTGAAGAAATATTGACAATTTCTCAATAATACATACCTCAATCCATTCAGCACAGTAATCACAAAAAGGAGGACGATAAATCTTCACATGTCCTTCAGAGGTGCAAACAGCGATCAAACACCTGTAGCAAGGTATATCTTTAAAAATCCATAAAATCATATTGATTTTTTCATGAATGAACAAAATATGATGCTGCTAGAAGTAAACTATGATCCCAGGAAGCCCTAATCTATAAAATCAGATATTTGAAATCAAAAATCACTGTGTCAAAGAGACTTTTACATCTGCAAAATCAGAGATTCAAAATGTAGAATCACCTTGTCAAAAAGTCGTACCTGGAGACAAACTATCCCACAATTACATGACCAATTCAACGTGTGCCAAAAGGACTGAATCTATAATTGCCTTCTAGTTCTAGGATACATGAAATTATTCAAGAAAGCCGAAATCCATACCCTGAATTAGCAGCCATGCCAAGCGGAGACCATGATATTGATCGGACCACAGGCTTATCATCCCTATACAAAGCCGTTGGCAGGAGGCATCCAGATAGTAAATCTGCACATCAATTCCAACATGTAAAAGTTATGTCTTAATGCTACGCGGTTGGTAACAGGCCAGTGAAAATTTCTCATTCACATTCTACATCATCACGTGAAATTTTAACTATAGGCACAACACTAAAAATAATAATGTTGCATAATCTTAAAATTTGGGATTTTAGCTAACTTAACCCAATCAATTCATAAATGAGGAAGACTCCCCACTCATATGCATTATTTTGACGACATTACTAGTCAACAAGAGATCTCTAACACAACTCCTCACGCCAAGGCCTGGATATCCCTTGCCTGAAGTTCAGAAAAGCTGGACATCTACAAGTGACCGATAATCAGTGGCCCCATCAGTCCAATAATAACCATTAGGATACATTCTGATATCAGCTTACAATTTCAACTTAGATCTAATTCAACCTCAAAAGCTAGTTGATGTGATGACGGTTGCCCCCGCTCATAAATCCCATGTCAAATTTTCAACACACACCACGAATTAAGGGACTAAACATCTCAAGCATAAAGTAGACAAAGTAGGCAAGACCGAACATCTACAGGTGGCCAGATAAATCCCACAACACCCACTGGGATAAGTTCTATACCATATTAAATTTGGAAAAGAAACTAACTGAACTTAAAAAACAAGCTCATGAAGTGATGCTTAGCTACACTTATACACACTAATTTGAGTCATTCAACATAGATAAGACACGCCAAAACAGCTCATCGAACTAACTAATGCACTAAACAAGCGAAGCAAAACACTAACGACTAATTAACGAGTGATTTTCAGAATGAAGGTTGCAGTAATGGCAGTACCTTGTCTTTCTACAAGTCCTACACAAAGAGGCTGGCTTGGGAAGATTTTAATTACGCCTCGTGGTCCACCAACAGGCAAGTCAGGTCTCTGAAAATAAGAAAGAAAAATCAAAGGAACAAACTTATTCAATGGAACAAAGAGAAAGGAAAGTGAATAGCGCATTCAACTTGGTGAAGGTTGGATTGAGTACAAGAATGGTGACGAGGTGGCCGGAAGCAACGGCAATGAGGTTCTCGTCAGACCAAGCAATGGCGTTGGGAAAAGAAGGAGCGCCCAAAAGCACCGCAGGTTGTAACGGACTGGGACAAGAACGCGCCATGCTGTGATTTTTTGAAGAGCGAAGCGATGTGAGTGCGAGAGTGAGGGTTCGAATCCCTAATATCATACAAATAAATAAATAGCGATTTAAGAAATAATCTACTGAACTGAATGATTGTGTGTGTGTGAAGATCCACTGTATGAAGGTGCACGCACGGTATGGACGACGCGCTTTCAAACAAAATAGGGTTCTAGATTTGGATTGTCAACGGTGGCTGACGACTCTCCTTAGAAAAATTGGACAATATTGGGTTTTCACATCTAATATTTTTCAAAGATTATCTTTCAATCTTAAAAACAATATCGATTTTTACCATATAAATTATGATAAGGATTTTGTAATAGATTTTGATAAATTTTAATTATATCATAAAAATTAGAAAAATTAGAAGACTTTATTTTTTTTTATAAGATTTGATAAAATTGTACAACTTTCAAACAAACACATTTAAATTTACAAAAAATTAATGAAAAAATTCATAAGAAACATAAGGTTCAGATAGAAAAGTAAAATCAATAAAAAAATCAATCTTTTAAAAGTTCATTAGTTTAAGAATTTCAAAATATTATTCACAATCTTTTTATAAGTGATAACATTCTTAACTCGTTAGATTTTATTTATTGAGATTTAAATGGTTAAATAATTAATATTTTTTATTTATAAATAAATTATAAACCCACAATTAATGGAGGATGGGAGTGATGAATATATATATATATATATATATATATAATGATTTTATTTATTATATGAAAAATAAGATCATTAAATATATTATTTTTATATATTTTAATAAATTTATATTATAATTAAAAATTATTTTATAGAATAGATATTTTAAATTTAGGTATAGGGTTGATAATTATTTATTTTAAAATATGTTTAACTTTAAGTTCTTTTTCTTCTTCTTTTTTCTCGTTATTTTTTAATTTTTAGATCAGTATCTAAATGAAAAGAAAAAATGTATATGCACCATGTATATATTATTATTATATTTTTTAATATTATTATTATTATCATACAATATTATCACCTAGACTCATACCTCTATTTGTAATGTAATAAATTTATATCTTTGTAATATATTTATTTGTATTTTTAACAATATAACCTTAAGATATGATTGGATAATTAATTAATTGAGTAATTATCTTAATTACTTTACTTTTTGTTATTGCAAGGATTAGGTAATCACTTATGTTTTTATATTTTCAAATTGAGTTTAAGATTTAGGATTAGCATTTTTATCATCACACACTCGTAATGTTCATAAACTTGGGTCTTGATGGATATGTGGTAGTGAAAAGTTTGTCATTAAGAATATTTACACGTTTATTCATGTCAACAATTTGTCTTTTTATTTTCTTTAACTTTGTTGACTTTTTATTTAAATACATCTAAATAGTATATAATTAATTTTTTTAGATTTTATTACAAATAAATAAATATAATATATATTTTTAATATATTTATACATGAATTAAGTTTATTAAAAAGAATTTACTAATAAATTACTCAACATATGTGATTAAAAAATGTTAATTAAATTTATTTTCATTGAAATGAAATATTTATAATTTTTTTACATTTTTTTCAATTTTTTTCGAATTATATTGAATAAAAAACTAATTTTAGTAAATAAAAATGATTTAAAAAAATAAAAAATGAAAAAAGTGAAATTGTAATAGTAGACGACTTCAATAGGAAAAGTGGTGCATTTCCTAAAATTTCACTTTTTTCATTTTTTTATTTTATTTAAATTATTTTTATTTATTAAATTAGGTTTTTAAATGTAATTACATTTAAATAATTCAATTATTTAATAGAAATAAAAAAGTTATCATTATTATAAATAAAAAATTATTATACAAATGAGTTAAAAATTTTATACATCAATTAAAACACCTCTCAACAACTTTTACTTTTACTAATAAAGTTACTGAATCAATGAAATGAAAGCTCATTACTGTATTCATAAATATAGTTACTGAATCAATGAAATGAAAGTTCATCACTGCATCAATGAAATGAAAGTTCATCACTGAATCAATGAAACGAAAGTTCATCACTGTGTCCGAAATAACTCACTGCATCATGCAAAGTAGTATTTGCCTACTTCAAACAGGGGACACTGAAATCATGTTGTAATCGATTACAAATTTTGATAATCAATTACAATGACATCATGCACGATTTCAATCTTAGTCAAATGAAGACCAATCATCCAGAAAGACACGACTTCTTCGTTAAAAGTCATCTAGACCCCTACAACTTGCCTATTTTTGTATTTCACAAAAATATTGCCTATTAAGTAATATCTCAAGCAAATTTGGTAAAAAAAAAAAAACTCAATGAAGACCAATTTAAGATTATTGGGGAAACAACTTCTGAATCCAGGCCACTAAACTATGTCGTTCAGCAGTCCAAAGCAACAAAAAATGAAAAGGTTGAATAACAAATTCATACAAAATACAAACAAACATGTTACCTAATAGATATAAAATTTCTTCCTACTAACGTAGAAGGTTGAATTAAACTTTTGCTTTTTTTTAGTCGTAAAATAAAAAAAAAATATTTAAAGTATTAAAGGTAATATAATATTATAAATTTAACACATTATTAAAAGTTAATGTTTTACTATTCAAATTTAAAAGTATGTTTGAATGATATAATTTAAGACAATGTTTTATTTATTTAGTAAATTTCAAATTCTTTAAAGTAAAGTGAATAATTTTGATGATGAAATAATAAAAAAATCCAGACACTTTAAAAGCCTTTTAAAGAATTAAAATAAAATTTGAAAATTACTAAAAAAAAATGAGAAAATTGAAATTTCTCACTTTTTTTATATAGAATAAATTATATATATATATATATATATATATATATTTATTCTATATAAAAAAAGCGAGAAATTTCAATTTTCTCTATTAAAAGATAAATTGTTAAATATTATTTGTAATGTTTAAATTTGACTAATAATTTTTTAAAATTAACTCTAACTTATTTTATCGAAATAATAGGATTAAAATATACAATATTTTAATTTCTTTATCTATCCAAAAACTAAAGTAATGCAACTCATTTTAATGTACATCATTCCCAGGAGGATATGGTTATGTCATCTTACCTAGCTACAGAGAAAAATATAGCACCTCTTCCACAATCACAAGCCTTTCGGTAGTTATCAAAAGCTAATGTAGTCTCTACCACATCCTGAGTCTCAATAAAGACAAGTTTATGTTGCATTATTTCCTGCAAAAATTGGTTTTAGCATACCACCAAACTACATAACAGAGACTACATAAAGACAATTTTTTAGCTGGTATGTGTGGGGGTAAAGAAATGTACTTACACTAGCAGCAGGAGTCCAAAGGGTATATAACATGGTAAGCAAATGGGTAACGAAGGTAGAGGACGCCTCATTTTGATGATACATAATGTATATAGGATACTATGAAACGCCTCATTGTTCTATTGCTATACAATTATAAGGTTTGGAAATATCACTGGTATTAGTCATGGCAATCAGGGGTGGATGTTTCTAACAGAGGTCATATTACATTTCTGAATAGTCATACATATAAGCTGCAAAGAATTGGCAATGAACCATAAACACTACGCTCTATTGGGTTCTGAGTGGGCCAGCAAGAGACTGTATCATTGCTGGCAAAGTGCATATTGGCTATGATGAATATTAAATGTAGAGCCTAGGATGGAATAGTCTACGGCAGGGCCACAGGTGTCATTAGCTTGAATCAGGAAGTGCCAACAATAACTAGTAAATTAAGTGCACAATCAAATGACTGGCAGAGAAATGGAACTGAGACAGAGTCCTGCATTTAGTGGAGTATAGAGTTCTAAATCAGTGGTGTAACAGCAGGGAGAGTAAGATCCTGCTGGGCTATACAGGGACTAATGTAGGAAACAAGTATGCAGAGAAAAAGATTAATACAAAGGCAGTTGTAAAATGAGAAAGGTGTTCCCGGTGACTATTAGTGCTTAAAGACTTATTATAATTATTAGAGCTGTCAAAGAGGCCCTATAATAGGTCCTGGCCCTAGCCCACGTGGGTTGGGGCCAAAAAAGCCCACAGGGCCAAAAATGCCCCTTACTAAAAAAGCTCACAGGGCTAAAAAGCCCCAAAGCCCTGTGGGTCAGGGCCAGCCCATGGGCTTTCTGTTTTA
>NC_028351.1:26037171-26041237 GCF_000741045.1 Vigna radiata var. radiata | reverse complement strand
GTAAAATAATTAAAATAAAAATTGTATAATTTAGAGAGAGAGTAAAATTACAAAAGATTATATATATATAAATTATATTAGTTCTAAAATTTAATTTGAAGTTTTGGACTAAGNCTAAAATTTAATTAAAGTTTTGGAGTGGGGCTAAACCCACTTTAATCCTGACCCTAACTCACTTGAGAGGGGGTTTTGGAGGTTAGGGCTTTTTTCTGGCCCCCTACTTAAGGGGCTTCTTAAAATAGGGCTTTTTCAATAGTGGGTTGGGGCTGGCCCTGAGGCCATGGGTTAAATTGACACCTCTAGTAATTATATAGCACCAGCCCCACAGTTATACAATTATTCATAGACAACCCCACCCAATGTGAAATACTAGCATGTATACATTAACATAACTCCCGGCAGCTTCTAACATGTATTACATTCCTAACACAACCACTAAATTCATAATTTAAACCAAGAAACATGCCCTTCAGGTACAGTTCTGATTTTAGTAATGAACAAGGTACAAATAGATCAACAACATGATAATTCCATCACCAACAAAACATAAACATAGTGAACAGCTACCATTGGTGGTTGTAGGGCATAGTTCACTAAACCTCCATAAAATCAAACCAGTATTTAATTACAATCAGATTAGAAATCAAGGTGCAGATATAGTCCCTCCCTTAAAACGTAACATTTTATTATCACTCAGCAAAAGACTCATTTCAGTTTAAACACCAAAAACTTAGTCCCTTGTCCAATTTCATACGGTTCACCTCCTTAAACCTTCAAAATTGAAACAGATCCCAAATACTAACTGGTTTCAGTGTCAATCATGCAGACCTATAAGTAGTTTGCTTTTAATCTTGTCTATTGTCCTATTTACATACATTTAATTAGTTTTAACCAGTAGGTTACTATTTAAACAGGTTAATGTCATCTAACCAGTGAATACAGTATATAAACATCTCAATCGAAATATCATAGAGCAAACAGCGATCAAACAGTCACTAGACTCTAAAAAGGACGTATCCTAACAACAAAAACATTACAGGAAGCACATACAAGACCAACCACAAGGAAAAAGAATACTTAAACGAATACGGGACAGTGGTCAACATTATGATTTAGACCCTATAGCAACTAAACAGAATGTACTGAGACTTTACCGCAACTGAGTAATTGACACAGACCTTATAGCATCTATACTAATAGATAGAGGATTTATATCAACTAGACTGTTGGCATAAACTTGGTAACACCACACGCACTGAATTAGACACTTAACGACACCATACTTACTTCATTATTATTAGATATTAATGCACCAAACTACACATGGAAAGACAAAAGACAAAGGCAAAAGGATTCAAGGCAAGATAGTTCATAAACAGTGTAGGTATCAAGGTCATACAACAAGGCTAATCAAGAATTCAATTAATGAAATACTTAACTCAAAACACAACTCCCATTTCTCTTTCAGAACAGAGCATGCTTGGAACAGTTAACAATTTGAATCAAGAATTATCACAATCTCAACCGATAATTATATCCATGATAATTCTAATCAAACTGCAAAGGGAATCGCATAAACACGTAACTTGTTATGTAGCAAAACACATTTCATCACAAGGCAGATATTGAAATCGTATCTAGCTATGTAGCAAAACAACATTTCCTCTCAATCGATAATTATATGATTATTTCATATAATCATATCTGTTGTCCAAATTCATACATCTTTATTCATTTTCTTATTATTCAAACAGAAGGAATTCCCTACTCTATCAAGATTACATGAGGCATATAATGAAATTCAAGCATAAACCCCTGCATTAATATATACCAACCAGAAACGAAATAAAACCGCATTCCCTTATCCAAAAAGAATACCCAAAATCTACTCCCAATTCAAACATCGCAAAGAGGAAACCTAGATGCTTCAACATATTCAAACAACCAAATAAAACAAATTTCACCGAAACTTACCTTAATCTCAATTCCAATGTTCCCAAACCACACCTCCCGAACAACATCTCCCGAACCACACCGTTACATGCCAATCAGAATCAAATTAGGGTTAAATTAGGGGTTTTCTAGATTTTCAATTTTAGGGCTTTATGAATGAACGATGAGAGAGGGTGTTACTTACCTAATGCTCTGACCGTCACCGACAACGGCAAGATGGACTGACGGCGAGAAAGAGTAATGACGACAGGAAGTGAAAGCCAGCATTGTAGGATAACCTTTCACGGCGAGATGGACTCACGGCGAGAAGAAGACAACCGTCCACGGTTGCACGGGCGGACGCGAAGCACTGTGCGAGTGATTGGAGGAGTGAAGCTGGCGAAAATACAACACGAAGAAAGGGAAATGACAACGAAACACCTTCGAGCCACCAATGCAAACTTGATATTGAATACTGCCACGACTATACGTCCACCTTCGAGCCACCAATGCAAACTCTACACGTAATTATGAAAAAAATTTCAATTTTCATATAAAAAATTGTGTCTAACTCAATTTTATAATGAATGGTTTGACTTTTGTAGTATGGAGATACAATGAGCGATATGATGATTCGTTTCTTAACCTTAATTTTGTTTTTTAACTTTATCTTTGTGTACTCCCTCAATTCAAATGGTAAGTATAAAATGATTCAGTTGAAATCTTTTAGTCAAATTGTTAAAAATATACTATAACCTGATTGTTAATATTTTTTTTTTTACTACTTAGTAAAATTTAAATTTAATTTGATTTTACAAAATTTGGTTTGTCATTTTTGAATTTAAGACCTAATTCCATCTCTACAAATATATTTTACCACAAATAAATTTCCTAATAAAAGAAATTAATCGAAAAATAAAAGTTAAAAATTAGAAGCATATTTGAAGTCAAAAGATACATCATTATCAAATGAAGAAACGTGTTTCATTTGAAGAACAACCTTTTGCAACACATTATGAAAAAACATTTAAACCACAATTGACAGAAGTTCTAGTAAAGACTCCCTTGCTTCAAATTTGAAAAAGGAACACAAGAAAAATGTCAGGCCACCTTCAAAAATTAAATAATTGATTCATATAAATGAATAATAAAATATATGAGAGTAATTTATCATGTTTCTTTTAATAATGATCAATTTGTTATTGCTACATAAATTTAAACTTTATTATTGAGGGTTAAATATAATTTATTTTTTAAATCTTAATGCGAAATTAAAATTTCTTCTTATCTAAAACTTTAATATAATTGGTCTTCAAATTTAAAAAGTACATGAAGATAATAATTTTTATTCAATTATTTAAATTTTTCTGAGATGTTAAAAAGTGTTCTTTAGATTATATTAAAATAAGAACCGAAAACAATTTAAATATTAATATGAAACACATTTAATACCTAAAAAAAATTAACTATTGAATTAAAAATAATATATTCATTTATTTTTAAAGTTTGAAACCAAAATATATCAATATTTAGAATAAAAACGAATTTTAATTTCAAATCAAATTTTAAGAACTAAAAACATATTCACTCTTATTCTTCTTAATTATCATTGTTACAAATCCTATATTGCATAATGTTCATTGCTATAAATTTTACTTCTATCATCATGGTGAATGATTTAGTATAGTATAGTGTCAATTCAAGTTTGAAATATACATTTCTTTATGAATAGAGGGTGAATAGGTCAATATCTATATAGTAAACATCAATATTTCAAGAAGATATTGTTGGAAATTCCACGTGGATTATAGATAAGGCCAATTTATAATATATAAGTGGGGTGCAGACCTCACCTTATAAGCCAGTTTTGTGGGGTTAGGCCTAAAACCCACTTCTAATTTGGTATCAGAGTCATGGTTAAAGTCTATCCTAGTGAGTTCTAAGTGGGCATTTCTCTTTCTATTCCACCTGTTGTCGGGCCAGTATTGGACCACCCAATTTCTACTATCACGCACGAGATGTCTATACCTCAACGTGAAGGGGGTGTAATGGAAGTCCTACATCGACTAGAGATAAGGCCAATTTATAATATATATATATATATATATATATATATATATATATATATATATAT
>NC_028351.1:26033735-26037009 GCF_000741045.1 Vigna radiata var. radiata | reverse complement strand
ATATATATATATATATATATATATATATATATATATATATATATATATATATAAGTGGGGTGTAGACCTCACCTTATAAGCCGGTTTTGTGGGGTTGAGTTAGGCCTAAAACCCACTTCTAATAAATATGAAAATAACCAATTACAAAAAGCAATTTTTTTAAAAAAAAAATAGAAAATAATATATATTACGAATCTTCATTGGAAAACTTTTTCCAACTCCTAAATTTTTTAAAAGATCCTCTTGATTTTTCTTTCACTAATTTATATTAGTAATTTGGTATTTTACTTATAAATCAAACAACTGAATTAAACATGTACCATGATTTCATCAGCATAACTTTCTTTAAGTGAATTATAAAACAAGATTAAACTTGTTAACAGCAAAGCATCCACTCTTTTTTTCCTCCCACATTACATTATAATTATGGCAATAAGAATGAGATAGACTAACCATATTTGTTAGATAATTCTGTCCAAGATCAAGATATTGTAACTGTCTAAGATTCCCAATCTGAAAAGAACTGGTCCAAGAAGTCTATTTCTTCCAAGGTTTAGATACTTTAGTTGTGAAAGATTTCCAAGTTGGAAAGGAATCCTCCCACTAAATTCAGAAAATGAGAGGTTGAGATATTGTAAGTTGGTGAAAGAGCCAATGGATTGTGGGATGTGAGTCAACATAAAATAATTATTGCTGAGGTCTAGATGTTGAATGTATTGCAAGGGAATCAATGAAGTGAGATTGATTGCACCTGTTAAATAATGTGTATCCAGACAACGAAGATCAAGTAGAATGACATGACCAGTTTGATGGTTGCATTGAATGCCTTCCCAATTGCAGCAATCTGTATTATTTTGATGATCAGTCCATGTAGACAGTCTGCCATAGTCAACTGTGAGGCTTTGTTTGAAGTTGAGGAGTGCTTGTCTCTCATTCTTTCTGCAGTTGCTTTCACCACTTTTATGTGATTCCTTGAATCCAACTGAAAGCACAAAGGAATACAATAAAAGCAGATGAAATAGTGCGACAAAGTAAGGAGTCATCATAATTTTGCTGAAAATCTTAACTAAGAGAAGAGTGATGAAATAAGAGAATTTTGATTCAAGTTTTCTCTTTCAGTTCTGAAGTTTAGAAAGCTGGATCGCATTGTACAGTGATAATTGAAAACGAGTAATTATAGTATATACACATCTTTTTATAGTAGCATTGAACTGAATTGTCATCAGTAATTCTGAACTGATAGTCAATTACATTGAGATCATAACCCCTTAATCTTATTGAGACTCCAAGAGCTGAGATTATAGTTTGAGTTAGGGTTGTAAGTGTTGATTAATTTTTGTGGGAATGATGTGTGGTTGGGTATGGAAAATACAGATATAGAAACAGTCATTTTGCTGTGAGTATATATATAGCCAAGGTTAAGCATATGGATTAGATAATAGTGCAAAACATATTTACATTGTCGGTATATACTCAGTTTCAAACATGTTTTGTCTTTCTCCTCTCTACTCGTGCTTATCCAAGAATGTACTATTTAATCAATTTTAGGGGGAAAAAGAGCAATGATGAAAGGAAAAGAAGCAATAACATTTATTGTTGGCAGTCCATGGCTAAAGGTTAGGGCCATTATTCATGGTCAACATCAAACGTGTATCAAGTTATTCAAAGCACAATGCTTCTGGAAACAACTGAAATAAATGTGAAGTCCTGATTTGATTGATAATTGTACCTTGCTAATCAGTATTTAATGGCAAAATGTTTGGTGGAAAATGATACGATGGAAACTAAACTATGCATATCCATGAGATTAAAATTCTAGCACAATTATTGACATGCCAAGCTAGCTATTAGACTTTTTCATTTTCACCAACCACTACTGCTGCAAACTACATGCAGGGACACAAGCACATGCACTTGTTCAACACTTTGAGCTGAATAACCCGTTTTCGGACAATATAAACTTTGATGCATTTGATTTTCTCTAGTTCATCACGATTGATAATATGCCTAGCTTTTCATGATCTAGCAGTGAGCTAATTCAAATAATAAAGTGACTTATATTTGGTGCAGCAAAAAGCTAAGGGAAAGAATACCAATTAGAAAATGCTTTCCCAAGGCAGCAATTATACTTGTTTCTTTCTATTTAATGTTTGTTTACTTTCAAGATGGTTGAATGTTTTCTCCCATAACTTTTTTGTGTTTCTTTGACATTCTTCACTTTTAGATATTTTGTTGATGGATGCAGTCAATTCTTTCAAACCACATTTTGTAGAAAATTTGATCTGTATTACGAAAATGTTTGGATATATAAAGTGGTAACTATATAAACAAAAATTCTATCACCAAAATCAGAGTGCAGATAAGTACTTACGGGATTTGCCTTATCTGCTCTATAAAGCAGGAGTGTGGGGTAGTCATTTACCTGCAATAAACAAAGGTAAAATGCATTTTCCGTACATAAACTTTCATCAAGTTAGTGGTCAATATGGAGAAACCATTTGTCCTTGATATCCACATGTGAAGGTAGTATCAGCGGTTTTTGAGTGACCCCTGGAATTACCGACAGTTTTTGAATAATCGTAGGAAGTATTGACGGTTTTAATAAAACTTCTGGAATTTTTGGCGGTTCCAGCAAATTCCCATTATTTCTGACGGTTCTACGGAAAACCGTCGGTAATTACTTAGCGTTGCCTGTGTTCCCGATAGTCTCTCCAACCGTCGAAGAAACACTTCCCGAGAATTAAAACTGTCGATAATAATGAAATAAACTCCCAGTTTTGTAGTGCTGACTTAATTTGTTTTTTGACTCGATTTCACTCAACTGAAATCTTTAAATTGATCTAACTTAATTTTTATTTTGAAGTGACTCAACTCAACCTAAGTTTTATTCCACTCAACTTAACTTAATTCATAAAAAGAAAAAAAAAACTTGACTTAAATTAAGTCTATTCATTGCTCGAGTTCTTCAAATAATTATTGAACCAAATACTAAAAGATTAAAGTATTAAAGAATGAAATAAGCAGTTTCATTGGTATAATCTACTCTCCTTCACTTATACATATCATCCGATCTTTTTGGTTTACTCATATAGTCTACCTCACTCGCCTATACTTACCACTAGAGGTGTCAATTTAACTCATGGCCCCAGGGCTAACCCCAACCTACTATTGAAAAAGCCCTATTTTAAGAAGCCCCTTAAGTAGGGGGCCAGAAAAAAGCCCCAACCCCCAAAACCCCCTCTCAAGTGGGTTAGGGTCAGGGTTAAAGTGGGTT
>NC_028351.1:26025821-26030835 GCF_000741045.1 Vigna radiata var. radiata | reverse complement strand
AAAACTAATAAAAACAAATCTTAAAAAATCAAACTAACAAAAACATAATCTAAAATAATCTAGAAAACCCTTAAACGGATGTGGGAATCTGTCAACGGATCTCAACATCCGTTTAAGGGTAAACGGAAGTCGCCATCCGTTTTAACGGTTTTACGAAGGTATTACTAATCTCGACTCGAAGAGGATCGCTGGTTAAAGGTTGGATACAACACCACCACACCAATGTAATGTAGAGATATAATAATTGAAGGACAAATTCTTCCAGAAGAAATCGATATCTCAATTATCACTTGAAATACAAGAAGAATGGGAGAAAGAATTTCTAGAAAAATAGAACAAAGAATTCCTGGGAAGAAAGTAAAGATGAAAGAATAAATAGGTTATGTGGGGGTGGGAGAATAAAATTATAAAATTTTATTTCTAAATATAAATTTTTGCTAAAGAATAAAATTGGAAAAGAAAAAATAGAGCAAAGGATAAAAATGAAAGGGGGAGTGGGGATTAGAATTGGGGAGGTACAGGGAGTAACCCCCTAATTCTTTTACTGTCCTCATTAACACCAATCTTTGATTGTTATAAAGGTTTTAAATTCCGAATAAAAGGCAAAAATGGATGTTCAAGAATCCTTTTCTGGTTAGGGGCAATGGAGTTATTATATGATAATAATGTTAATAAATAATAAAATATAAAATTGAGGGTGACCTAATTATCATATATTTTTTATTTTAGCAATTCTTAATTTTTTTATTAGATTATGATAAATTACTTTTTAATTTTATTTTTTTAAAAAAATATATATATTGATGAAGAATAAAAGAATATATTTATTTTTTAAAAGTGATAAAAAAAAGCTACACGTGAAGATAAAAAAAAAGAAAGACATTCAACTTCTAACATATTCGAAGCATGATACCGATGATCAAAATTTTCAATTAGAGAGCTATTTCTAAATGTTCAAAAATTTCATATTAAAGTTTCATTTTCATTCTTTGAAACATGATATACTAAAATGTCCTTAAATATAGAAATATTCAATAAGTTAGAGATATGAAAATAAAATAACTTATGTAAAATATATAAATTTTCGATGTATTATTTTGACTCTCTCAAATTTATTAGTCACCTTCTACCATGACAAGTGAGTATTTTGTGAAAATTATTAGATAGGTTGATTCTATTGTATTTCAAACACATTTACCTTTATCATAATTTAAGAAAATATTTGTATTTTAGATTTTAGACTGTAAAATTATATAATTTATTCTTAATTATGAGAAAAAAACTAGAAATTCAAATATGATAATAGTTGTAAATAAAAAAGTAGAGGATATTATTTATTTAACATTTTTATTATTATTAAATGTTTAAAAATTAAAATATAAAAATCATAAATCGTAAACTAACAACGCAATAAAAGAGTTAGCACTTGATTTAACAAATGAAGTTGAATCAGCAGAAGATTGGTTGTAATTAAGAAATAGAAGAGTGGTAGATATGAAAAATACAACATAATGGGTTTACCATTATAAAAGGAGAGTACAACATAATGGGTTTACCATTGAAGCTAAAATTTTCAATTTACTACTTCTAAATACAACAATCCCATTGCAACATCAAGAAAATATGTCATAGAAAAGATATGAAAAATTGATTGTATAACAATTATAATAGTAATGTTTAAGTGTAAATAGGTTGATAATAACATTGATATGTGAATAAATAATTTAGACGTCTAAGTTCTAACATCTGACATTCATAAAAACCATACACAACAAATAGTTATTTTAGATTTAACAATAGGTACGTCTGAAGGTTTGTTGGCGTAGAATAGCTTTTGGCTTGTTTTCGAATAAATCTTTAATATGAACATATAGGTTTTTATAGTCTTAATATATAGAAAAAAATCCCATTTAATGAATCTTATTTATAATAAATAAAAACTAAAAATAAGAAGACAAATGACTAATTTACATGAATGATTAATTAATATGAATAACTAATCTTATCTTTTCGTGATTAATTTTAAATTTTGACGCATTAGATAAAGGAAGTTAAGTGACTTTAATAATATTTTTAATATGCTAAATACCTTTTACAACAAAAAAAAAATCAATTATGACAAAAGTAGAAAGAATTTTGATTAGAAAGAAAAAAGTATTTACTTTACAATTCTCAATTCCGTTGGTCAGTCAACAAAAAGCTAGCACGAAGAAAACCTAACGGGTTTTTGAAAGTTACTCGGTTAATGATTTTTATTTTTATTTTATTTTTCTTTAGTTTATTTTTTTTTAATTTAAAAATAGAAATAAAAGTAAAATATATTAAAAAATTAAAAAAAAAATTAATATTTAAATTAAAATATTATTTATTAAACAAAAATAACTAAAATATATTACAAAATTAAAATAAAAAATATTAAAAAAAATATTAACGTATTTGGAAATCCGGATGTTAGCAATATTTCTAACAATTTTTTTAAGTTCTTTTTTTAATTTTATAATATACTTTGTTTATTTTTTTATTAAATAATATCTATAAATTAAAATATTATTATATATTTAATTTTATGAAAAATATTAAATTTATTAAATATTTATTATATTAAAAAAACAATTTTTGATTATTAAATTTAAATAATTAATTTTTTAATTAATTTTTTTAATTTAAAGTATGATACTTTTAATTTTTTAATTTAAGGTATAATACTTTTAATTTTTTAATATGTGTTATTATTATTATTTTTATTATTATTATTATCAACTAAAAACTACAAATAAAAACTATGAAAAAAACCTTAACCAACTTTTGAACATCGTTTAAATAAATTTCTTAATCAGCATTTGAATATCGATTAAGTAAATTTTTTAAACCGAAATTTGGAGGTTGATGAAGACATTTTTGACATTTTGGAAGTGTTGGATGAAAATTGAAAACTACCCTTATATTTTTCTATTGTACTGTTGTTATCTTATTTTGGTATTTTCTAAATTTATAGATATTTTCTAATTTATGTTTCTTTATTCTACTAGATCTCTTATGTTATTTGGAGATGATACGTTACTTAAAAAGAATATAAAATATTCAATGATTGAAGTAAATTATGACAACAATATAAAAGTTGTTATATTTTCTTCTTACAGTTCCTAATTTATAAAATACTAATTCTATCCCTGAGTCAATAGTAAAGAGAACTATGACTTTTTCTTCGTTCTTTGTATCTACCTCCCTTGCATTCCTCTCTTCAATCCCATTTTCCCACGAATACTACAACACCTCCATCATACTCACCTCTCAGACCATGCCCCAATTTTGCAAATCACCACCACCTACCCACAGCTTAGCCAACAACTCAACAAGACCTTCACACCTTCACCAAACCTTCCGGACACCCTTCACCACAACATACGATGTTGATGAAGCCTCTGTCTCCACCAATGACACAATTCTTCAAATAAACATAAAACTGTAGGAGACCAATTAAGAAAATGGAGATGTATTTCTGCATATGATTTTGGAATATCCGAGTCTTTGTATCAGTGGTCGTTCATCGTAGATGTCCGCTCAGTCAAACTGAGAGGTTATTATAAAATATACTCTTATGTTAAAATAAATAAAAATTCAATTGTGTATTTATAGTTTTTCGAATAGTTTTCAATTAACAGTGTTTAATTACTGTTCAATTATTGATAGCGTAATTAATTTTATGTCATTATTAAATCTCAACTTTATTCCTATTTTTAAAAGGTATTAATTTCGTCTCTACTTTATATAATTTGTTATAATCAAGTCTATTTTTATAGACAGTGTTTAAATTAATAAGTTGATTTATTTCTAATCAAAATATACAAAATCCTATCTGTAATAATGTGATATACCAGGCCTTTTGATAAGGTAAATTCAATGATAAGGTAAATTGGCTTGATTCGAGGTCAAGGAACCTCCTAGAGAAACAGGATGGAGAAATGGGAAAATATTCTTTCTTATTTCATTCCTTCATTATCAACAACTATATAATAAAAAGTTGTTAAGACCTCATAACAAATCCATTAAGATACTGACACCTTATACAAAAAATATTCCCTTACCCACACCCAAATTCTCACAGCTTATAGTCAGCTAAATATTTTGGCACCCTACAAATCCTTGTTGACGTCACTGGTTCATTTACTCCATTAGTGCAGGTATCTTCATTTGGGCCTGAATTAGGGCCCGAATTACTATCATTATTGTCTCTTGGGAAAGACACCTTGTCCTCAAGGTGATAATTCAACTGCAAATCATTCCAATCTTTCAGCGCCAATCCATGCCACTGCACCAAAACCAATTTCATAGGAGGGGTTGTGGAAGTGTCAATCTTAGAATCAAGTATAGCTATAGGTGTAATGGTTGGGCTGTTGACATGGGTTTCAGCAGGTAACTCAACGTGATGAACAGGGAGAGGGCCACGATGAGCCTTAAGCACTGAACAGTGAAAAACCGGATGGATTTTGGAATTTGAAGGCAGCTCTAGCTTGTAAGCAACATATCAAACTCGCTCGAGTATGCGAAAGGGACCATAAAAACGTTTGCCCAGCTTCTCATAAGTTGAACCTCGGACAGAATTCTAGCGGTAGGGTCGCAACCGTACATAGACCTAATCATTAACCTGATAGTCCACCTGTCGCCGCTTGCCATCCGCAACTACTTTCATCTGATTTTGAACCTTTTGAAGTTTCTTTCGGAGAGTATTCAGCATGTCTTCGCAAGTTGATAACAGGGAATCAACTGCCTCTACTGACGAGGAACCTGCTAAATATTGANGAATCGAAGGAGGTTCTTTGCCATACGTGACCTGGAAAGGAGACATTCCAGTAGCGGGATGAATAGTGGTATTGTAGCACCATTAATGCCAGACCCAAATATTTACCCCAATCAGTTGGTTTATTGTGAACCATAGAACGCAAGTATTGTTCTAAGACCTTGTTAAGAACCTCTGTCTAGCCATCCGTTTCAGGGTGGAAGGAGGTGCTCATGT
>NC_028351.1:26021831-26025171 GCF_000741045.1 Vigna radiata var. radiata | reverse complement strand
CAACATTCCAAAATGTGCACCCTTCGAAAAGCAGTCAACAACCACTAGAACAACTGTATATCCCTGGGAGAGTGGCAAGCCCGTAATAAAATCCAAGGACAAATCAATCCATGGTTCCATTGGAATAGAGAGGGGTTATAATAATCCTACTGGCCGTTTAGTCTCATATTTGGTTTGTAAACAAGTTGTACAGTGAGCAACGAATTTTTGAACGTCCTCAATGCCCTTCCAATAAAAATTGTGTTGAAGCATTGACAAAGTCTTGGCAACCCCTGTATGCCCACTAAGTGGAGTCTTGTGAAACTCTTCCAACAGAACAGGAACAAAGGGATTGTCACTGTTCAGCCAAATTTTTCCTTTGTACAACAAGAGGCCTTGGTGAATACTGAAGTGTTCATGAGTATCCTAGTCCTCCTGAACATCCTTGAACAATTGAACATATTCAGAACTTGTGAGTAAAGCCTTGCGAAGTTCTTCAAGAAACACGAAACGAGGCATTTATAAAAAGAAAAGTTGGTTGTCACCGAAATCAACAGGGCGAGAGAGAGCATCTACGACTACATTTGTCCTCCCTGATTTATACTGGATGGAATAATCGAACCCCAACAATTTTGACAAATAAACTTGTTGTTTTGGAGTTTGGATAACCTGCGACATCAATTCCTTAAGGCTACGATGATCCGTGAGGATTGTAAAGAAGTGCCCAAGCAGATATTGGCGCCACTTCTTAACTGCGGCTGTAATGGCATGAAGTTCCCTTACATAAGTAGAAGAACGCATGAGCTTGGGGCAAAAAGGTTTGTTGTGGAACGCAATCGGATGACCTTCTTGCATCAAAACGACACCCATGGCTAAGCCTGATGCGTCTGTCTCCAAAACGAAAGGCAAGTCAAAGTTGGGTAAAGCTAGGACTGGTGCCTCAGTCATGGCCTTTTTCAAAGTGTCAAAAGCGGATTGAGCTTCACTGGTCCACATGAATGCCTCCTTCTTCAAAAGTGAGGTCAAGGGGGAGGCTATGGATGCATAGCCCTTTATTGACCGCCTATAAGACCATGTCAATCCCAAAAAACCACGTAACACCTTAATCGTTGTAGGCGGTAGCCAATCCAACATTGCCAAGGACGACATTGGCACCACTAATGGAAATTACATGGAGGTCCACCACAAACTTGTGACCCTGAATTTTTAATTCCACCCCTGGGCAGATACTGTGCCATTCAATTTCACTACCATTTCCAACCATAACTCTTAGAGTATTAGTGGGTTTAGCATCCAAATTCAAGAAGCGAGCTACTCTATCCTGGATAAAGTTGTGGGTATTCCCCCCATCAACCAAAATAGTGGTGGGCTGGTTAGAGATATGGCCCACTATGCGAAGGGCTTCAGGAGCTGGTAACCCAGCCAAGGCATTGAAACTGATTTGGGCTTTAGTTTGGCCCAAATCTGCATCTTCCAGATGGAGCGTGGTGGGAACCATTTCTGAATGTGGAGACTCAACCTTGAAGTCCTCATTCCCGTCATCAACAGCAACTAACAAAAAGAAACGAGTCTTGCTGATGAGTCGATATTTTATTGATTTCGCTTAGTCTATTGTGCTAGAATTAATCAGGGAATTGTGCTTAATTGTCCGAAATTTTCCCGTTTTCCCTAATTATGCTTAATTTGACCGGAAATTCTAATTTCAATTAATTTGAATTTTCTGAGCTAATTATTTGCATTATTATTTTCAGGGAAAATCTTGGAAACACAATTTGGGACATTTGGAGGACAACAAATAAATTCACGACTCTCTGCATGGAAAATTTAGAATTAGTTATATTTTAATTTAGTAGTTTGGAATTAATCAGTGTAATTTAAAAGTCTAGTTTTTTTTGACAACCTTTGCACATTGGGCCATTAAAAATATGTTGGGGCCCAAATTTTGGTGACACATGTCCTACCCTAGGGTTTCCTTTTATTTTAGGGTGGACCCCACCCATTTTAGAAGGACACTTGGCCTTAGAAATGCCTAGCAGCCGTTACATGATATTAGGAGCTCTCATTCTCGGCAATTTTGGTGGAGAGAAAAGGAGTTGTCACTCAACGAGGATTTTTTTTGGCTTCAACGTTTTTGGATAGTATATTTTTTTTATTAGCTTGAATCACGCTGAACGTGTTACTTGATTTTGGATGAATCAAAGACTTTTCATTTTTTGCAACGTTGTAGCATTTCTTTGAATTTAGTATTGAAAGAAAACGGTGCTTGAAGGATAGCTACATGCTGCCAATTATTTCTGTTAATTTATTGTTGAATTGGAAGAAGCTTAGGCAACTGCACGGGTTGAATTCATTCAACAATTAGAAGCACTCACGGTTGATTGATTTTAGAGATGTGGTGTCACGGTCAAGCTCATGAGTTGGAGAAGTCACGACTTTGTTCCAGCAGCTGTACGGTGCTTTACTATGTGGCATTCAATTTTTTGGTGCATACATCTCTTTGCTTGAAGCGACACATTGTCAATTCCGTTCTCTTTTTAAGAAAATGCATTTACTTTATTTTCATCTTGTCAAATTGATTTTTACTTGGATGATGCACACACGGTCTGACTTTATTGGTAGGAGCTGCTGACTTCAATTGGGATTTTCTTAGCTTATGCGGCTACTTTATTTGGTTTTAAATAGACATGTTTTGATGATTCAACTTGTTTCAATGCTTGCACCAAAAATCATTTCTTGGAGAAGGAATTGGAAGATGTCACGACCAAGAAGGTTCTTTAGGCCATTTTGCAAATTTAATTTCATTTAGTAGACGCCATAGATCTAGTTACTTGTTAAAAGTAATTTGTGTTGTTTATTTCTTTTGCTTTAATTTAATTTCACAAGGTTTGTTGAGTTGGGTTTTATGTTTTTAATTTAGTGATGCATATTAACAATTTTAACTGTGCTTAGATATTTGTTTGTTCTAGTATTGGGTTTAGCATTTTCACTCTCTGGACTCGATTTTAAAAAAATAACTGCAACCACACCAGAGGTCCAAATGCTACGTTTTATATGTCACAAGAAAGATAATTGAGTCTACTTTCTAGGAAAAAAAACCTCATCTCATTTAGAGCTCTGTAGAAATAGTTATGGGTAAAACATTGAGCAAAGGTCAGAGCTGTCCAATTCCAGCATGAATTTTCGTATTTATTGTAGCAGTTTCGTTTTTACTGTTTTAATTTCATTTTCATGCATGGTGAAATGATTGTTGCATTTAGTTTCGTTTTAATTAATTTTAATTACGTTTTTACATTTGCGTTTTAATTTAAATTCCATCTGCGTTTTAATTTTAATTTTTCTGCACACCAAACAAACTTTCAAA
>NC_028351.1:26019785-26021331 GCF_000741045.1 Vigna radiata var. radiata | reverse complement strand
ACTTTCCTACCTTTAGGACACTAAGTTAGACTTGTTAGGATGTTTACATACCTTAGAATAAGTCTACATTAGGTGAATTGACAAATTCTCACCTTAACAGTTCTCATTTTAGGTACTTAAAACTCAAACTTTGAGTTTTCGTTTAATCTTTGCTTTTCAGTACTTTCCTCCCTTTATTAGACTATGTTAGACTTGTTACGATGTTTACATACCTTAGAATAAGTCTACATTAGGTGAATTGACAAATTCTCAACTTAAAAGTTCACTTTTTAGGTACTTAAAACCCAAACTTTGAGTTTTAGCTTATTCTTTGATTTTGACTACTTTCCTACCGATATTTTAATAAGTTAGACTTGTTAGGATGTTTACATACCTTAGAATAAGTTTACATTAGGTGAATGGACAAATTCTCACCTTAAAAGTTCACTTTTTAGGTACTTAAAACTCAAACTTTGCGTTTTAGTTTAATCATTGCTTTTCACTACTTTCCTACCTTTAGGAGACTAAGTTAGAGTTGTTAGGATGTTTACATACCTTAGAATAAGTCTACATTAGGTGAATTGACAAATTCTCACCTTAAAAGTTCACTTTTTAGGTACGTTAAACTCAAACTTTGAGTTTTAGCTAATTCTTTACTTTTCACTACTTTCCTTACTTTATTACACTAAGTTAGACTTTTAGGATGTTTACATACCTTAGAATAAGTCTACATTAGGTGAATTGACAAATTCTCACCTTAACAGTTCACATTTTAAGTACTTAAAACTCAATCTTTGAGTTTTAGTTTAATCTTTGCTTTTCATTACTTTCCTCCCTTTATTAGACTAAGTTAGACTGGTTAAGATGTCTACATAGCTTAGAATAAGTCTACATTAGGTGAATTGACAAATTCTCACCTTAAAAGTTCACTTTTTTGGTACTTAAAACTCAAACTTTGAGTTTTAGTTTATTCTTTTCTTTTCACTACTTTCCATAAATTATTACACTAAGTTAGACTTTTAGGATGTTTACATACCTTAGAATAAGTCTACATTAGGTGAATTGACAAATTCTCACCTTAGCAGTTCACATTTTAGGTACTTAAAACTCAATCTTTGAGTTTTAGTTTAATATTTGCTTTTCACTACTTTCCTCCCTTTATTAGACTAAGTTAGACTTGTTAAGATGTTTACATACCTTAGAATAAGTCTACATTAGGTGAATTGACAAATTCTCACCTTAAAAGTTCACTTTTTTGGTACTTAAAACTCAAACTTTGAGTTTTAGCTTATTCTTTGTTTTTCACTACTTTCCTACCTATATTAGACTAAGTGAGACTTGTTAGGATGTTTACATACTTTACAATAAGTCTACATTAGGTGAATTGACAAACTCTCACCTTTAAAGTTCACTTTTTAGGTACTTAAAACTCAAACTTTGAGTTTTAGCTTATTCTTTGTTTTTCACTACTTTCCGACCTATATAGACTAAGTTAGACTTTGGTAGGATGTTTACATACCTTAGAATAAGTTTACATTAGGTGAATGGACAAATTCTCACCTTAAAA
>NC_028351.1:25954226-26017665 GCF_000741045.1 Vigna radiata var. radiata | reverse complement strand
AAGTTAGACTTGTTAGGATGTTTACATACCTTAGAATATGTCTACATTAGGTGAATTGACAAATTCTTACCTTAAAAGTTCACTTTTTAGGTACTTAAAACCCAAACTTGTAGTTTTAGCTTATTCTTTGCTTTTCACTACTTTCCTACCTTTATTAGACTAAGTTAGACTTGTGAGGATGTTTACATACATAGAATAAGTCTACATTAGGTGACTTGAAATATTCTGACCTTGTAAGTTCACTTTTTAGGTACTTAAAACTCAAACTTTGAGTTTTAGCTTATTCTTGTTTTTCACTACTTTCCTATCTTTATTAGACTAATTTAGACTTGTTAGGATGTTTACATACCTTATAATAAGTCTACATTAGATGAATTGGAAAATTCTTACCTTAAAAGTTCACTTTTTAGGTACTTAAAACTCAAACTTTTAGTTTTAGCTTATTCTTTGCTTTTCACTACTTTCCTACCTTTATTAGATTAAGTTAGACTTGTTAGGATGTTTACATACCTTAGAATAAGTGTACATTAGGTGACATGACAAATTTTGACCTTGAAAGTTCACTTTTTAGGTACTTTGAACTCAAACATTAAGTTTTAGCTTATTCTTTACTTTTCACTACTTTCCTACCTTTATTGGACGAAGTGAGACTTGTTAGGATGTTTACATACCTTAGTATAAGTCTACATTAGGTGAATGGACATATTCTCACCTTAAAAGTTCACTTTTTAGGTACTTAGAACTCAAAATTTGAGTTTTACTTATTGTTTGCTTTTCACTACTTTCCTACATTTTTTAGATTACGTTAAGATGTTTACATACCTTAGAAAGAGTATACATTAGGTGAATTGACAATTTCTAACCTTAAATGTTCATTTTTTAGGTACTAGCAATTCAAACTTTGAGTTTTAGGTTACTCTTTTCTTTTCATTACTTTCCTACCTTGAATTCAAAACTAAGTACTTCAGCAACTTTGCTTTATCAATTAAAACATGTTTAAACTAAAATTGAAGTCAAAACGAAAATGTTACTTAAAATCACCTTTTTAATTCCCAAAATTGACTCAAAATTGGTGGTTTTGCATGTGATTTTTTGCCTATACCATTCTGACACTACATCCATCATTTGAACAGTTTTAGTTCATCAAGATACAGTCGTTTGAACTCTTTTTAGGCACAAAATACAACTCCAACTCAGATTCACGTTGCAAGTTCCAAAAATGGCACAAGTTTTTTATAATATGGGTTATTAGGTTTCAATTTTCGTGTTGATGTGATTCTATGCTATTAAGCAGTTTAAACAAGTCCTAAATGTTGTTTTCAAATTGTTAGAACATTCAAATTGAAGCTAGATTCATCTATGTGCAAAATAGCATATTCAAACCTCATTTTTGAGTGAAATTGGCAAGTAGAAAGGTGAATATGGTCAATAGTTTGGTTATGAACCCAATTAGAGTTCAAACAAGTTTAAATTGATGAATTAAAGTTGCTGAATGTATTACTAGAGTGTTTGAATCACTTGTGCATGATTTCACTTTTAAAACAACCAATCTTGGGTGAATTCTTTTGGTGCATAGCTGAAAAAACTTGACATGTTTCTTAGTTTTATCTTATTCTTAGGTTACTTTAGGTGAATTCCCACTTTCTGACCTATTTAGTATTCTTTTAAGGTTTTAGGTAGTCAAATTTTGAGATTTTCCTACTTCATCCAATTTCACATCTCTCTTAGCTTCATATAAGTACTTTTAAATTGTTAGCATAAGAACATTATACTTTATTAGATTATATTAGGTGAATTTCGAAATTGTCACCTATTTATAACACTTTTTATACTTTAAGTACTTCAATTTTGAGATTTATGCATTACTTTCAATTTGACATCTTTCTTAGCTTTTAATTACTTTACTCTTGTTAGGATAAGAAAAGTGCACATTCTTAGGTTACTTTAGTGCAATTTCCAATTTTTGACCTTTCTAGTGCATCTTCCGGTTTTTATAAGCAGATTTTGATTTCTTTCCTATTTTTCAGCAGTTACAATAGTTTTCAATAGTCTTATACCAATTAAAACATGTTTAGATAGTTACATTACAATTTCATCTGTTAGTTTAAAGCAATTTACATGATTTGAAATTAGTTTTAGCATAGGTTTAGGTTGTCAATAGTGAATTTTTGAGTTTTTGTAAAGAGGTAGGTTTTAGGTTGTTTTTTAACTTTCTAGTAAGAATGATTAAACAAGCTGAATGATATGGGCGGGTCTATCTAGTAATAATCAACTCAATGATTAAACAAGTTGAATGATTAAACAGGCTGAATGATATGGGTGGTCAGAATGAAGTCAATGTTTTACCAAGGAAAGTATTTAGAGTTTGTTAACAAATTGACAAGCGTACCAAATCGTTTCAAGTAATAATAAATGGTAAGTCCAAGTATCGTTTTCCCAAGAGACTCACGACACTAAACTGTTGTGCTTTTGCTTAACCAATCAAGACAATAAAAATAATATTTTGGGATTTTTCAATATAAAGTGCGGAAAAATAAACATGAATGTAATTTGATCAATTGAGGTTAAACACAAAAGTGGATGGATGATGTTGATAAGATGAGATGGTTTTGTTGCTAGGGTTTAGATTTCACCCAATCACTCTCACATATTTACTTTTTTTATTTGTTTTGCTTTGTTATCAAATTGTCATGCAAACTTTCTTAGTCTACCCTTAACTCTAACCCTCGGCGAAAAGAGCCCATTATTAGTTACTGGCTTGCTATCCCTAGCCTCCCCTAGTAATTAATAACGCATTAAGAACAAAAGCAAAAACAATTGATCGTGCTACCCCCTATCCCTAGGTGGTATTGCTTAATCAAGGAATTTCCCCCACTTCATGACAGTATTGTACGTTCCCGTATCAATAAAGACAAACAATGATTATCGAATGAGTCGAATGAGTTAAACGATAAAAGCTTTAAGCATAGAAGAGAAACCCAACAATTGATAATCAAAGCATACGCAAGCATATAAATAAAATTAGAATTTTGATATATGAGAGTTTAGAGGTTACATCTTTCCCCAACAACAAATAAGATTAGTTCTCCATCGTCATGGAGAAACTAGGTGAAGAATGGAATGAAAGAGATACAAACCCTAAAAAGGAGAAAAGGAGAGTTGTCACCATCTCCAAATCTACCCCAAAGGAGTGAAAAGTGTGTTTCTGTGCCTAAGCCATCAAAAGATACAAACCCTAAGACGTTCTAGCCTTTAAATAGGGCATAAAAATGACATAAAACAAGCCCAAGCCCAAACAGATCATAAAAAATAACATAAAACAGGTTCAGGCCCATCTGACAACCGCCCGACGCCTAATTTCACCACCGGGCGGTTTCCCTCAAGCCGCAGCACCGCCCGGCGCTGGTCAACTGCACTCTGGTCAACTTTTCAGCATTCTGGTCAATTGGTTGACTGGTTGACTTTTCTGGATGACTGGTTGACTTTTATGCATTCTGTTTGACTTTTCTGCACTCCAACCATTTGATAATTCAACCATTCTTTCAAATCATTCCAAAAACCTACAAAATCAAGGGAATTTAACGAAAAAAATCATAAAACACGTCTTCAACTCTTTTATTCACAAAAATAAACAAAACTCATGATTCCAAGAAAGTTTCTAAGTCAAAAGGGTGTTTTTGATATCAAAATTATGTATGAAAATAATTGTTTTTAAATCGTTATCATAGTTACTTTAAGCTTTCTTTTTCACTTTATTTTCTATTATCCAATGGCTACAAAGGAACTGGACCAGTCAAAAACAGCCCATAGACTGCTTGAAATTCGGTGCACAAAACCTTAAGAAAGCAAAACAAAAAAGACATTGCCAAATAATACTACTACTACATACTTTTGCATAATGGAAAGCTTAAAAAAGAAATTATTTTATAGAAGGGAAAGATGCCTACTTAGTGTCGACAAAGGAGAAATTAAGAAACCTGTATATGATTGTAAGTGATATTCGTGTAATATGTCATTCACCAATAGCAAGGTTAATCAAGGAAGTCTAGGAAATGGGTCATTTCTTTCATATGAGTGAAACTTTTTCTTAACTCATCAAAAGAGAAAAAATTAATGAAAACAAGAAACAAGCCAAGCAGACCTTGATGTTGCCAAGGATGCTCTTGTGCAGGCACTCACACGGCTGAGGGCAAATCTTTTTGATAAGGAGCGTGCTGTCTCAGGATTCCTTCCAGTGCTTCCATATCTTCCAACTTCTGTTGATGGATCAAATGGCTTGAACTATGACAATAGAGATGGTAAACAACATGACGTGATGCATATTTTGGTGGCTATATGGAGGTTCAAGTGATTTGGCATCTGGTGATGGTTATGGAAGCTATGGAAGTTCACAGGTTATTTTTGACATACTTATACCTTAAATTTATTATGAATTAGCTTTTCCAGTTCTTCTTTTATTTCTTAATTTGTTGATTTCATATATCTATAGCTTGGTGGTAGTGGTGGTGGTGCTTATGGAGCTTATGGAAGTTATTCTTTAGGACGGTCTAGTGGCTATGGGTAATTAATTAAGTTCTTTTATTTTCCTCGTATCATTATTATGTTAAAGCCTTATCCGTTCCATGTTGAGTGAAAGCTACTCATTGATTAATATTCAGTGTTTCTAAACTCATCAATATTGATATTAAGAATCTATTAGCAGGTCTACTCATAATGGTTCTTCTCGAAGGAGAAACCATGCTTACTAAAACTTGATGGGTCCCTGCAGCTATATTACATCTTTCATTATTTTTTGTTTTTTATTTGCCATGTTCTTAATATAGGTCATTCATATTAGTATGTAACAGATTGATATCTTAACCTGGCCAGTGTACCATTTAGAATTTTGATGTTTTTATTTTCCCTTTGTTGCCTCTCCCTTCCCATCCAAACAGTCGTGTCCTGTGAAGCCCGATGCCTACTGCCTAAACCGAAAGACCATATGAACCAAGGTTTCACAAACTCATGACCCACCTTGACACCTCTACCTAGAGGACCAAACATGTGAAGACTAGTTAAACCGGCCAAGTCCATCATGCAACCTCAAACTCAAAATGACATTCACATTATTTTACAACAACGCCAAATTCAAGCAACAAGAATCAAAATAAAATGAAAGAGCACATCACATCATGCAAATTCAATGTAGCCTTTGCAACAAAATAAAATGACAGAGAACATACCTTGGATTTTGCTTTCCTTGCTTGGTGACGTCTGCTCCCAAGACATTATTCCTCCCTTTGCTGCTGCAATTCCAATTCCTTCTCAACCTAACCTTATGTTTTTTGGAATGCAAGTGAATTAGGGGGTTTCATTATACATTTGCACACAGTTCATTCACACAGAAGGACATTACCTCTTCACAGACCCACTACACTGACCTCACCCTGCGACAGTGGAAGCAGTGGTCACGCCGCCACAACACCATCAACACACCACCACAACACTGAAGTCACGCTGACACCGTGTCACACCATCGTCACGTCGCGACAACAACCTTGTCAACAAACACCCTCGAACAACCCCCTCGCAACAATGTAATCCATCAACCACCACCCTCCTCACCGGCACTATCCTGACGTCGACACAATGATTGAAGAAATTGGGGTTCTTAATGACAAAGGAAGATGTGATTGAAGAAATTAGGGTTCTAAAGTGAGAGAGGAAGAATTGGGGGAAAGCTTGCGCGAAAAAAAATTGGGAGGATGGGAGAGGGAAATCCCAAATTCTTATTTCATTAAGTCGATTCTTATACTGACGGTTGTAAACCTTTGGTAAACTCAATGCACCATTACCGACGATCAAAAGCCTTTGGTAATCAACCACTTAAGTATAATTCCTTCGGTAAATCAACTTTACCGAAGGCCTAAAAGGCCGTCGGCATAATTCCTTTGGAAATTCTTACTTTTCCTGTAGTGAAGGAAATAATCAAAAACCCAAAAGGGGTCGAAGAACCGACAAAGAAACCAAAAACTCAAACCAAACACCCAATACCCTAACGACAACATCAACGGAAAGCAACAGAAACGAAAAACCCAATACCCAAGCCGACAACAAAAGGACCGAAGAACGCATTTACCTTGCTCTAACGAAGCTGTTGTCCGGGACTTCCCATTTCGACCAAACTGCGATGAACAGAGAACAAAAACCAAATGTGAGACAGAGAACACATGGGGAGAACGAAAACATAAGGAGAGAACGAAATGTGAGAGAGAAAACGAAATTTGAGAGAAAAAACTTAATGAAACAGGGAAAGGGTATTATTGAAATGCAAATTTTTTGAAACCCTATTCATTTTCCCAACCAGATATTTTGAAAAAAAAAAAAAAACAAACCAATTGAAGGTTGACAACTGTCGTTGTCAAAAGTGTGTCAAAATAACGAAATCCTTATTTTTATTACCAAAAATATTTTGATAATTTTAAATTTTTATCTATTAAATAATTTTTTTATTTATTACATCACCAAATTTTATACTAATTTTTATAAATTTTAATTCAAAATTTACTCACACCTATCTTTAAATTCATTTAAATAAAAAGTAAACAATTTCCTCTCAAACCTCTCCTTATTCATTCTCCTCGCATCCTTCGTCCAATCCAAACTAAAGACAATCTAACAGACAGTTAAGGGGATATAATAAAATTGCCAGTATGTTAAACATAAAGAAAAAAATGAAAAGAGTTTTCACTTTAAAGATAAGGATAAGGAGTACTGACATTTAACCTGCGTCGCTGTCATCTTGTGGTGTCTGAATAGATGCCTTCAATTGAATACCAAGAGTTGTTGTATCAAATCAATTTCACAGCACAGCTAACCTTTTGTTTTTTTAATATTGGTGAAATAAATTTAAAGGACAATTAAAATAAAATGAAAAAATTGCTATAATAAATTATTTAAATAGTTAAAATTTATTTTTGAAATTATTTTCTTCTGCTTTAAAAGTTTTTTATGAACAACTTTAGCTTATTCACGTGCTTCAACTTTGAGAGAAGCTTATCACCATTACAATGTAATATGCTGTACAAAATTATAAGAAATAAAAGAGAAATAAAGAAGATGCAGACTTTATTTTCAAATTTCGATTTAAGAGAAAACTTCTGAAACTCTTGCAGTCTCCATGAACTCCTTGCATTCCACGCTTAACCTACTTTGCTCATGATCTCTATACTGAAAAACGTTGAACCACATAAAATAGAAGATAAGCCTTGTAGAGCACTGGCGCGTCTATAAATACATGTTTGCTATATTATTCGTTCACACAAACATAAGATAAGCCTTGTAGAGCCTCCCAAAATATGAAGTTTATGACCTTCCTCTCTCTGTTTCTACTTTGTGCCTTCACATCGAACCTTCCTTCAGCCAGCGCTGTTCTGGTGGACACTGACGGTAATCCTATTGAAAATGGTGCCGTATATTTTATAACGCCAATTATAATAACTGGCAATGGGGGTGGGGTAGAATTTGCGGCAACCGGAAACGAAACTTGTCCTTTGTCCGTTATCCAAAATCCCAATCCTTTTTCTAACGGCTTTCCTGTACACATTTCATCTCCATTAAGAATCCGTTTTATAGGTGAAGGCACTATTTTGACCTTGGGATTCCTTTTTGTGCCTCCGTGTGCTCCCACCCCGTCTCTGTGGACTCCTGTGAAGGGTGAGGAAGAGGAACTCCCTGTTAAACTTACTGGGTACGATAACACAGTAAAAGGTTGGTTTAAGATTCAGAGTGTTCCAGTTGACATTGGGGGCTACAACATCTTGTTCTGTCCTCTCGATAGTACTTCATGTGGCTATGTTGGGATTCAGTTTGATGCTGCTAGAAACAGACATTTGGTGATCACCCAGAAAGCGGACGCAGCCTTATGGGTTCGGTTTCAGAGACTGTTGTCGGCATCATCTGCAATTTCTCTGCATGAACCATCACTGCTCCTAAAAAGTCATGCGTAGCTTTTCCAACTCAGTCATAAACATAATCTAGGCGCTAAATAAATGCTTGTTTCGCTGCCGTTGTAATAAATCTTCGCATGGCTGACCATAATAAGATTCGACAACCTTGAAAAAAATAGCATCTCCATTTTATTTATATATATATATATATATATATATATATATATATATATATGATATTACTAATTAACTAAATACGATAAAATTACTCAGTTTTGAAGTCTACGTGACTGTATAAATTAAGTAACCAGATCGGATAAATATAAACAAAATTTTAATATTTTAAATTATCAATTGAATGGATTGTTTTTAAAACATCATCAATTTTAATAACAGTAATTAAAGTTTATATCTTATCTATACTGCTTTCTCTTTATTTAGATTTACACTTTTTTTCGAGTGTTTATTTCTTAATAAATTACTTATTCATGTAACATTTAAAAAAATTATAGTATGAACGAAACATCACATATTATTAATAATATGATAGAACACATAGGAAAATTATCTAACAATTATCATAAAATAAATAATTAATTAAAATCTTTACAAAATTACTATACTAATACGAATCTAGGTACAAAATCGAATGGTCTTATACTAAACAAGTAGATCTTCTCCTTCGAGTGCTTTCTCTAGAAGGAAACTCATCTTCTTCTATTCACATTCACAAGATGATTATTGTAAAGGAAAAACCGAATAGACAAACAAGACAAGATAGAAAAGAAGAGTAAGTTAGTATAATTTAATTAATCATACAAATTAAACAAGTACATAAGCATATACTACAAGAAAAATCACAATTACAAACGGTCAAAATTCGTATATAACCACCAAAATCCGTATATAAAATGATGTTACATACGGATTACATATGGACAAAAATCTGTATATAAAAGAAGCGTAGGTAAATTACATACGGATTTTTCCGTATGTAAATTACATACAGATAATTCGTATATAAATTATATATGAAAGAATCTGTATGTAATATCCGTATATAAATTACATATGGAAAATCCTTATGTAATATCAGTATGTAATAACTTATTTTCTAAAAAAAAAATATTAATTATTTATATATTATCATAAAATTTACACGTTAAAAAATGTTTAAATAATTAATTTAATATAAAATAATTTTTATAACATTAGTATCTTTATATTTAAAATCAAAATAAAACTAAAAATAACCCTCTGTCAAAAATATAACTCAATCAAATTTTAGATTTTTAACGTGTAACGAAATATTTCAACAACTTCAAACCATAACTTGTTATATTCTAACATTAAATTTGAACTTTACAGTATGTCAAGCCATTATGGGCTACATAAATAAAATTGTAGAAATTAATTCCAACAACTATTTATCTAGAAAACAAGATTCCCTCCTATGAAAAAAAATTATGCACTTTCACGACTTAAAAAATACCTTCTAACAACAAATATATACACTCATATATGCGTATCAGCTACACCGTGCGTCAGCTACACCAAAATATTATTCTTCTCATCATAATCGAGGTCTCATCTTTAATTCCTACAAAAATATCAAAATAAATTAATTCCTACAAAAATATGAAATTAAATTAATTCTTACTACGTATTTGAAATGTAAGGAAACAAACCTATGAATGAGATAGTGATCTCGGCTCAGCTAGTCCTTTCTTTCGTGATCAACTGTTGGCGCCAGTCTTACATTTTGTCTCTGTGGACCGAGGAGAAAGGGAGCTCGGCGGCAAGAGGATTGTAACATGAGATAAGCAAGGAGGTCAACCTTTTTCAAATATACAACATGGGTTCCGGCAATGCAATGTGGTTATACTCTCATGTCGATCTGAATGAATCATCCTTTCCACGGAATAAGAATATCCAAGAGGAACTCTTCAAATTTAAGTAATAGGAGAGCGAATTTCTACTATTTAAGTAATAGGAGCAAGAATTTCTGCTGTGAAAGGAAAAAGAAAGTGAATACATGAGATGAAATTGAAGGGTAATGGAAAAGAGAGTGAGAGGTCATGATGAATACCGTGTGAAATAAGCTATTGGAGCAATTACAATGGTTGCATTGCAAGAACATGGCGATACACCACAAACACCCTTTGATTCATTCCTGCTGAGAAAACGAGTATCTATGAAAGTGGCAGCTTTATATGAAACTTTATTTGTTTGATAAATAGTATGCTACCAATATAAAACAAATACAATTATAAAATAATGTCTGAAATGCATAGCTATGACGTTGCAAAAATCATATCTGGCAAAAAATTAATTCTACAGGGTAGTTTAATCATATATAAAAAATGATAATAATTCACATAATAGACCATGTCATCTAATTACATAATAATTCACATAAAAAAAATAATCAAAAGCAATGATCAAGTGAAAGTCACTCATTATTGTGGTGCTAAATTTCTATTTAATAAAAATGGAATCCTTGATCTTAAATATATACACCATTCGAGGTACGAGAAGACTGCTTTTGGAATTTTCTTTTTATCCTTGTCTTTAACTTGCTAACCCAAAAATGTTTCCTCTCCTTTCCAAATACATTAGTACTTAAAGTAAATAATTGGAAGTCACAGGGTCTACTTTACAATGTGATACCTAAATACAAATTCTACAAGAAAACCATTATAATCTTTCTAAATATATTATCATTTTTTTGTATTCTATAAAAGTAGATAAAACAGGACATTATCGTGCTATAGTAGATTAACTGTCATGTCATGATGCATCTAGTCCGACAAAATGTCCATGATATCTTATTAATACTTTACTGTCATTGCAAGCTCTATTCAGTCTCAACTCATTAGTAATAACTTCCTAATTTTTTTGTTGAAAAAAGTATTAAAAAGATAAAGGAACCATATCTAGTTTGATTGGAAAAATACCATCAATGGTTATTGTCAGATGGTTACTAGAATCTATTGTTGGAGAAGAAGGTGCGTCAGATTGTGTTGCCAGAGATGGTGAAGTTGATGAGGGGAGAATAGTGGAACTTGAACAAAATACAAAATGTAGAATATGTTACTATCAAACTAAAGAAGTTTTTTATCTGAAAATTGAAGTGAAATCTTATCCTTGAGCACTAACGCTTTGTTCGCTTGAACAGATGGTACTATTCAAGCGAATTTGCGGGCGAAGAAAATTTCAAAATCTGCGTTCCCTTGGACTGATTTGCAGCGACGGAAAAGCGAGGATTTGCGTTGATTTTCAGTTCATTGCACTGTGCTCACCATCTCGCAAAAATGAGACAGTTTGCGATGATTTACAGCCAAAAGACTCATATACCCTTTATTATTCTAAAAATTCCAAGTGAATAAAACATGATATTAAAAAGATCAGCAGTGGACAGGAGAGTAGGAGCTCTGGAGATCTGCTGAGGTATGTTTGTCGCACACACATTATCCTTGTTTTTTGCAGGTGGAAGACATGTTGTTGTGGAGAGGGGATGATGAAGAAGGAGGCAGATGACGACGGCGGATGAAGAAGACGAAGGTTGAAGATGAAAATGGCGTGCACATGTATTTGGATCCAAACAAAGCGTATCCGGATGGAGTTTTTTCTGAGATCTCGGCCAGGTATTTGGATACACTCTTGCTGTATCCGGATCCAGATTTTTCCAGAGTTTGCAAAGGAAGAGTATCCGTATAAACCATGGCGTATCCGATTCCAACCTAAGCTTCTCCACTTCTTCTTGAAGCTTCCCCTCCCTTTTTAAACTCTCCTCAAACAGATTCGTCTCGTTCTGGAACCGAACAACGAGGCTTTCCCGTTCACATTGGAGACGTTCAACCTCGCGATCCTTCTCTCCAAGAAGTGTGTCGAATAAGAGATTCATCCCCTTGACGTGGTTGTCCACGACAACCGAAGTGACATGGTTTGTGTTTCGTTTTGGGAGTGTTTGGGTTGTTCAGAATTGGCTGAATGAGACATTTTCTTTTTGGCCATATTGAGAGGTAGAAGAAAAGGGGTTATCTAGGGTTTTTGTCTCGTTATCTTGTTACGGCAGAGGATGTGGTGTTAGGAAGGATATATATAGTGTGGTTTGAAACAATACCAGAGGTAGAGGGATAGGTCTCTGTTTGTCTGTTCGCTTCTCGAATTCAAATTTTGGGCCCCCAATCATCTCTTTATTTTTTCACACTCCAAACGCTTTTATCCCTTCGCTCCCCCACACTTTTCTTTTAACAAAAAATTTAATTTATTTACAAAAATAATAACTAATTTCTTTATATGTATATATTTCTTTAAAAATATAATTATATTACAACATTATAAATTTTCAATATTTTAAAAATTAAATTTACTTATTATTTCAATCATTATTAATTAATTTTCTCTCTTTATTAACCATTAATATATTAAAATATAACATTACAAATATCACATTTTATATTACTTTAATACCTAGGGGCATTTTGGTAATCTATCATTTTTACCAATTAAACTAAATTTTATAATCTGTCACATCAATCAAATCCTACACTAATTCTCATAAACTTTACTCTCAAATCCACTCTCAATTGCCCACAAATCCACTCAAAAAAACAACAATAAAATTACCCTCAAATCCACTCAAATCCATTCAAATCATCTCCCACAAATCCCCCCAAAAGAACACAGCCTAAGGGTTGGAGAAAATCCAATCATTCAAAAGCTTAGTTATATATGGGAAAATGTTCAGATAAGAATTTTGATAAAATCTATATCAAACAGTTTATACATAAAAATCCATAAGAAGATCCAAGAAATAAAAATGCAGACTCTTTTAGAAAATAAAACTTCATGACGCATACTTTCTTGTTAGCAAGAAACATAGACTTAAATATTTGAATATGCACAAAAGTACTTTCTTGCTCTAAATCACTCACACAAGTAATTCTTTTTTTTAGAGTAACATCAAAAATAGTCCATGCAAAGCTACACTCACTTTTCTTAACTGTCACTTCATTTTCCTGTCTTTAATTGACATAATCTCTCTCACTCTCATAATCTCCGTATCACAGTCTAGCTTAGTCTCATTCTTGCTGTCATTTCACCTACACCTATACACAAGTTAAATTCAATAACCCATTAGTTAATTGGAAAGGTTCACCCCTCAAAGTTGGTGGGAACCCAAAACAGATTGAAACCACCAGAAAACAAAATCTAACAGAATATAGACATCAGAAAGTGAGAACCAAAGCCTATCTAATAATCAAATTACTTAAAGAATCAGATATAACATAACACTAAGTTGAATAAGGTAGTTGTTGCATGAATGTAAACAAAGACAGAGAGAAATAGGTTCTTGAAAATAACTTTCAATTGCATTTTGAGCTGAATATTTTGGTAGTGAGACATATTTGAACCATGCTTAAAGATAATATACATATAAAGATACTATTTGCATGAAAAAATAAAAATACATGTATCAATTCATCAATGTTGTAACAAACATTTTTCTTGTATAAGGGTAATGTTATGGAGGAATGTCCTGAAAAAAATTACCTGTAACAAGTTTAGTACCCAATACCATGTTGAACAAGTTGTCGTATAGTTTTCCTGTCAATAGCACATTATATTGGTCTCTAGTTAGAAAAGTTGCAGNGTNAAAGTATAAANTAATCTTTATTAGTNGATATCAAAAGCAACCTTGGCAATATGTAGTGCAAGGAACGAAATCCAAACAAACATAAGAAGTCCAAAATCCTTCCAGCATACATTTTCAATAATAGTCACTTGCAGAATCCACATTTATTAGATATAAAAGGAAAATCAGGAAGTTCGTAACAACACACTGGAGTAGAGAATAGAATAGAATAATGACCTCATGTTCAATGGTGACACTCTAGAGGTCCTTCACAGGGACACCATTTGGTCCACTTGGAAGAGGCTTGTATTCCACTTCAGCGCCAGAACCTACACCAAAATCAAAGTTGCAACTTGCATGGATCTGACATAAGAAATAAATTGTTCCCGTAAAAATTTAATATGATTTGGTATACGTTGATGAATAGTATCTGAACTCACTGTTGGATGGTTGCCTTTTCCATTATGGTTTCCTTTTTCCAGGTTTCAACCCCCTTATAGAAAGCTTTTGTTGACGTGTCAAAGTGAAATAACAACACCTTTTCTCTGGTTCCTTCATTAAGGGCTTCGCAACACCAACCGGTATATGCCTCGGTCCTTCAATCGCAACACAAACATAAACACAGATTAGGGATCACGTCTTTCACCCTTTCTCGATTTTGTGAATTTCTAGCATTAGAAAATACTACGAAAATGAAGGAAAAAGGATTACATAACAGATAAGGTCTCAACGTTACCCTAACGAAGACTAGCACACGGAACCACAGAGGCCAAACGACAGTGGTGAACGAGATTTCTCAAAGAGGCACAACGAGATTTAGGGAAGAAAGCTTCGAACCCATCAGAGAAGAGAGTTTCAATACGATCAGGAAAGTTGGAGTTAGGGTTTGAGAGAGATTCGAGAGAACAGAGCTCGAGTGAGTGCTTGAGCAAACAGGCTTGGAATTAAAGAAACCTAATTTCAATTCTTTTTATAAAAAATGAATTTCTAGATCCGTATGTAATATCGGTAGATAACACTTGCTTTCATTTACATACAGATTATAGCATTTACATACGGATTAAATCCTTAGGAAACTTTTCCGCCATCAAGGACATAAATTATATACGGATTTTACATACGGATATATCGGTAGATAAAATCCGTATATATTTCAATTTTCACGATCCGTATGTAAAATCCGTATATAATACCTATGTTACATACGGATTAAAATCCGTATATAAAAATCCGTAGATAATAACCATTTTTCTTGTAGTGTTATAGATGAATCATGTTACGGGGTTGATTATATAACAACTCAAGGATATTTAAATTCCAACAATGGAGCAGGTAACCAATTAATAATGTGAACAACTTGTTGTATAGCAAAATACTACAATGGTTAGGTAAATGTGCTTGATGAATGATACCTTTTGAGGAGAAAAAATCATGTAAAAAATTACTCCATTGTCACTGAAAAGTTTTTAATTCGGTATGGAACTGACTTTCAATCATAAATACAAATTGTGTTAAACATGCTCTAGTTTCATATTTATTATTTATGAATTTGATCCAAATAAATCGCAAGTAATCATCAATTAGTGTGAGAAAATATTTATCACCAGATAAAAAATGTACATAACTAGGCCTCCAAATATTTCCATGAAGAATATCAAAAATTTTATTTGAAAGTGTTTCACTACATATGGCAATTTCTTTGTTTAGCAAAATGACAAATGTCATCACAAGTATGTTTATAGTAAAGAACAAAAGAAAAATGCTAAGCGACAATATGTAAAATGGAATCAAAAGGATGACATAACCTAACGTGCCAAAGAGAAGCATTTACAGAACTAATGGTAGTAGTGTGAGGTGCAATAGGTGGAGGAATATGGTGATGAGGAGGAAGTTCTATCACATACAATCCTTGATGGTGTTGAGATTGTTGAAAATACAAACTCAATATCGATCTAGTTTTTTATGATGACAACACTTTGCTTAATAACAGTATACATGTTGCTGCATTACATGTTCTTTTGTTGCATTAACTATAATATCTGCTGAACATGTTTGATGCATTGTGTTGTATATTCCTATATTGATTGATTGATATATATGTGGAACATACTTACATGATTATGTGCAATGAGAAATACTTTGTTATATATTTTAGTGCACAATTTTTAAAGTGAAAAACCACAAGCACTTTCATGAACTTATAACTATGTGACAAAGTTATAGTACAGTCGACTACCTTACTAATGGATTCAACTATGCTGAAATCTTTCTACAAATTTTGAGAATAAGTGCTAAGTGATGTTTTGAGAAAAAAAGAATTTCAAATGTTTTACATTGTTGAAGTCGACTATGTAGTTTACATATTCGACTGTATCTATTGGTTGATTTGGAATTCTGTTATGTTTGTGCGCTCCAACGGCTATATTTTTAAAAGTTAGTTGAGCATTAATGACTTGGTCAACTGTATTGAATGTGTTCTATTATTTGTTGACTAGAGGCTACTAAGTTGACTGAACTGTTATAACTGTCATAATACAGTCGACTGAATTAGTAGCACATTCGACTGAGCATCTGATTGATTAACATAAATCTATAAATTGACTGAACACTGGTTTGTTCAGAGACTTTTGATGAACTGACAATTTCATTTATGTTTCAGATTGTTCTTAGCTCCAAGAATTCTCCAAGAAGACGGTGGTGATCTTTCTTGAACAAGATTCATTGAGGAGACATTGTGCGCTTACACTTGCTGATCATTACCCGCACAAGAAAGGTGCTTCTGTTTGATCGACTTGGAGGCTTGGCATCCTGTGAAGACTACTACATTCTATGAAGGCTTGGTATTCTGTGAAGACTGCTAGAATTGGACCTGTTGTGATACAAGGGTTTCATGTTGAGGATTGTTCGACGTGGTTCAGATTGCAGAAGAGTGGATTCTTGCTGCAATTCTGGTTTTGTGCAGCTATTTTGGTTTTGGGTTAGAGAGGAGATTTGTATTTTTGCGTGAGGGCTTCTATAAATTCCTTGTTGTAAAAACCACAACTATTATAGTGCATTTGCTTCTTGGGTTGGAAGGACACTGGATTTAGGCATTGTTGGCCGAACTAGTATAAAAATCAGTGTTTGATTTTCTCTATCCCTGTACTCTTTAATTCCAGTCGACTTTATCTGTTTTGTAGTCAACTACGTTTTTTCCGCTGCATACATTTTCTAATTGCTTGCATTTCAAGAAACTTTAAAAAGCTTTTTACTTTGTTTGCAAGATTGCAAAAAGAACATATTTTTGAAACATCACCAATATACCCCCCTCTTGGTATTTAAAGAAGCCTACCTGGTTTCCAACAATTGGCACCAGAGCTGGTTTTCATAAGATATTTGAAAAGTTTGTAGACTCTGTTTTTATCTCATTCGACTATAAAATCTCGGGATGGCTTCTGTTTCGCATTGAAAAAGAACTTATGATTTCAAAATTGATTTTTCATCTACACCTTGTAATTTGAAGTCAAAGTCTGTGACTAATGGTTTCTTTGAAACCTTTGAAACAGGAAACTTGGAATGCAAGACAACCCAAGATGAAGAATCATGTTCACGAATGCAGAAATCAATTTTGTTGGATAGCAAATTTACAAGTTTCTTAAAAAAGATGAACAATCAAAATTATTCTGCTGATGCCAAAAAGGTCAAGAATAAAGAAGAACTGAATATGATGGCAAAATCCAGATGTGTCAAACCTGATCTGAAACAACAATTCAAAAGTTCTACGTGGTATCTCGACAGCGGGTGTTCGAGACACATGGCTGGAGATCCTACAAAATTCTCAGATATTTAATATAAAGCCTCTGGTCATGTCACGTATGGTGATAACAACAAAGGAAGAATCATCGGTATAGGTGATGGGTGTCGCGGCCCATACAAATTTGATTGCAATTTAGAAATGCAGTATAATGCTAGCGAATGACCCCTAGGTCGTCTCTCAAGGACCAACTGCGGTTCAGAGTCAAGTCTAACACAAAAGGGGGGAGGGTTTTGAAAAGTGTTTTTGCGAATAGGAATAACTAAATTAAAACGAATGGACATTAAACTCAACTGTGTAAGTTAGAAGACATCAAGGTAAAATAAAGTGTTAATCCCAACATTCAACAAAAAATTATCTAAACACAATTAAAACTATTAAAATGCAACACTAAATTAGAGACATCAACAACAACTAAAACTACCATGCAAATTAATGCAAAACAAAGGGATAATTAAACATGCTTTTTCATCTATCAATTATGTGACCAATATTCATCTACCAAATGAAATTAAAAGTGCAATTATCTTGAGAAAATCCCCTTGGGCCGTGAGCTCCTAGTCCACCAAGGCCTGGGTCGTGAGCTCCTAGTCCACCAAGGCCCAACTTCAATTCTTGACTTTCTTCCTTAAATGAACCATGCAAGATGTGTTGACTCTTTGTCTTATGTGCACCATTCTTCAAGACAACAATCATGTGTCTTCCATATCATTCAAAACCGTCCTCTCTCTCTTCCAATGCAGCAAAGAAATTTGTATGCATTCCAAGCTTCAATTTACGTGAACAATGCAAAGGGCTTCAAAGAAAAATTGCTTCCAAACCAAAGGGTAAAAGGATTCAATCTCAAATTCTACTTCCAATGTGCCAAGTAAGCAAAACCCAAAGAAAACAAACAATAAACACTCCATTCCCTTAGCATTTCATGGCTGAAACAAGCTTTAAGACAAAACTTAAAGAGGAAATGTTCCCTTAGTCAAAGGTAGCTCCATGTGTGCTTGGCCAAATCGGGTAAAAAATTAATTACACCTTCTCTCTTCCTTCTCCACTCCAAATTCGTTTTTTTTTTTCTTCAACAAACCAACATCCAAATTGTTTCTTCCATCTCCAAACCGTAAACACACTCCAAGGAACCCAAAGCTCAATTGCCAAATGATTCAAGAACAATAAAACCAAGTTCTACCTTCATAAATCCAACTTCAAAACACACTTTTCTTCAACTTTTTTACCCAAACAAAACCAAACCCCTATGCTTCCTATGCAATACCGTCCAGCCACCATCAACAAGCACAAATTCCAGCTCCAAATTTGTTTCCCAACATCAAAAACAAAATGCTAGAAGAAAATGGCTCAAGAATACAATACCCATGCACCAACTTAAGCCTTTTTCACTACCAAACTTGACAACAACTCCATTTTCATCCTCCAATCCAAAGAAACTCAAAATAAAAACGAGATTACTGCAGCAAAATGAGGAGGAAACCGAAATGGACAATGGGTCTCCCTTCCACCAAAGAAACCACCATGTAAAAGCAAAGAAGAAGCTTCAAACTCAAGCATTCAACCTCCAAAACGAAAATCTAAAGAGAGAAATGGTAGAGCTTCATTCCATCAAGCAAGAACAAGAATTTTTGCAAACAATAGAAGAAGAAAAACATGATCTTGTTCATTCATGGTTGAAGAAACGAAAATAGCACACCAAGGCTCCAAGAGAGAGTTCATACAAGGCAAAGCTAAAATGAAAGTATAGAATGAGTGTGCTTCTTGGAGTGTCTCGGCAATTGGCTCAAAATGCTGTCCAAAACCACTCAAAAATGGTGGGGACCACCTCTAAGAAACCCTAGGTTAAGTGCCACATGTCCCTCAAAGTTTGGGCCTAACATAGAATTTGCCCACATGGGCCCAATGCACCAAAAGCTTAAGTAAAGTTCTTAATCAACTAGATTACAATTTTAATTAAATTTGCAATGACTAAATGTTAAATCTTGAATGTCCATGCCACCTCCTAATGCTCCAAAATATGTCTCCAATATTTTCCCTGTAATTAAACATGCAATTAATTAGCTCATAAAATCCAAATTAATGAAAATATGAATTTCCGACCAAATTAAGCACAGTTAGGACAAATGGGGAAATAACGGGCTATTAAACACAATTCCCTGATTTATTTGAGTGCAATAAACCAAATATAGTCAAGAAATAACGACTCATCAATAGGTAAAATAAAAACTCCTTCATCTTATGAAATTAAGAATGTCTTACTTGTTGAAGGGTTAAAACGCAATTTGCTTAGCATCAGTCAGCTATGTGACAAAGGATTAAAGATCAGCAACGGGACAGTAAATGAGTTACTACTCGTGGGAAAAAAAGTGAACAACATTTACCTAATTGACTTCATAGTTAACTCATTCGAATCTATTGTATGTCTGATGACTAAAGAATAAGATGCTTGGTTATGGCACAAGAGACTGACCCATATCAGTATGAATCAACTCAACAAACTTGTCTCCAAGAAACTGGTAAGTGGTTTGCCCAAAATTCGGTTTAAAACTAACAGGTTATGTGATGCTTGCCAAAAAGGCAAGTTAACCAAACAACCTTTCAAAAGCAAAAGTGAAATGTCAACCAAGAAGCCTCTGCAATTACTTCACATGGATCTATTTGGACCATCCAGAATAAAGAGTCTCGGAGGAAATTCATACGAGTTAGTCATTGTGGATGACTATTCAAGGTATACATGGACTTATTTCATTGCAGCCAAAAATGATACACTTAAAGTTTTCAAATGATTTGCTGGTGCTATTCAGAATGAAATGGATCTCAAGATCAAAGCTACCAGAAGTGATCATGGAGGAGAATTTCAGAATAAGGAATTCAATGACTATCTAGTTGAAATGGGAATTATACATAACTTCTCAGCACCCAGGACTCCACAGCAAAATGGAGTTGTGGAAAGGAAAAACAGAGCTCTTGAAGAATTGGCAAGGTCTATGCTAAATGATAGGGACATGCCAAAATATTTCTGGGCAGATGTAGTAAGCACTGCATGCTATGTACTAAACATAACAATAATTAGATCTATATTGAAGCTGACACCATATGAACTGTTGAGAAGAAGAAAGCCAAATATTTCACACTTGAGAATCTTTGGAAGCAAATGCTTTGTATTGAATAACGGCAAAGAAAATCTTAGGAAATTCGACTCGAAAGCTGATGAAGCAATTTTCATAGGATATCCTTAAACAAGGCTTACCGCGTGTACAACAAAAGAACTATGAATGTTGAGGAATCTATTCATGTGGCTTGTGATGAATTCGTTATGGCTCCAAATCATTATGAAAAAGTTAGAAACTCTGCTCAAGAAGATGAAAACTCAGTAGATGAAGAAATTCCTGAAGAGATCATTGAGAAAGAAAATGAAGTTGAGCAAGTCGAATCTCCTAGAGTAGAGTCGATTAAAACATGGAAAGTACCAAGGAATGTTTCTACTGACAACGTTATCGGTGATATTTCAAGAGGAGTCTCTACAAGAAGACAACCGAACCAATTCTGCATGAATGTTGCCTTTGTGTCTAAAATTGAGCCCAAGAAAGTTGAAGAAGCATTAAATGATGAAAATTGGACTTTGGCAATGCAAGAAGAGTTGAATCAATTCATAAGAAACAATGTATGGGAACTCGTACCTTGAAGACCTGATCTGCAAGTTATTGGTACAAAGTGGGTTTTCCGCAAAAAGATGGATGATTCAGGAGAAATTATAAAGAATAAGGCAAGGCTAGTTGCTAAAGGCTACTATCAAGAAGAAGGAATCGACTATGATGAGACCTAGGCTCCTGTAGCCAGATTAGAAGCAATCAGAATACCTCTAGCCATAGCATCTACACTGAAATTCAAGTTATACCAAATGGATGTGAAGAGCGCTTTTCTAAACGGATACATCAAGGAAGAAGTCTATGTTGAACAACCACCTGGTTTTGAAGATTTTGAATATCCTGACCACGTTTACAAACTGAGAAAAGCTTTATATGGATTAAAGCAGGCACCTAGATCATGGTATGAGAGGTTAAGTGAATTTCTCATAAAGAAAGGATTCTCAAGAGGAAAAGTAGAGCCTACCATATTCATAAAGAGTTCAAATAAAGATAAACTCTATGTGCAAATTTATGTTGATGACATTATTTTTGGTTCAACTAACCGTGTGCTGTGCAAAGAATTTTCAAAAATTACGCACGAAGAATTTGAAATGTCTATGATGGGTGAATTAACATACTTCCTTGGTTTACAAGTCAAGCAAACTAAGGATGGAATCTTCATTCACCAATCCAAATACTGTAATGATTTGCTGAAAAGATTCAAAATGCTGGACTGCAAAGATGCTGCAACTCCCATGGCAACAAATTGTTACTTGGATCTTGATGAGGCCTGGAAAAATGTTGATCAAAAATTGTATAGAGGTATGATTGGACCACTTCTTTATCTTACTGCTAGTAGGCTTGACATAATGCACAGTGTTTGTCTCTATGCTAGATTTCAATCTGCACCTAAAGAATCACATCTTACAATTGTAAAAAGAATTTTAAAGTACCTTAAAGGTACCAAAGGCCTTGGACTATGGTATCCAAATGGCACAAAAACTTTTCTAAATGGCTATAGTGATTCTGATTTTGGAGGTTGCAAACTAGACAGAAAAAGCACTAGTGGCACATGTCACTTACTTGGATCATCATTGATTTCTTGTCATTCAAAGAAACAAGCATGTGTGGCTTTATCTACCACAGAAGCTGGGTACATAGCAGCAGGAAGTTGTTGTGCAGAGTCTCTTTAGATAAAGAGTCAATTAGAGGATTATGGCATTAAGTTAGATAACATTCCTTTGAAATGTGACAGTACTAGTGCTATAAACTTAACAAAAAAATCCTATTTTACATTCAAAAACTAAACATATTGAAATAAGACATCATTTCATTCGAGATCACATAAATAAAGGTGAAATCAAAATTGAGTATGTTGATACTTTACATCAATGGGCTGATATCTTTACAAAACCTCTGAAAAAAGAAAGATTCTTTACAATCCGAAATGAACTATAAATTCTAAATGATAGCAGTGTGAAGTTAACTATGCTTAATTTGTCATATATTTTCACATATTGACTTCTGTTATTTTTATTATAATTCTTGTTTAACCAAAATGCTTGATCTAGAAAAGGTTGTTGAAAGGTTTTGCAGGAAGAACATTGCTTTGGAAGTTACAAATGGAATTCAACATTTGAGAAGCAAATGCATTCGACTACATATAACTGGGTTAACAATTCCATATTTTGGAATCTGATTTTATCTTTACTATTTGCTTAAATCATATATATATATATATATCTGTTATTATCTTTGCTTTTATCTGTTGCAAATACATTAATTGAGATAATATTGTGAGATTTTTGAAGTTTGTATCATTGCTTATCTAAATGGTTTGTTATCTTGTCTTTGATACAATTGTGTGCTAAATTGTTGATTAATCTGTGATATACTGCATTGTGCATCTTGTCTGATTTTTTACTTATGCATAATGACAGGGGGAGTATCACTCTTTACACATTTTACATCACATGCCTGCATTTCAGGGGGAGTTAACATTGTTATGTGATTAAATTGTGTTTGTGAGAGCATAATTGTATTTCAAACTTTCCATATATTTCTGATGCATCTCTGTTTTCAAATCTGCATATATCTAGAGCATTCCTTTTTTGTTAATGCACAAAGGGGGAGAGATATATGAGAGTGTGAGAGAATGTATAAAAGCTTTGTGAAAGGGGGAGAATAGTTTTTCTGTCTCATACTTCATCTGCTTGATTTTATGTTGTTAATGCAGAGTAATTGAAATGTACTAAATCTTTTGCTATATATTATTACTCTGTTTTGTATTGAAATGTGCAAACGTGGTTGAGTTATTAATCATGGTTGTGCATCATCAAAAAAGGGAGAGATTGTTGACAACACAAACTCTATATCAATCTAGTTTTTGATGATGACAACACTTTGCTTAATAACAATATACATGTTGCTGCATTACATGTTCTTATGTTGCATTAACTGTTATATCTACTGAACATGTTTGATGCATTGTGTTGTATGTTCCTATCTTGATTGATTGATATATCTGTGGAACATACTTACATGATTATGTGCAATGAGAAATACATTGTTATATATTTTACTGCACAATTTTTAAAGTGAAAAACCATAAGCACTTTCATGAACTTATAACTGTGACAAAGTTATAGTACAGTCGACTATCTTACTAATGGATTCGACTATGCTAAAATCTTTGTACAGGTTTTGAGAATCAGTGCTAAGTGATGTTTTGAGAAGAAAATAATTTCAAATGTTTTACATTGTTGAAGTCGACTATGTAGTTTACATATTTGACTATATCTGTTGGTTGATTTGGAATTCTGTTATGTTTGTGCGCTCCAACGGCTATATTTTTAAAAGTTAATTGAGCATTAATGACTTGGTCAACTGTATTGAATGTGTTCTGTTATTTGTTGACCAGAGGCTACTAAGTTGACTAAAATGTTATAACTGTCATAATACAGTCGACTGAATTAGTAGCACATTCGATTGAGCATCTGATTGATTAACATAAATCTATAAATTGACTGAACACGGGTTTGTTCAGAGACTTTTAATGAACTGACAATTTCATTTCTGTTTCAGATTGCTCTTAGCTCCAAGAATTCTCCATTATATATCCACCCACCTTACTATTCTGAGCTATCACCAAGCAGTAACCAACATCTACTCCACCTCTACACCTTGTTACCTCTCATTCTAATCTTTTCCTTTGCTTTTTTTTTTCTAATTCTCACTAACCACACTCCTTTTCCTAACACATTCCATCACCTCCATTTTCTCTCTACTTCATCATACTAAAGTATTCTATAATTTTCCTATCCTCATTCCACAACTACTCATTCTCCATAAAACTCCCACTACAAAAAAAACCTTATTTGGAGGGGGTTATTTTGCGGAGGGTATAAAAAACCCCCTCAAATTAACATAACTTGAGATGTTTAATTTAAATTATCTAACTGACAATATGTGTGGTAGTTTTAATTCATTTTAAGAGAGGTTTATAACCTCCTCAAATAATAATATATTTTTTTTTCTTCATTTTCTAATTCTTTTACATTTTCCCTCAAAAATTTTACAGTAAGTTTTCTTTTAACAATTCTAAAATTTTATTCCCTCCATATCTTAAACCCATCTGCCTAAACCCATTATTTTTCTAAAAGTATATTTTCCTCTAAAAGTTTTCTGATTCAATTTCTCCCTTCCACTGAACCCTAAAATCAGTTCCCCCCTTCATTCCATCTACAAAATCAGTTCCCCCTTCATTCCATCCGCTTTCTCCCTCGCAAGTACGCAATCTTCCTTTCTTCCTTCTTCTATTTCCTATTGTCATTCATTTCTTTCATTTCTCCTTTGGATTGCCCGTGTTTCCTTTTCCTTTCAGATTCGCAGTCGACGGACGAAGCTGCAACGGGGGTTCTGCGGACCGGAAGACAGCAGAGCTCATAATGTCACAGAGGTACATCGTTCTACAACTCTTTGTGCTTTTATTTGGTCCAACGTTTTATTGAGTTCTTTCTGCGTCACTTTAGTGGGATATCTTCTTCCCAGTCTCAATCATGTTTTTCATCAACGAGTAACTTGAGTTCGACATTTGGTTTTCTTTCAGTTTTTGCAAGTTCAGATTGATTCTGTTTTAGTATTTTACCCAATAGGTGATTTTTGTTAGGATCCTCTCTGCTTTGCGCAGTGAACAAGTTCGTCTAATTTTCGTTTGGTTTGCGTGCATATAAGTTGCAGTTTTGGAACACCATTGCTGCATTGCCAAAAATGGTTTAAAAGATGGAAAAAAAGAGTCCAAAACTTATGTTGGACCATGGAGAGTCTGATGTAATTTTCTACATTTTTTATTTCAAAATTCATTTGGTTGTGGCCATGGAGAGTCTGATTATAATTTGAATACACTGTTTTGTTTCACATTTTTTCCTTAGTTTACTACCAGAAAGCCATTTAACATTTAAATAATGAAGAATTAATTCTAAGCATGAGTCTACGAGACCTGTGAGAGATAACTAAATATGAAGTCATGATTAAATAGTAAGTCATGAATACGAGATGGATACATGATAAGAGCTTGTGTGGATTCGCTGAATTTCTCATTGAAATGGGTTTTATTTGGTTTATATGGAAAATGAAGGGTGTACTGCTTATGGGTTTTATTTGGTTTATAAAAAACTTTCTAATAGTTACATATTAAATAGAAATAAATAAATTAAATATTAAAAAAAACATATAAATTCATGATCTTTATTCTAGTCGCTGATGTTTAATTGTTGTTGTGTTTATGTGATTGAATCACTCACTATCAGGTTTTCTTTTCATTTATAATAAATGTTTACATAGGATATCTCAGCTCACCATCATATTTGTTTTATGCAAACTGTGTAACTATTGCTGATGTGAAGCTGCAGTTTCAGTTTTGATATGTGATTAAACTGTTCAATAGATCATAGTTTTCGATAAAGCATAGGTAAATTCAATTTTTGACAGTGTTATCTATAAATAAAGATGATAAAAATTACATTAAACTATCTTTCTCTTCCAACTCACATTTCCTTCCTTCTTTCCTCAACAATCATTTTCCTTTTTCATAATTGATGTTGCAGGTTTTTCTTTAAGCATTGCAATCTCACAGCTTGAAGGTTAGTAGAAACAAGTATTTCAATCCATTTAGAAACAAGTATTTCATTTTTTCTAATTCATTATTTATTTGTATTTTCCATGAATATTGTATTCTTTTTCATGTGTTAGTGTATTTTATTTTGTTTAGGAATATTTTTGAATGGATAAATCTTGGATAACTAAGCCCCAAAATACAGTTGAATACTCAATTGGTTTGCAAAAGTTCTAGATTTTGCTTTTGAGAATGAGGCCTCTGGAGACACAATTCGATGTCCATGCCCCAAATGTGGGTTTGTGAAATGGCAAGCTAGAGGCGTAGTTGAGGAGCACTTGATTTTAAAACAATTTCCCATAAATTATGTTATTTGGAATCGTCATGGTGAGAGGCAAAGACAAGATATTTCTAGAAATGAAGATGAGTCACAAGAGACATTTCATTTTGAAAATCCAATGGAAACAATGATAAATGAAGCATTTGGACATTATAGGCAAGGTACTAATATAGGCAGATCACAACCATTGGGTGAAGATGATGTTATTAATGAAAGGCTAAGGAAGAATCATAATGAATTTAATGAGTTTCTCAATGACGGAAATCAAATATTGTGTGACGGGAGCAAGTACACAAAATTAGAGTTTGTGGATTAAGTGAAAAGGCAATGACTATGATCCTAGATTTGCTAAGAGATGCATTTAGTGAAGCAAAGTTGCCTCTTTCNTTTTATGAGGCTAAGAAAATCATCAACAAACTTGGTCTTAACTATACCAAAATAGATGCATGTCCAAATCATTGTATGTTATATTTAAGAGATGATGAAAAGGATTTGCAAACATGCAAACATTGTGGTACATCTAGATGGAACCCAAAGAAGAAAAAAAAGCAACCTGCAAAAGTTTTACGTTACTTTCCTTTGAAACCAAGATTGCAAAGATTGTTTATGTGCTCTAAGACTGCAGAGCATATGAGATGGCATTCTTCAGAGAACAAGGATGGAGTTATAAGGCATCCAAGGGATGGTGAGGCATGGAAGACATTTAGTGTAATGCATCCTGGATTTGCTTTAGATCCTCAAAATGTTAGCTTAGGCCTTGCTAGTGATGGTTTTAATCCTTTTGGCACTATGAGTTCTACTTATAGTATTTGGCCAGTGTTTTTAATTCCATACAATCTTCCACCTTGGCTTTGTATGAAGCACACTTCATTGATCCTATCCATGATCATTCCAGGTAAGCAGATGCCTGGAAATAGTATTGATGTGTACTTACAACCCCTTGTGGATGAGTTACGTGAGCTATGGAATGATGGGGTGGAGACCTTTGATTCTTCATTGAATGGAACTTTTAGAATGCAAGCAGCTCTTATGTGGACAATTAGTGACTTTCCTGGCCTTGGTATTTTATCTGGTTGGAACACACACACAGGTTTAGCTTGCCTTACTTGTAACTTTGATGCAGAACCTTGTCGTCTTCCTCATAGTAGGAAGTGGTGTTTTATGGGATATCGTCACTTTTTAAGTAAAAACCATATATTTAGATTGAATCGTGTTCGCTTTTATGGAAGCACTGAAGAACGGAATCCACCACTAAAATTATCAGGATCTAACAATTTTAGGCAAGTGGAAAATATTAATGTTACATTTGGGAGAGGAATTCATTTGGATGGTAGAGGAAAAAGATGTAGACAAGAAGTTAAACAGTGGAATAAAATAAGCATTTTCTTTGAACTTCCATATTAGGAGTCTAATTTGTTATGTCACAATTTAGACTTCATGCACATTGAAAAGAATGTATTTAACAATTTAATTTATACTTTGTTGAATGAAAAGCCTAAATCCAAAGACAATCTTAATGCAAGGAAAGATTTGAAGGAAATGGACATAAGACAAGGTCTTTGACCAGATGATAATGGAAGATACCACCTTGCTTTGTTTTCACTAACTTGTGATACCAAAAAGTTGTTTCTCAAAACTTTGAAAAATGTTTTAGTACCTGATGGTTACTCAAGTAACATTTCTAGATGTGTTGATGATGTTCAACATAAAATATCAGGACTAAAAAGTCATGATTGCCATATTATTATGGAGCAATTACTTCCATTGGCAATATGTAATTTGTTACCAAACCATGTTACTACAACCTTGGTGGAGTTTTGCTCATTCTTTAAGGCCCTTTGTAGTAAAAGCTTAAATCTTGAAGGCCTTGAAATGCTTCAAAATCCTATTGTGGTTACACTTTGCCACTTAGAGATGTTATCCCCACCATCATTCTTCATAGTTATGGTTTATTTAACTGTCCATTTGGTAGAGGAAGCAAAGCTTGGAGGTCCAGTTCATTATCGATATATGTATCCTATAGAAAGGTAATTGCTAACTACTTTTGGTTCAAGGTATGATATTATATGTATCCAATTTATTTAATTTAATTATTTATCATTATTATAGGGAATTAGGTCATTTAAAGACCTTTGTACGAAACAAGGCACAACCAGAAGGTTCTATAGCTGAGGGATANTTAGCTGAAGAGTCTCTTACNTNTTNTTCTAGATACATTGAAGATATAGAGACAAGGTTCAATAGACAACGACGTGTTTGTGATAACCCAGATGATAAGAGTCTCTTACATTACGACGTGTTTCATCTATATTCCCACTAGGTGGGAAGGTGGTAGGAGGTTCCTCAATGTTTACTTTAACTCATGCAAAATCTACAAGCCCATCGATACTTGCTTTTAAATTGTGCGATAGTCACACCGTTTGTTAAGTAAGTACACTACATTAAGTGTGTGATTTGTAGTTAAACAAATTGAACTACATTATTATTCTATTTTATGCATATAATGTAATTAATTTTTGTAGTGAATTTAGAGATCTAATAAAAAGAAGATCAAGAGGAAGGCGACCTTCAACTACTGAGATAGAAACTAGAGTGTTTAAAGAGTTTGTTGATTGGTTTCAAAGGCGGGTGGGTGATCAAATAGAACACTTTCTCTTACTTACCAAGTTTTCTTTTAATTATATCTAACATTATTTCCTTATTTAGATTATGAATCTAGAAACAATAAATTCAATGTCTACTGACTTGAAGTTTCTAACACGAGGTCCATTGGATAATGCTAGAAGATTTACTGCTTACAACATCAATGGGTTCAAATTTCGAACATTGACTCGTGATGAGGGATTGAGAACACAAAATAGTGNTGTCTTTTTAACATCTAATACAACTTGTGTTTCAAGTACTGTTGATAGGAACTTAAGGCAAGCAGACTTATCCTATTATGGAAAGTTGGAGGATATTATTGAGNTTAATTATTATGGTCGATTCAAAGTTGTTCTTTTCAAGTGTAAGTGGGTAGATACTACAAGAGAGAGAGGATATAAAAAGGANCAATGGAATTTTAATTGTGTTAACTTTGATAGACTTATTCATATTGGAAACCGTGAAGAACATGAACCTTATATTGAGGCATCTCAAGCACAAATGGTATATTATGTTGATGATGTGGTTAATGAAGGATGGAGTGTTGTTGTGCATTTAAAGCCAAGAGAATTGTATGAAATGGGAGAAGAAGTACAAGAAGAGTTATATGAAAACGAACCATACCAAGATCAAGAGTTGAACAAATTTTATAGTAATGACAATGAATATGTTCAATTGGCTACAAACCATTTAGACGAGGATATCAATTAGTCAAATGTATGAGTTGAAAATATAATTAATAGTGATTTATTATTTTCAATTATTTTCAATTATTTTCATTGCATGTATAATTCACTCATGGTTGATTTCTTAAGGTGATGATATGTACCACATGTTTGGTTTCTCAGTTTCAGGTTAAGAAGAAGTTACCTTTTCTGAATTGTGACTCTTTATTAGCTCATTCATATGTGTGATGTATTTGGCTGGATGGCATAGATTACCAGGCGATGTATTGTGATTCTAGTTTTTGCAAGTTTAGATTGATTTTGTTTTAGTATTTTACCCAATAGGGGATTTTTGGTTCTGCTAGTCTTTTACCTCAATTAGTTATGTTTAGGATCAATTTACATTGCATTGGCTGTGTTTGAATCAGTAACGTATTAGTTAGATTATCTTAGCGCATATAATCTGAAGTCACAATATACACTCTAGGTTGTTGCTACCAACATTGCTTAAATTTTGCATAGCAATTCTAGTGTTATCATAATATTGTAGACTTGTTTGAACCATTGCATCTATACTTCATCTCCATTTCATATTAGTCTGCATCTAGCAACCAATATAGCATACCGTATCAGCATTCAAAAATCCTGATGTGTACCACTGTTTTTAAACTGTAAAACGTGGTTTCAATCTATGACTTATAGTTTTGCACATAGTATACTTGTTTAGATGGCATCTTTCAATCATTCTTATCATTTTAAACTTGTTATACTGTTTGCATGTGCATATTCTGCATTAGCACCCAAGGAAGGCAGAATTGGCTTTGAACCTGTGTTCATAAGTTGTCAAAGCTGCCAGACTTGGTTTTAATAAATTATTTTCATTCTTTGCTTCCTTGTTTGTGACCCTACTGCATATTTTGCATTATTAGGATATAGTGTACCTCATTATATCTCTCTTTCCTATCCTTCCTTCTAGTGTACCCATTTGAATGTCTTCTCTCTCTTTTCTTTGGGTCCCCGCTCAATCCAGAACCACTCTCTACCTAGTTTCTCTTCTTCCTATAGCTACCAACGATCACCCTGGTGTCATAGGTTAACCGTGCAGTACTGTTTTCAGCACATGTAATTCATTCTGGTGGCATAGATTATCAGGCTATCAACCAGAATTAGAATAACAATACTGGAAGTTAAATAGAATGACATATATATATCAGACTTTTTTGCCTAATGCATTTCTTTCTTTTAATATTTGTAATAAATATGTAGCCATGCCAAAGGTCAATCGATTCCGAAATCTACAAAAATCATCATCAACAAATGCTACAATGACTTCTCCATTGATTGAAGACCAATCATCATCAACAAATCCTTCACCATCAACAAATCCTATAATGTCTGAATCTATTGAAGTACTACCACATGTTTTAATAAGTCCTTCACCAACAAATGAGACCCCATCACATGATTCATTGAACTCAACAGAAAACATAGAGCAACCTACAACATCGATGCCCACAGAAAACATAGAGCAACCTACAACATCCAAAAAACATGTTGGACGTGAATCTTCATCATATTGGAATGTCGATGCAATAGGTATATGTCATTTATTTTTCTGCATGCATAATTTTTTAAATTTTACTTATGGTTGAGTAAGTTTTTTGATTGTTAAAGACCTAGAAGGAGTTATCAAGAAAATAAAGGTGAAGGTCAGAGAACTAAATAACTTACCTAATGGGGAACGCATCATTGTAGAGTTTGATAAGGTAGGCATGGCTATAGGCGAAGGACAAGGAGTACTTGCGGGATATTGTGGGATATTGGCAATAAATGATAATTTATTTCCTATTAATTTTGAAAGGTGGTCTGGAAAAATAGGCATGCCTAACACCTACTTTTTAGAATGCTTTAAGGAAGTGTTACAGGTATATATATCATTCATGTATTCAAATGCCCCACACTTACTTTTTACTCACTAACCATGTTTTCTTTTTTTCAAAAGCTTCGATTTTGTTTTAAGACTACTGAAGCTACTGCCCAATGATATTGCAAATTAACTTTGGGTAAGTGTGGGCTATGATCCAACAAAAACAAAAGATCAAATCATATGCAATGTGCCGACCGGTATAGATAGAACTCAATGGGCTCACTTTGTTACATATCGTCTAAAATTGGAGACAATGGTACAAGTTTCATTATTGTTTAGGCTATGAATTATTTGTGTATATTATTATTTTGATTGTTATGTCAACTTACAATTGTTTTTTTTCATAGGAGTTTTGTAAAAAAAATAGAGAAAATCGCAAGAAGCAAGTAATTCCTCGTACTGGTGGTTCTAAACCCATCTCAAGAAGAAGACAAGAGATGGTAGTGATATTAGTACACATAACGAGTTTTAGTAATTTTCAAAATTTACTATTTATTTTAACTTATCCTTTTATTTAGCTTTTGGAAAGTGGACAACTGCCTAGTTGTGGAGAGTTATATATTGAAACTCATAAAAGAAAAGATGACTCATTTGTAAATGAGGCGGCAAAGGTTATAGCGGTTAGTTTTACTATAATATGATATTTTAAAACATTATGCTTCAATATTTAGATTTTTAATTACAAATTGTTATACTATAGGAACAAATTGAAGTGGGTTTGAGTCAAAGCACTACTGAAGAATCACAGGTTTCTCCTCATGATGTTGTTGGTAGAGTGTTAGGCCCAGAGCATTCCGGGAGAGTGCGATGCATGGGTTTGGGAGCAGCTCCTACTAACTCATTCAGAAATACAAGAATGCGACTTTCAGATTTAAGCATTGGTTCATCTAGTACTGCCACATCATCAACATCTACTAATCAATGGGAACAGAAGTACATGAATTTAGAAAGTGCACTGAAAGCATACATGATAATGAAAGAAGGAAAGATTCCTGATGAATTGGCTACCTTCTTTGATCCTCAACCACAAGTAAGTTACTAAATAAGTATAAGTACTATAAGTGATATATTGTAATTATTATGTGCACATGTGATTGAGTTTAAGAAATTAGTTTAACAAATGTTGATAAGTCGTGATTTTCCAATATATTTTATTTAATCATATGAAGTAACTAATTACTTTTTATTGACCTGGAAAACTTGTAGGATTGATTAAACTTTTATAGAATTATCTGATGATATAAACAATACTATAATCCATGTTGCAAAAAAATTACTACACACTTAGACTCCAAGGGTCAATATATTTAAGGTCAATTATAGGAATAGTGTTTAGAGTTTCCAAATAAATAATTATAAAGTTTGTTCGTTGAATATGTCAAGTTTAGACAATTGCTTATTAAAGGGGATAAAGGCAAAACTGTATAAGAAAAGATTGGCTTCCTTCCCCTTTAGGCATAACCAAAGTTACTAACTGCATTAATTTTCCCCAAAGCATCTCTTCTTCTGGAATCATAAGGAGAACCGATACATGCGAGGTGGAATTGATTTTTTTTTTTCTTTTGGCACCCTCTTAATGAATATTTCAAAACTTTGTTTCTGTATGTTAGGTAGCTCTGAAGTTGATGTTTGGAAGATTTAAAGTCATGTCTTGTTCAAAAGCCTATTTGGAAAAATAAAAAAATGACCAAGATAATAGAAATCATACTTTGTTGGACCTATTGCACATATGTTTAAACTTCAAAAAATATGGTCTTAAGGCAACGTTAAACCATTATCACATTCTAATTTTTTGTCTCAGCTGCTGTTAAGACTTTGGCAAGTGCACCAAGTCGTCTAAAGTAATAAACCAGTAAGACCGGATATCGTTTCCCAAGAGACTCATTGCACTAGACAATCATATAATTTCTAACTAACCTAGACTAAAGAATGCTTTCATAATTTGGGTTTTAGTGCAATTAAAGTAAATATGAAACATAAATGATAAAAGTGATATTAGGTACTCAAACACTTGGAAATGGTAAGATTAGAGATGATATGGAATGATATTATTGGGGGTATGATTTCACCTACTTCACTCTTATGTATAGAAAATCACTTCCTCTTCATTAATATGTCAATGTCAATCTACTAGTTTACTCAAACCCCAATTCCTTGGTAAAAAGAGCCTAGACTTCCTCCTTAGACTCTAATCCCTTGGAAAACCTAACGATTAGTTCCGCATTAAGAAATGAGATTTTAAGACAACCAAGGGTCCTAGTTCTATCCCTAGATATTATTTCCTTTAGGTGTTTAACCCAAATTCGGGTTTACCCAACATTTCCCAATATTAAGCAACCCTAAAATCAAGTCATGAGTAGCAATTTCACAACAAGCATTAAGAGAAGAAATCAAACACTAACAATCAATGAAAGAGGCATATATTCATTCCAACCAAAATGATTTACATAAGAGTTTAGTGGCTACATCAATCCCCCAACAATAATGGAACTAGCTCTCCATGAATGGAGAGCTCAAGCTTACAAAAATGGAGGAAATGGAAGAAGAAAGAAGACCCAAGGGTGAAGATGGACTGTTCCCACAGCTCCTAGCTTACTCCAAGAGCTCCCAATGAGAGAAAATGAGTCTGGGTGCCCAAAAGATCCCAAGCCCGGCACGTTTTAGGCCTAAAAAAACCTAATTTTTCCACATCAGCATTGCCACCGCTCAGCTGCACCTCAGCTACACCCCAGCTGCAGATTTCCAAAGAGCTGGGCGCTCAGCTGCACCTCAGCTGCACCCCAGCTGCAGCTTTCTAGAGAGCAGGGCGCTCAGCTGCACCCCAGCTGCACCTCAGCGACAACCTTCCAGTGAGCAGGGCGCTCAGCTGCACCCCAGCTACAACATTCCAGAGGAGAATGGGGCTCAGTCGCACCCCAGCGGCAACATCAATCTTTGCTCAATATTTCCTCTTTTACATTCATTCTTGCTTCTGTGGTTCTTCCATTCGTCGGTTTGGCCAACAAGCTTCATGTACATGATCTAACAACCAAAAAGTGGGGATTAGTGAAGCAATTTAAATGAATTCAACTAAAGATGTAGCTACTTAGAAACTTAACAAATTGAGGCATAAAGAAGGTATAAAGCTAAGAAAGAGTTGACATTTTCTCTCAATTCACTAATGAAATCATAGCAAAATATGTCATCATCAGCTGCCTTACATGAAAACTACTATAATTTGAATAATGACTTTTAAAAGAATTCTATTTGAATAATTTTGTATATGTTATTTTAAAAATGTGAGCACATGTAATTGAGTTTATTTTATTAATTTTTTTTATATTATTTCAGCAAGCTGGTGATGCAAATGAACCAGAGTCTCCTTTGGGGTCAAGACAATCATCTGGTGGAAGTAACATTTAGGGAATTTAGGGAGTTTATGATATTGTTTTGGATAAAACTATACTTAATTTATTATGAATTGAGTAACATTTCTTTCTTTGAAACTATTTCTGCAATTGTATTGACTTCTAGCCAATCATGTCATTATGTTAAGTGAAAAAAAAAAAAGTGTGGAAACTGGATCAATTGAATATAAATTTTGATTAAGGTTTTTTTAACTACTTTTCTTCTAGCTTACTACTGTAATTGTATAATTTTTTTTAATTTATTTTTCTAAATTCTTTCCTATTTACGGGTTTTTGTTCTATGGTATCATTTTTTATTACGAGGAATCATATTTGTTTGGTATTTAATAATTTTAAAAATAATTTAAATTTACTTAATTTTGAGATTGAAAAAAAAAATTAAGAAGAAAAGAAAGAAGTTAGTGGAAATAGGTAGTTATTATAGACGATAACATCCATTGTTATGGAATCCAGTCCCACAAAATAAAGGAGGTTAAAAACATCCACAAAATAATAACTAATAATAGAGGAGGTTTTTACCCTCCGCAAAAAAACTTCTGCAAATTGAATGTGATACTGAGAGTCACAGAAAACCCCCACAGATAGATTGTGGCGACTCAAATTGCGGGGGTTTGAAAAACCCCCGGAAATTATTTAGCGGATGGTGAAAACCCCCGCAAATCATAAAACAAACCCCCCTAAATGACATTTTTTTTGTAGTGTCCAACCCTCACTAAACTTCACTCATCCTCATTCCACAGCATTCGCTTCAGCAACACACATATATACATATAATTACTCGTCCTACCCTCCTTATTACACAACCCTTCTGCCACCGTCTTTATTCGAACATCATGCTACCCCCAACACCTATTCCTTGGTTTCTCTCCCATGCATCACGAAAACATAACTAAGAACTCACACACTCAAAGCAAAGATAAAGCAATACATGAGCGTAACAACACACTTCAAACCTATAAGGAAAGATAAAGCAATACATGAGCGTAACAACACACTTCAAACCTATAAGGAAAATGCAAGCAATACGAATCCATATATATAGCTAGGTTACTTCCCTTACCTAGTTCAGAGAACTCTAAGCTCCTCGTGGTGCCCTAGCCTTGTCCTTGTTCGAATAATTTCTTCCTTGCTTCCCGCTGTCACGTTCCAAGGAAGATGATGAGATCTCTCTCACAATTGATTGATGTGGAAACAAACAACTTGGGCTACTACTCGCAGCCGTTGCACCCAAAAATAACATATTCTTGATTAATGATTATGGTTTTCTGCATAATCAAGAGTAGAAGTAGTATTGACATTTTATAATTTATAAACATAATTAAGCATTAGAATTTATTACACATATAAGTTTTCTAAAATGCATACATATATTATATTTACACAAAATTGGGATACATAACTCCCTTAAAACATTAGCATAGATGTATTATATCTTATTCAATTTTTATGCTGCTATCATTTATATCAGTCTCATGTTATGTATTTTCTTTTCTCTTTATTAATACACTAACTTTTAACTTTAAAAATTATTTTAACTTCTGCGTTCATATCATAAATATTTATTTTACATAATTATATTTTATAACAAATAAATATTTTAAAAATTTTAAATTATATTATTATTAAAATTCATAATAATTAAATATTATTATATTTGCCGATTCAAATATTTGCCCATATTCACTGCTTCAATGTTTTACGTGCAATGGATTTGTCTACATTTCTTTACTCTTATCTAGTGATGAACCAGTATTCCAATTGTATTGGTGAAGTGCTATAATATTAGGCAGTATTGAGTCCTTACCATTTCAATGGTTGCAGTTCCTGGTGATCCTTATCTCCTGAATAATGTTGCTCCACTAGTTCCTATTCCTGTTCCTGCTCCATCCTTTGATAATTTTTCAGGTACTAATCAACATATGTTGTAGAAAGGAAAATATCTTTCTTTTGAGCTTGTAGTTTGTCTGTCATATCCCCTACCAAATACTACGCACTTAATTTATTTAATTAATTTAATTTTTTGGTTACAACTGATCAAGTTGACCACAAGACTCATGTACCCTACGTATGGATCATTGGGGGCTTAGGAGTTGGTCTAATTCTAATTGTATTAACTGTGATTCTCTGTGTTTCTATGAGATAATAAAAAACTTTAACAATATTTGCATACTGGTTGTGATTGTTTGTGCGTTGAACATAGTTTAATTGAATTCTACATTTATTGTAGCATTGCCTATTATCTAAAGACATCTATCTCCGACTTATCATGTACTTTTTGAAGTTGTCTTTTTGAGTTGTGATAGTTAAATTGTGTATATATGTCTCATGATTTGTATCTAAAAGTTTCTGAGTTTAAGCCATTAATATTATAATTTGACTTAAACTATTCATTGTGTAGATATTTGATGACACGTCTCCAATGGAATACCATGTCATAAAGGATGTTCGAGAGTAGTAGGCTACATTTTTTTTAACCATTTGTAAATGATTAGATGTTTCAATATTACATTTTGAGTTTAGAACTATTTTATGTGTAACTATGTTAAATAACTATATTAGGTTAGGAACTTTGTTAGCTAAATATTACATTTTGATGTGTTAATAGAAACAATATTGATTATTTTACTCGTTATTGATTATTTAAACTGCATTCTGGATTAAATTTTATGCAGGTCTGAATATGGATAGTACAAATCTAATATTTAAAAAAAAGGTCACGTTTTACACCGGTTCAAGTCATATCAGGTATAGAAAGTTTTGTATAATAGCAAGCTTCTTTTATACCTGTTGTAGACAGAAACGGTGTAAAAAGTTCAATTTTTTTATACCGTTTTTAGAACCGGTGTAAAAAAACGAAAACTTTCTATACCCCTGCTTTTATACCAATACGAAAACCGGTATAAAAAGCTTGTTTTAAGTTGTATAAAAAATCTTTTTTGACATAGTGAAGAATTTGTTTTCTCCTATTATGCTTATTTTTAAGGGCAATCTCCTAGCATTGGGATAAAAAAAAATATTAAATCATTAACAAAATTTTATGAAAAGAAATAAAGGTTTTACCTTTGTTCTTTCTTCAAGTCGATAATCAACAAAAGATGCCCAATGATCTCTATCCATGACTTCTGGAGCCATGGCAATCAATTCTTCTCTGGTACNTGTGCCATCATCTCTTTGGTTCCATAACTCTTGCCAACAATCTCTTTATTTATGATTTAGTTCTTTCAAGATATAATTGATTTGAATATCAGAATTCACTGCAAACTTTGCCTTCAAAACAGATTTAATAAAAAATTAACAAACAATTACCAAATAAATTAATTGTGAATGCCTTTTTTAAATGGTATTCTAAATTTACATTACTTACTTGAATGGTATTTTGAATTATGCCTTCTCTGTAGTCTTTGGGAATCTTCTTCCAACTAGAATAACAAATTGGGAACACCTTAAAGCTTCTAGCAATACTTCCCAAAAATCGATTCAATAATGCTCCACCATCTTCAATCAGTTGATACTCCTCATTCCAATATACAATAATCCTTTCATTTTGAGGCAAATTACAAACATCATTTGTTTTTAAGTGTTTGGAAGTCATCTTACATTGGTCATCTATGAAAAAATAAAATTTGTGTCAAATACCCTTGTGTCAAAAAAACTTCAACAATAAATATTCATATAAGTAACATAATGCAAGCATTAATATGTTGATCTTGTGTTTTACCAATAACATCAACCAACCATGCTCCCTTGTGTGGTGGTGGTCTTTCTTGTTTATGAGTATCCTGATTTTCATCTTGTTCATGTTCATATTGTACATGAAAATTTCTTCCAACTTGAGGTAGTGAATGAAGAGCATCTTCATTTGAGGGCTACACAAGTTTAAGCACCAGATCAACAGAATTTTTTACAGTCAATATATTTCTAAAATAGTTTTTTCTTTACAACATTGTGGTACTGTTGAGGACACTACTAAAATGTACACAGGAAGAGAAATGTGTGTCAAAGTAAGCATTATGTAATTTTAGGTTCAAAGGGGAGCTGTGCAAAGTGGCAGATTTTCCTCCTATCAAATCAATGGGCTTATTTTGCACTGCATAGAGTTAGGTAGATCAAAATTATGACGGAGCTTCCATACACACAGCACGAGAACTTGAAGAGAATACTAAACTTATTGTTATTGTTGAAACCAACTCTTCTCGGAGCTAGAAAAGGAATGTTCATGCATCAAGAATGAGCTTCAAAAGTTTGGATTTGCACAATTGTGCAGTTTGGATGCCTGATGATGATAGGAGGGAAATGCTTTTGACACATGAGTTGAAACCAAACTCAGCAAGTAGTTTTCACAATTCTATTCCTATTAGTGATCCGGATGTGTTGGAGATAAAGAAGAGCAATGGGGTTTGGATTTTGAGGCCTGATTCGAAACTGGGAGCTGCAAGTAGTGGTGGTGGATCTGGGGATTCAGGTGTTGTGGCAGCCATTCGCATGCCCATACTTCATGTTTCCAATTTCAAAGGAGGGACACTAGAGTTAGTTGAAACGGCTTATGCCATTTCAACAACAAATTGTAATGTTAAAGAGCATTACAATAATGAATCTCAGGAAGTCCTCAGCTTCAGCATAAAGGTCAAAGATAAATAAAACACTTACATTAACTTGAAAAAAAAAATCATTTGAGGATGGAATAGGAGTAGGAGTGCATGTGCTTTGGACTTGAGGGGCAAATAGAGAAGGAGAGGATTGGACTTGAGGAGCAGCACTTTGAGTTGCTGATGGATGATTAACAATATGACCCCATGTGCTTTGCTATGTATGATGTTTTGTCATTTTCTTGACATAACTGTAGCACAACTACTGCACATGACATACTACTTAGATCAATGATTTCTATTAAAGGAAAATGTAAATAAAGCAACATTCTTCCATATCCAATGAAAAGAAAGAACAATAAAAAAATCACTTATTAAAAAATTAGGGTATATTAATTATGTGAGACACAATTGATATGGGGTAATTAATAAAAGGTTGTGGTTGGAAGCATGCAGAGTGCAGACTGTAGAGAGAGTGCAGAGAAAGATGAGAAGTGAGGAGTGTATTAAAAATATCTATATAGGAACAGGGTAATCTATATACCAGAGGACAAAAAAATATAAAGATAAAAAAATACATACTCTGATATTTCTGGAGACTTTATCAACTTAGTGAGAACATCAACTGCAATAAGGGGATTGTTTTCCACCCGTTCCTGATTTTAAGAAAAATGAGAATGAAACACCAAGACCTGACTTTGTCATTGATTCACCAAAAAAATTACAAAAACACGTACTGGCAATTTTCTTGGTGTCAGTCCACAGTGATATACAAGCTTTGGATTATTGGCTAGGTCCACTAGAACTTGTTGGATTAAAGAAAGTTACAAGTCGTATTTCAGTTAGATTGCTATTGTTAGTATTTTAAAGGTTATAAAAGGAGTAGTTGATAAGNTAGAGGAAATGTGGAGATAGTAGGATGTAGAAGTAGTAGTTGGAAGAANTGTTGTAGTTGTCTTAGTTNTTGTAGATGTTGGCTTCTTGTCTACATGCATCATATGGTAGAGTTCATGGGTATTTATCTTAGTTGTTGTAGATGTTGGCTTCTTGTCTACATGCATCATATGGTAGAGTTCATGAGTATTTATAGACCCATAGAATATTCTAGAACATACTAGCCATAACTACTGTGGAATGTTCTAGATTTTTACCTATGTAGAATATTCTTAATTTTTCTTTCTATCTTAGACTTTTCTACAATATTCTAGAACTTGTGTTACATTTCTTTCCTTCTATCTTAGGAGTTTCTACATTATTCTAGAATTTGCATTACACTTTAATAATCCTCCTTAATGCAAATTCGGTAACTCCAAGCACTGTGCGTAGTAGTTCAAATATTGGCCTTGGTAACATATCTTCAATTTGATCTTCGTCTCCATTTCCTTGACCATAGTTCTTGCTTTGATTCTTCTTCATAAGAGTTAGGCTCAATAATGGCCATATTGCAAGTTTCATATATGTCNACCAAAGATCTTACTCTTCTTGGACTAGATTCAGGTGAAGAATCTTGTTGTTGTGGAGGTGGAGAAAGCGTACCTGGATTTTCTGCTTCTTCTTGAGTTTCTTCTTGAGATTGCTGCACTGGAATTAGAATGTTGCTTTTAACAACTTTTTCTTCTTCCCAATTCCAAGAAGCATTTTCATCAACTTCAACATCTCGACTAATGATGAGCTTTTGTGTTTGTAGGTTGTAGACTCGATAGCCTTTTGATGGTGTGCTATATCCCAAGAATATTCCTCGTATAGTCTTATCTTTAAGCTTGTGCCTCCTTTGATCAGGAACATGTATATAGCAGATAGACCCAAATACTCGTAAGTGTTTTGCTGATGGCTTTCTCCCACTCCAAGCTTCAATAGGAGTCTTGTGTGGGACTGCCTTAGTTGGACATCTATTTAGAATGTAAACTGCAATGTAGACTGCTTCAGCCTAAAAAGTGTTAGGCATGTTTTTCTCTTTTAGCATTGATCTTGCCATCTCCATAACAGTGCGATTCTTTCTCTCTGACACATCATTTTGTTGTGGAGTATATGCAACTGTAAGTTGTCGCTCTATGCCTTCATCTTCACAGAATTTGTCAAACTTTGTGAGATATGTACTCCTTGCCACGATCACTTCTGAGTACTTTTATTTGTTTCCCACTTTGCTTCTCAACAAGGGCCTTAAATTTCTTGAATACTCTGAAGACTTCTGACTTTGCCTTTAAGAAATAGACCCATGTCATTCTAGAGAAGTCATCAATGAAGAGGATGAAATACCTGTTGTTGTGATGTGAAGGCGTTCTCATTGGTCCGCAAACATCGGTATGAATCAACTCCAATAAGTCTTTTGCTCTCCATGCTTTGTCTGTTGAGAATGGTAATCAGTGTTGTTTTCCGATGAGACATCCTTCTCACGATTCATTATTCTCTTTCAACAATGGAAGATCTCTCATCATGTTTTTCTGATATAGAAGCTTTAAGGCATGTGTGTTGAAGTGGCCAAATCTCCTATGCCAAAGCCATGAGTCATCAACTTCTACCTTCATGGCAATATTAGTTCCAGGTTTGAAGCTTATAGGAAAGCTTTTATTTCTCTTCTCCATTTTTACTTGGCCAATTTCTATGATTTTACTATCATAAATTTTGCATGTATCTTTCTCAAAATGAAGAGAATATCCATTCTCCATCATTTGGCCAATACTTAAAAGATTCTCTTCAAGATTAGGAACTAGTAAAACATCCTTGATGAATTTCGTACCTTTCTTTGTTTCCACCATGACAGTTCCTTTGCCTTGAGACTCCACTGTGGTGCCATTTCCTAGTCGAACTTTGACATTGACAGATTTATCAATATTTTTGAAGATGCTTTGATCTTTCGCCATGTGATTACTACATCCACTGTCCAAGTACCATCTTCCTTCTCCACCAGGAGATTCTTGTTTGGCATAGAATAAGAGTTTGTCTTGATTATCTTCTTCTGCAAAGTTTGCTTGATGCTTATTCTTATTATGACAATACTTTTCTATGTGACCAAATTTCTTGCAATAGTGGCATTGAGGTTTTCCATGATGCCAACAGTCCTTTTCCAAGTGACTTGTCTTTTTATAGATGCCACATGGAGGATATTTTCCTTGATGAGTCATAGAGAAGCTTCTAGAATTTTCTTTATTTCTAGAAATTTCTCCTTTACTTCTATTTCCTTCACAATCTTTCTGAGACCGCAATTTTAGTTTTTATTCAAAAGGCATTTTCAACCGAGTCTTCTTCATGCCTTTTCAATCTTTGTTCATAAGCTTCAAGAGAGCCCATTAGTTGTGTTACTGACAATGTAGCCAAATCTTTTGTTTGTTCAATCGCAGTTGCGATTACATCATATTTTTGGGGAATTGAAATTAAAATTTTCTCAACCATCTTTTTGTCAAGAATATTTTCCCCATAGGCTTTGATCTGACTAACTATTTCTTTTATTCTAGAATAGTAGTCTTTGATGGTCTCAGATTCTTTCATTCTTAATAATTCAAACTCTCGTCTTAGAGAATGAAGTTTAACATTGCGTACCTCGTCACTTCCTTGAAACTCCTCTTGTATTGTGTTCCAAGCTTGTTTTGCACTTGTGGCACCAATTATCCTTGGAAAAATTGTGTCATCAACTGCTTGTTGAAGAATAAATAAAGCCCTTGAATCCTTCTGTTTGTTTTCCTTCAACTCTTTCTTTTGAGTTGTAGTAAGAGTGGAGGTGTCTTTTTGAATAGTGAATCCTTCTTCTATGATGTCCCATATATCTTGAGAGCGGAAGAATGTCTTCATTTTGACACTCCAGAAATCATAATTTTCTCCTGTGAAAATAGGTACTGGAAGTGATGATGTTTGATTGGTAGTAGCCATGAGTTGAGAAAATATTTTGGAGGTAGTACAAAACGGGGTTATAGTTTTGTTTAAGGTAGTTGAAAATTTTATCTACGCCCAGTAGATGACCGAACGTAGCTCTGGTACCACTGTTAGGATATTGAGGTTATAAAAGGAGTAGTTGATAAGCTAGAGGAAATGTGGAGATAGTAGGATGTAGAAGTAGTAGTTGGAAGAAGTGTTGTAGTTGTCTTAGTTGTTGTAGATGTTGGCTTCTTGTCTACATGCATCATATGGTAGAGTTCATGAGTATTTATAGACCCATAGAATATTCTAGAACATACTAGCCATAACTAATGTGGAATGTTCTAGATTTTTACCTATGCAGAATATTCTTGATTTTTCTTTCTATCTTAAACTTTTCTACAATATTCTAGAACTTGTGTTACATTTCTTTCCTTCTATCTTAAGGAGTTTCTACATTATTCTAGAATTTACATTACACTTTAATAGCTATATTTTGATAAACTACGGTGACCTCAAACTAACTGATACGTAGAACTTGTTAAAATCAGTTACAAAAATCTGTTGAAATCTCTTGTACAGGAGGATTAAACTCATTTCATTAAGAATTTCAGAAACTCTCAGTCTCTCAACTGAACTCAATAATCATTGATGCTAAAGTAAAAAAAAAAAAAGTATTACAATGGTTTACTTAATTTTCCTAAATATCCAAACCTAAAAGAAGAAAATGCTTTTTCTTTAAAAATCAACACCGCATAAAAATTAATCAGGAGATCCATTGCATATAAAACATCATGAGACCCATCGCATAAAAATCAATCATAATCTTACAAGCTTCTGTTAAGGTTGTAAAGTCAATCAATTAAATGCTTGATACCCAATACCCTAAGTGTGACACCTCGGTTAATTTCTCTTTTACCCAAAATTTCTAAATCTTTTTTTTTTCAGTTTTTCAGGTTACATATTTAATTCTTTGGATGAGAACAACAACTTCACGACTCCATTTTCTTTTCCAAAATCCTTGTAATTATTGCTTGGTCTACTTAAAGAACTGTCAAATAATAAACAGCCAAATTAGCCTCTAGCACAGCATCTAAATTCTGATAAACTTGACTCATGAACAACCAAACCCACATGGCTTACAACCCTTGGCTTCATATATCCTCAGGAAGCTAATAACTCAATCCACTGTTATTATAACTCAAAATGTATGAACCATATAAGAAACTTTAATCGTAACCTTCCAAATCGTAAGCCTTTTTATTGCTCTGTACCGAGTCACAGAATAGAATATATTTTAATTTTTAATTATCCCGCATGCAGTGCTGCTTAATCACGAGCAGACTGATGGAAAAAGAGAGCTCCAAAATTATTGCAACTTTCTCTAGCATTGCGGCAATCATAAACAAACTAGCTAGGATGATTTCATAGCAATAAACCCCCACATAAACATTGCTGCATCTTAATTATAATATCATCTACTTTAAGTCTTTTAGACAACATGATCCCACGATAGTAGACACCTTCTATATTTTCACCAAATACTCAACAATCATATCTGACGAAGCAACAATCAGCATAATTCAACTGAACATACTCTAATTTCCCTTGTTACAAATTAAAGTAGAGTTGGTGAGTTATATTTATATTCAATACTTATTTCAACCCTCACAAATTGAAAATTCTAAAAATGAACTAATACATTGATTAATTAATCAAGTAATTAAATATAAAAAGGCTTAATAGCACTTTTGGTCCCTATTTTGGTTGGCAAAATTCGAATTGGTCCCCATTTATTTTTTTTTGTTCAATTTAGTCCTAAAGTATGAAAATTTTGTTCAATTTATTTCTTTTCACAGACGCCGTTTAAATTGTTAACGGAAGACCCTCCAACAGTGCCAAACAGTGTTGATGTGGCATCTGTCTGCCCACGTGGAGTCTGTAAATGCACACTGAGATGGATTTATTGATTTTGAAATTCCAATTTGAAAAATAATTAGGGATTGCATTTCTGAAAAATAATTTAAGGGTTCTGGTTTCTGAGAACTTGGCAATTGGGTGCTCCGGGAAGATTGGGAAGAAGAACATCTATGACGTGCAGTTCCAATTCGAAACATTCATCTTTGGCAGTCAGGTTTGTGTTTCTAATCTCGTACTCATGGAGTGTTTCTAATCTTGGTTGCACACATGAAAATGTGAGTGTTACATATTTTTCGAAAGGGTTTATGATTGAGAAATTTTGCGAACTGTTGAGGGCGAACTGTTTAGGGCATTGATTGTCTAACATATTATAATGGGTTGTGTCTCGTTGATTGTTGATTGTTGGTTTATTGTTTATTGTTTCCCATAGGGTTTAGCGTAAAAAGATTTTACTTTTTCCGTTTCCATAGTGGTCCCATGCCCATAAAGTTCATTTTGTAGGCTTGCGTTTGGAATGTCTGAGGAGAGATTCAATGTTGTGGTCCACCATGGTGGGACCCTGGTTACAGATATACCTTTTCGATATGTTGGTGGGGAAGTCACTTATTGGAGTGTGGACCCAGACAAATGGAGTTACTTTGAAGTGGTAGGTGCCGTTAAGGAGTTGGGTTATATGAATGTGTCTGAGTTATTTTATTGCATTGACCATATCCTGTATAAGTTATTCGATGACAAAGATGCAATGAACATGGTAGGCATTGCCAAGATTTTAGGGGAAGTTAACTTGTTTGTGGTGCACTCTTTGGATGAGGAGCCAAACATTATTGTTGAAAGTGAATTAAATGAGGCACTTCCATTGTTGTGTCTTGGAAGTATATATAGTGGGAATGAAGAAAATGATGTGCAGAACGTTGCTGTTGGGGTGGAGGATGAAGTTGTTGTTGGGGTGGTGGATGAAGTGGCTGTGGGGGTGGAGGATGAAGTGGTTGTGCAGGTGGAGGATATTGTGGAAGAGAACGTTGGGATGGAGGAGGAGGAAGTGGATGTGCAGGTGGAGGTGGAGGAGGAGGAAGTTCCTATTGAATAAGACGACCAGGTGGAGGAAGAAGTTGTCATTGAAGAATTAAGTTCAAGTGATGATGCAGTAAATGATGATGCAGGGGTGGTGCATGGTGAAGTTCCTCATGGAGTAGTTGATGAAGAAGAAGTGAATGAAGGACTAGTTGATGTTGATGTTAATATTCATGAAGGGGTACTACATGATGAAGTACAAGGGTCAGTTTCAGTAGAATATAGTGAGAATGAAAGCAACAGTGATTCAGACACAGATGACAGTGGACATATACACACAAACCCAAAGGACAGGGGGTTGTCTGATGATGACTGGGAATCAGAAGCATTGAACAGTCTAGAAGAAAGTGGAAGTGAGGATGGTGTTGATGAAAGGCAAAGTTGCGGTCCATTTGGGACATATGTGAAGCAAAAAGATATGTCAGAATACAAGTGGGAAGTGGGAACAAAGTTCAATGATAAGAATGAATTTATGGAGGTTGTTAGGAGTTATGTCGTGCATTCAGGGAGGAATTTGAAGTTTCTTAAGAATGACAATAGAAGGGTTTGAGTGAGATGCTTGGGCGTAGAAAAAAAATGTCCATTGATGGCTTACTGTGGATATTTAGAAGGATGTAGAACTTGGCAATTGAGAAAAATTTTGGATACCCATACCTGCAGTAGGCAATTCAATATCAAAATGATGAATGCAAAGTGGTTTAGTGACACTTTAGATACCACACTACTTGAAAATCCGAATTTGAAAATAAATGACATACGGTCAAAAGCTTTGAGGAAATGGAATACAAATGTCTCACTATCTAAAGCCCGTAGGGCAAGATTAATTCACTAGGATATTTGATTATGCACATGAATTATTAAGGTGTAACCCGGGATCAACTGTTTTAGTTAAAGTGAATAGTGAAACTGGTCAGCCCAACTTCCAAAGGTTCTATGTATGTTTCAAAGCTTGCAAGAATAGCTTCGTCTCTTGTAGGCCCTTTATTGGTTTGGATGGATGTTTCCTAAAAGGAAAGTACAAAGGAGAGCTATTAACAGCTCTTGCTAGAGATCCTAATGACCAGATGTTACCTCTGGCATATGCAATTGTGGAAGTAGAAAACAAAGAAACTTGGTCTTGGTTTTTGGAATTGTTGATAGAAGACCTTGGGGGCACTGAAGTAATGGATGCATGCACTTTTATGTCTGACCAACAAAAGGTATACGTATTTGTTATATTTTGCTGACTTATGTACATCAGTTTAGTTTGGTCCCCATTTTATATTAAAAATGTTCAATTTGGTCCCCATTTTACTTTTAAAAATGTTCAATTTGGTCCTTTTCCACAGGGTTTGCAGCCAGCGTTGGAAGCACTTTTACCTAATGCAGAGCATAGATTTTGCATGAGACACTTATATGCAAATTTCAGAAAGAAGTTCACAGGGAACACCTTGAAGACATTGATGTGGAAGGCTGCTACTAGTACCTACCCCCAAGCTTTGGAAAAAGAAATGTTGAATATGAAAGAGGTCAATGTAGATGCTTACAGACACCTTATTTCTATTCCCCCAAGGTATTTCTTCTTCCTTACTGCAACCTCTTACATAATTGTAGGTTCCTAACAATTTCTTATTCTTTGTAATAGGTATTGGTCTAGATCTAGATTTACAGGTCGAGCAGTAACTGATACACTAGTCAATAACATGAGTGAAGCTTTTAATAGTGTTATTGTTGATGCTAGAGGAAAGCCCATTGTAACCATGCTAGAGGAAATTAAAGTTTACATCATGAAAAAATGGGCCACCAACAGAACCAAAATGTGTACTATGGACTTTGATATATGTCCAAAGATTACAAAGAGACTAACAAAAGAATCAAATTTATCCAAGAATTGGATCCCTAGGTAAGCATTTCCTTTCCCAGTATTATTTCATGTCACTTGGTCTGTGATAAAATTTTAATCATGTCTTATTTGATGGTAGTTGGAGTGGAGAAAAATTTTTTGAGGTTAGACATTGTGCTGTGATTACAAACAAATTTGCAGTCAGCCTGGACAGCCAAGACTGTTCCTGCAGGAAATGGCTCATTAGTGGCATCCCTTGCTGCCATGCTATTCCAGCAATGAGATTCTTAAATTTAGATCCAAGAGAATATGTACCCGTTTGGTTCAGAAGGTCAACTTATGATGAAACATATGCTTCAATCATATTTCGAGTGAATGGTCAACATTTATGGGAAAGAACAGCATGCCCAGATGTCCTCCCACCTTTTAAAAGAAAACTACCTGGCAGACCAAAGAAAAAGCAAAGGTTGGAGAGTTGGGAGCTGAGGAGGGATGAAACCCAGATGACCAAAGGTGGCCACCGCAAAAAAATCAGCATTTGTCGTGTTGTTGGGCATAATAGAAATCAATGTCCTTTACGTCCTCAAGATCAACCAGACCTACCACAATCATCTAAAGCACCACCCTAACCAACACAGGAATCCACTGAGCAACCAAGTGAGCCAATCAGAAGGGACTAGTTACCAATTAGGAGACCATCTATGCAATTGTGATTTTATAAATTTCGTGCACTTGGCACTGTATCTGTTTTGAAATACATTCCTAATTTGAACCTCGTGTCCTTAGTGATCATGTTTTGAAATACTTTATAATGTTTTGATATATTTGTCATTGGATATGTAATGATGTTCTATTTTGTAACTTCATGGTGTACCCATGAACTCACTTTTGATTGTGAAAATATATTCAGGTTCCCATGTTTTCATATTGAATTTGACCACTTCCATTTTGGCACACAACACTGTCAACATCATAAGGACCTATGCGAACATTTTTAACAACAAATGAGGACCACATGCGCACATATTTAACTGAAATGAGGACTAATTTGAACACCAAATGTTATTCATTTATTCTTTCAATACAAAACACAATCGTTTAATGCGACCACCTAACAAAACAAAAGTACATTCCGACCACCTAAAAACACAGAACACATCAACCTAAAAACACAGTTTGAACACATCAACCACACTTTCAACACATCAACCTAAAAATACACCACTTAGAACACATACCACTACACTAAGAACACATACCACTGCTACTAAGAATTGGTTCCTTCTCGTCAAAGCACTCACTGTCTTCTCCATATCACAAATCTTCCTCCTTTGACTACCAATGATAACATCCCTTTCATCAACCTTTTCTTCATTGCACCACTTGAAATAGTTACAAGACATCACACTACTAGTTCCACTCTGTTATTCATCAAAAGCATTGTCAATAACAAACACAAAGAAAATAGGCAAGAAAATAAGCTATAATTACAGATGCTTTTATTCACATCACCTTGTAGTTTCCACAACCCCAAAAGTATCTTCTAGCATTCTTTGAAGTTTTAGCCATTTTTACTACAGCCAACTCACCACAATTGCAAATGGGGATTATCCCTACCCCCATTGAACCCCCACCAAGTGACAAATTAGAACTTCGGTTGCCGGAGCTATTGCAAAAAGAAGAAGAACCCTAAACCTAATTTCACTCTCTGCTCATAAATTGGGGTACAATAAATAATTTGCATTTCTTTCAAAATCAATAAATTCATCTCAGTGTGCCTTTACAGACTCCACATGGGCTGACAAATGTCACATCAACACTGTTTGGCACTGTTGGAGGGTCTTTCGTTAACAATTTAAACGGCGTCTGTGAAAAAGACCAAATTGAACAAAATTTTCATACTTTAGGACTAAATTGAACAAAAAAAATAAATGGGGACCAATTCAAATTTTGCCAACCAAAATAGGGACCAAAAGTACTATTAAGCCATATAAAAATAACAGAATGAATTGATTCAATAAGCAGAAGGAGACCAGAAACGGCCAAACCCTCGTCAGAATGACGGAATGAATTGATCTGAGAGAGACGGTGTTCATAGTTGGAGAGATAGAGGAAATCGTCGCGCTTGAAATAGACCTTGACGAGTACCAAACCCTCGTCGTGTTTGCACTGAATAGACTTGAAGAAACGCTCAACCAAGTAGGAGAAGATGAACAATGCCAAATAGGAGAAGACGAACACGAAGCAAGCAGAAGAAGATTGTGGTGCGGGGAAGGATTTGGGAGAAATTTGACGGAAGGCACGGGGAGGGAGGCTAGGGTTTAGATATTTTTAGATTAGATGGATGACTGAAGGCGCGGAGAAGGAAATATGGGTTGGGTGGAAAGTTTAAAAAAATAATTAAAAAACTACCTGCGGTTTAATCGGGGTTTCTACACCGCCGACAAATAACTCCTTTTAAAATTATTTATTTTTGTAGTGGATAACATAAAAATCTGAAATTATTTTCTACATACACTTGACAATTCCTTAATTTACATGACAGTATGCCATAAGCCCATCAAGCTTCAATATAATAAACAGTTATCCAGCTTTTTTGACATTTTGGCAACAGCCGCAGACAGAGATGGCAAGGTATTAATTAATTTAATGTTTTGTTAATTTGTTTTCTCTTCATATTCTAATTTTTCTTAGAAACATTGGTGCCAAATAGCTATCAGTTGCTCAGTATTTTACACTGCTAGAATCTTTAATAATTTTCTGAATAAACTAGAAAACAGATAATAAAATGCATGTAATGTGTTATTCAGTTTGAAATCACATCTTTTCTTTGGACCTCCTTCTAGATTGAAAGTTAGATATGTTTCTAAAGAGTTATCACTTAAATATAGTTTTTTTATTATCTATTTGATTCATTTCGAATGTTCTGAAGCACTGTTATAAAGAGATAGAGTACTGATAAAAAGATGGATTATAACTGCAGGAAAGTTGAACCGGGGACTCTCAATCATTGACAGCTACAGACTATTGAAAGGACATGCATTAAATGATGACGAGATTTTCCTTGCTAGTGCTCTTGGTTGGTGTATTGAATGGGTATGACAGTTGAAAGCTTTTTCTTTTCTTGTTTAAATGATTAAACTGTGATCATGGCAATGGGGGTCTTAAGAAGTATGTTGTTGAGTTTTGCAGCTTCAGACGTATTGTCTTGTCCTTGATGACATTATGGATAATTCTCACACACGTAGGGGTCGGCCATACTGGTTTAGAGTGCCCGAGGTTTGTAGAAAAATAAACATGAGCCATTTGTTATCTTTATGCTGCTTAAGAACCATTTCAGGGGAAAGCCATATTACGTAGATCTTTTTGATTTGTTTAATGAGGTAGTACAAATGTCAAAGTTTAAATTATGTGGGAGTATTCTAGTCAATATACTAAAATGTAACGTACTTTCTTCCTTTTTTTCTCATCAACTTTTGATTTTCCAATAATATGTAACAGGAAGGGTCAAATTATGTGTATCGTTGTCTAAAAGAGAATTGAGAAATGCTCATTACAAGATGGGAAACATTTGTATTCTTACTTTTACTCTTAATTTTTTCTTCTGCATGGTGCTTATTTTGCATTCAGGTAACACATTTTTTTGAAGTCGTTGCATTTTTGGTTCATATATGTATGTAGCATATGGTAATATGGTTTCAAAAGTATCCTAGTGTTTTATGTGATAACCTGCAGAAAGTTCCAATGGAGTTTTTGAAGAAATTGAATGAAGACTTGTCGAGTAATGCAGTTATCAGTAGCTCTTCTTCTGGTGACAAGTTGCAATTAAGTGTTCTAAAGAAAGGAAGCCAAGTGTATATGCAAAATGGTTGGCCAAAGTTTGTGACAGATAACTCAATTGTGCTTCATGTACTGCTTTTTACATATCATGGAGAGAATTGTTTCCATGTTCAAATTTTTTATAAGAATGGAGTGGAGAGGTTATGCCTTAAAGAAACAACACAAGAAAAAAAAAGGTAACTAACGTATGTTAATTATCTGACAAATTTGATTTGTCCAAATATTTTGAAAGAAACAATATGAAACAACATTGCAGATTTGATGTTTGTGTTCCCCTTTCCTCCAACATATCTCATTTTCTTAAACTTTTGTTTGAGGTTTGGGAACAGATATGCCTTGCGGAAATAAAGGAATCAGTTTTACTGGTAGTGAGACAATGAAAACAGGACAAAAACAAATTGCCACCCCAAGTTTGGCAAAGAAGAACAAAGAAAGAAAATTTTCTCCTGGAAAGTCTCATCAAGAAGGTAAACATGATGTTTAAATTCTCATATAAATGTGGTTACAAGCTCAAAAAGTGATACTTTGTCAACATTAATGTTCTTGTTTTTTATATTTCAGTGATAAGTCTCAACTTGAAAGGTACAAATCCTTGGCAATCATGAATCACCCCTGTGCTCTATAGATTTAAATGTGAGTTACATAGCCCTTCCCATTGTATTTTGGCTTAAATTGATAAAAAAAATGCTCATATTTATGCTTGTGTTAACCAATTGGACATGATTTTACATCAGTGGCAGTGCTTCAAACTTTAGCATTATATTTTAATACTTTTTTAATTGTTTTCTTAGATTCCTCATTAATATAACTACACAGCAATCAGGCAGGATAGCACTTCGATTCTAGATTTTTTTTTAGTCTAGTATTTTCTCCTTGTTCAGTACAAATAATATGTTTTGCTTATTATATAATTGTAAAAATATATACTTAACTATGCTTTAACTAGAGGAGACTAGTGAATTGTGAATGAGGTAGCACCTTTCTTGCTTATTTTCCTTCATGTACTTTTGGATACAGGCTGCAGAGCTACTCGGGAACCAACATCTTCAACCTTATGTTCTTAAGGTCCATCTCAAAATCAATAGCCCAAGGCAAAGTACTTTGCTAGGTCATTGGCAAGAAGCTAACTACATGAAGAAAGCTAGACTTTTGAAGTCAGAAGATGATTGTCTTTCTGTCTCTGGGTATAAGTGGCATTCTATTAGCAATGATAGGACTTTCTATTGGAGACAACCACGATTTGAAGTCACAGCATAAGTTAGCTGTTTCGAGAACTTCTAGTAATGCCAGGTCTCTACGCTAACTACATCAAAAACTTCTACCACCCCTAAGAAATCAATGTTATCCCAATGGGATTGCTGGGGCCACCAACGTCTTAGTTCCTGTTAAATCAGACATTGCGAACCAACAGTTACACACACTTCATGGTGTTCCTTCGCCTTTTCTCTTTATGGGATTGCATTTCTAGGTGCATTTTATCTCTTTTGAACTGTTTAAACTTACTTTTACTCCAATTAAAGTAGTCCTTTATCTATTATCTTTCATTTGAACCGATTAAAATGAGTTTTCGTTGTGTTTTGGTGCAGTTTTTCTTGTGTCTTTGGGTAGCGTAGTTTACATTCTTCCTTTGCTACTTTTTTTGTAAGAAAAGCTTGCATCTTTTGGATCTTTTATGGCATTTCAACCCAAAGCCGAACTTGAGTCTTTATCTAATATTCATGTCACCGTATTTTTTTTTTCTTTGGCGCTTGGAATGGAACTAGGCAATGATTTTACAATGGCAGTGACATTACATCTAACTTCTTATCATATCACAATATATAAATATTTTTGATGTTATTTTACTTTCAAAATTGAAAATCTTTCGTTCAATTATGATTATCAGATTCCAAATATTATTAATGAGAACATGCTATATGTTTTGTCTTACTAATGTGCGTTACTTGCTCATACATGTACTTATTATACACATAGTTTATCATGTTCCATGATAATGAACCAAGGAAACTTTTTAATCATGGTCATCCAAGAATTTAACAAAAAATAATAAATTCCTTAATTGATAACATTTGATTCTTGCATTAAGAATTTAACACTTATAACAAAGAACATCATGTTTGATGTTAAGCTGCAGCATTTGTATGAATTAGCTTAATTCAGAAAAGGAAGATATTTTCCAAGCATTCGAAATCTAAAGTCAAGATCATAGATTCCTCTACTTTGAAGCAATAAACATAAACTAAATCAAGATTTGGAAATAGCATATACCTAAACATATATATTCCAAACAAGTAACCATCATTTGATTGCTTGTGCTCATTGTTTCTATGATCCGCTCAGTGTCTAGAGCCACTTTTTGGGATGCTCTCTGTCCTCAATTTCCTAAGTTCCTACACTTAGCAAACCTTTCCTGAAATGATCAAATTTTATTCAGCGGGTTGTTAAGTTTGAAATAATGTTCAAGTTTTTCTAGCACATTTACATTTGTTTGGGTTATTTTTAGTGTTTAATTCATAGTTTTACTGATAATTCAGTCTTAGAATTCTGTTTTTTTTTTCAAAATAGTGTTAAATAACTATTTTTGGATCATCTTTAGATTAAAATAATTATTTTTTCAGTTTTATTCTTTAAGTGATTTTTTTTAATTTAATTTTTTTTATTTGCCTTTTCTTTAAACTTATCCATTTTTTAAATTAAAATTTTCTACAAAATAAATAAAAACTATTTACAATAAAATTATAAAACTTATTTATATTAAATTTTATAATCATAATAATAATTTTATTAATTTTTAATTAAACTTGCCATATCTATATAATTCTAGTTTTAAAGCTTTAGTCGAATATTAAATAAAATTTTGGGAAAATGAATAACAAAGAAAGACATAAAAATGTTTGTTGATTAGATTATCCATTCTATAAGACAATATTGACATACTATAAGACTTTTAGTTAAAAATAGTAAATCAATTTTAGCGTTTGTGTTTGTTTATCCATTCATATTAGATAACGACTATATACTTGTATATGTATCTTACCTGTCTTTTTATTGCTTTATTATTAATGAATTAATTTACAAAATAATAAAAAGATTTTTGTAAAAAAAATCTAATGTTATTAAATATTTAATATCAAAAAGACATATTCTTTGTCAATATCAAATATTTAGAAAAAACAAATTATTTTTCAAATTAAAATATTAAAAGATATTTTCTGAGAACTAAAATGTTTATTAAATTTGTAAATGTTAATGAAATAAATTTGATAAAATTATTTTTTTTAAAAAAAATTTACAAAAAGAAAATGAACATTCAAATCTAAAAATATTTTAATTGTCTTTTTACTTCAATTCTTTAAATTTTAATGAGTTTACTTTTATAAACTAATGAAAATTATAATACACAGTTTGAATTAAGTCACACATAGAATAAAAGTTAAACTAATAATAATTAAAATTTAACAAAAATATTTCATATTTGAAAGTTCAATATTTTTAGATACTGATAAATAAGATTCATGACATTAACATCAAATTATTATATTAGTAAATAATTTTTTAGTACAATTATACAGTAATAGAATAACATTTATGATAATATGTTAAAAAAGTAATCATATAAAAAATGTAAAAGATATATTTTACAAGAAGAAAATAAACAACAAATAAAAAATAATCAAATCTTTGTCTTAGAAACAATTTAATACATAATGAAAAAAGAAGTGTAATTAAGAGTATAATAAGATAAAAAAATATTTTAGAAATTTATGAAAATTTTTAAGATGTCAAATTAGTTGAACTGTTAAGAAAGATAGATAATGAAAAATTATTTTAGCAAAATAAAAAGTTATTCAAATGAAACAACTAAAAATAAAAAAAATAAAAAAGATAAATATTTTATATTACCTAATAAATTAAGGGTTTATGCTATTAGATACATAAATTTAAAACATCTTAACAAATCAAATGAAAAGAAGGTACCAACGCTTTGATGTGGAAAAGGGACTCATTGATAGGTTGTTTACCTTTCTTCATGGTGCGAAACTGGGTGTATAACTGACCAGCACGAGCTTTGGTTCGAGCAGTAAGCATGTATCTTCTCCCAAACTTGAAATGAGTTGAAATCATCAGATTCTAACATAATTAAGCATGAAACACATTTCATACTTAAAAAGAATTGACCTATTAAGTTAAAAAGATTATATTCATCCATTTATAAAGTTTGAAACCAAAATATATTAAAGTTTTGGATAAAAGTATATTTCAATTTCAAATCAAATTTTAAGAACTAAAACCATATTCAATTTTATTCTTCTTAATAACCATTCTTACAAATCCTATTTTGCGTAGTGTTCATTGATATAAATGTTTCCTGCTATCGTCAGGGTCAATGATTTAGTCTAGCAGTGTTTGAAATATACATTTATTTACGAATTGAGGATCAATTGGTCAATATCTATCTAGTAAACATCAACATTTCAAGAAGATACGAAAATAACGAATTACAAGAAGCATTTTTTTCTTAAAAGAAAAGAGAAAATAATATATAAACTTTTTCCAACTCCTTAAAATTTTACAAAATCCTCCTGATTTTTCTTTCATTAATTTACGTTAGTAATTTGGTTTTTTACTTATAAATCAAGCAACTGAATTAAACATGTTGCTTGATTTCATCTGCATAACTTTCTTAAGTGAATTATAAAACAAGATTAGACTGGTTAACAGAAAAGCATCCACTCTTTTTGTCCTCCCACATTACATTATAATTATGACAATAACAATGAGATAGAGTTACGCATATTCACTAAAACATACCTGCTACCCAAGCTTTGAGCCATTGGCATAAATTTTGCATATTCATCATAGCTGTATCTCAGTTGTCAATCTGTTCAAGAATCTTAGGTAAGCAATTCTCCAAGGTTTCCATATCAGAATGGGCCCTATTAAGCCCCAAAATCCTACGAAGAATCCTAGGCCCATGCTCATGTATAATGCTTCATAGAAAACAGAATCATTTCCATCCCCTCCTCCTGCTTCTTCTGGCTTTGCTGTTGTATGATCTCCAGGACAACTTTTGTTGAGTTGTTCACCACAAAGATGGATATTTCCTTCAAAACTAGAGGCTTCAAACGTCTGCAAATGTCTTCCCAATGGAATTCTTCCAGAAAGAGCGTTATAAGACAAGTTCAGTTTTCCTAAGAAATCAAGTTGAGAAAGAGAAGAAGGAATTCTCCCATGCAAATGATTTCTTGACAAGTCAAGAGATTCAAGTGAACTTAAATTTCCAATCCCAAAAGGAATTTCTCCACTCAAATTGTTTGATGATAAATTTAAAGAAACCAGCCCAACCAAACACGCAACCTCTTTTGGTATTTCACCACTTAAATCATTACATGAGAGATCAATACTCTTAAGTTTCATTTCGGGATCTCTGAACACCTGTTCCACACCTTTCCACATCCACGTTACGTCAAACCTGTAGTTAGAAGGCGCGGAGAGACCGTAGATTTCCATATAAGTAATATTATACCCATATATAAGGTCCTGAGTTTCAGTTCTGTTGATGCTCTTTTCAGACATGGCTGTAAAATTCTTTATGCATGTTGGAATTGCTTTTGATAATTTATTCCTGGAGAGATCTAACAATTGAATATACCTTAAATAGCAAAGTTGAATAGGAAAATTTGATGAGAAGTGATTCCCTTTCATGTTCAAGATTCTCAATTGTTGCATACTTTCTCCAATCCATGATGGTATTCGACAAGACAAATTATTTTCACTCACATCCAGCATAATTAAATTAGTGCAATTCTTCAAACTGGAATGCAGGCCACCTGTTAAATTATTCTTTCGTAAAACCAATGCTTTTAATTTAACAAGTTTACCCATGGAGATGGGAATATTGCCAGACAACTTATTCTCGCTCAAATCAAGAAATAGTAATTGGTGTAAAGGTTGCCAACAATCAGGAATTTGTCCCGTTATGTGATTGTTCGATAAATCTAAAGTTGCCAAATTCGAAGCAATGATTTGGTTACATAAGAAAGAATACAAATCAGAAATTGTATTTTTAGAGAGGAACAGCCCTGAAGCTTGCAGCAAAAATGGTGGGAGTGCGCCCTCAAATTGATTTGAATACAGAATTATAGATGGTCTATGAGGAAGCTTTAATGGTATATCAGGAATTGCACCACTGAGATTATTGTGAGACATGTTTAACCATTCCAAATTTTGCAATTTGTTCCAAAACCATGCTGGTACAGAATCACTGAGCTCATTATCAGATATATCTATCCACATTAAGGAATTTTGTGTTTGGAGCCAACCAGGAAAACTCGGACCTAGCTTGCAAGATGTTAAACTCAATGTTTTTACTTGAAAAGGAGGAACCCAACTAGAGAGAAATTTCACAGACAATGAGTTATGTGACAAGTCTAAGTCATATAATTTGGAAAAACTAGAAAGATGAGATTCAGTGACATCACCCTCTAAAGAATTTTGCCCCAAGTATAAATCCTCTAACTCGGATAACAATCTAATGCTTTCAGGTATCTTGCCAGTAATTTGGTTATAAGATAAATCCAAATTCTGAAATATGTGTCTGTTGCACCATGAAGAATTTTGAAAGAAATGAGAAATTTCCCCATTAAACTTGTTATTTGAAAGGTATAAGCTCTGTAATTTGCACATGTTTCCAAAGAAAGACGGAATCCTACCTTGTAGTCTGTTCCAGGAGGCTTGAAAATATTCAAGAGAGTTCATTACTTCTCCAAATTCATCTGGAATGGGACCTTCTAACAAGTTGTCATTGAGGTCAAGGGTCAGAAGATTCGTGGTGCAATTCAGAAGCCAGTAAAACACATTAGATGATTTTAATAGATTTGAGGACAGATCAAGTATGACAAGAGAAGATGAAGAATTAATTGTGGAAGCAGAGGAAATAGGAAAACTTTGATCTGTAAGACTGCAGTTATACAGAAGAAGCTTTCGTAGATTGGAGCCAAAATTAAAATTTCCTTGAAATACTGATGATGTTAGATTATTCCACGANAGATCAAGTATATTAAGAGATGGAAAATTTGGTGAAAGAAAAGATGACAATTNAATGTCATTTTTGCTAAGATAAAGCTCTTGTAGATGAAGGCTAAAATTGAATAACAGTTGAAAAGTTGAGGAAGTTAGCACATTAGAAGACAAATCAAGGACAGTAAGAGAAGTTGAAAAGTTGGAATGAGAGCGAAACAAAGTTTTGATATTAGTATCTGAAAGAGAACAATCAACAAGCCTCAACTCTACTAAGTTTGGAATTAGCTCACTGATGGCTTGTAGCCACTGGCGCGAGGAGCTGAGATTATGCAATGAGCTCAACTTAAGACTTGTTAAAGAATGGAGATTAGACAACCACTGTGAATCTTCAGCTTCTATATAAAAATCACCACCTAGCCCAAGAGTTTGTAAGTGAGGAAGATTCCCATTCCGAAAAGGGATAGCTCCAGAAAGAGTGTTCCCTGCAAGATTAAGACATTGTAGCCGCTTGAGATTCCTAAGTTGAAATGGGATTTCTCCTGTTAGATAATTCNNTCCAAGATCAAGATATTGTAACTGNCTAAGATTCCCAATCTNAAAAGGAACTGGTCCAANAAGTATATTTGTTCCAAGGTCTAGATACTTTAGTAGTGAAAGATTTCCAAGTTGGAAAGGAATCCTCCCACTGAATGCAGAAAATGAGAGATTGAGATATTGTAAGTTGGTGAAAGAGCCAATGGATTGGGGGATGTGAGTCAACATAAAATAATTATTGCTGAGGTCTAGATGTTGAATGTATTGCAAGGGAACCAATGAAGTGAGATTGATTGCACCTGTTAAATAATGTGTATCCAGACAACTAAGATCAAGTAGAATGACATGACCAGTTTGATGGTTGCATTGAATGCCTTCCCAATTGCAGCAATCTGTATTATTTTGATGATCAGTCCATGTAGACAGTCTGCCATAGTCAACTGTGAGGCTTTGTTTGAAGTTGAGGAGTGCTTGTCTCTCATTCTTTCTGCAGTTGCTTTCACCACTTTTACGTGATTCCTTGAATCCAACTGAAAACACAAAGGAATACAATAAAAGCAGATGAAATAGTGCGACAAAGTAAGGAGTCATCATAATTTTGCTGAAAATCTTAACTAAGAGAAGAGTGATGAAATAAGAGAATTTTGATTCAAGTTTTCTCTTTCAGTTCTGAAGTTTAGGAAGCTGGATCCCATTATATAGTGACATTTGAAAACGAGTAATAATAGTATATATGTCTATCTTTTTTTACACTATTTCGTCTAAAACTATTAAATAAAAAAAGTAAATATAAATAATAAGAAAACTAAAAGTTATTGATCTCGCTACGAATCCATTTCAAGAGTTAGAAAATTAAGCTCAACATATTTAAAGGTTATTTTATAATTTCTAAAATATAGTTCTATAATTTTTTTATCACTAATAACTTTATATAGACTATTATTGTATTCTTTCTAAGAAAGGCGCAAAAAGTAAGTAAAATTACAGAGACAGAAGTCAATTTTTTTTTTAAATTACAAGTAAAATATGTATATCCACACACTTTACATACACCATTATTGATGTTTTGTCTTCCCTTCACAAAATATGCTTTTTTGATGTATCCACCGCCTTTAATTACTTCCAATAAAAAGACAATCATGTAATGTGTGTAGACTTTTTTTTTTTTTGATTTAAAAGGCAAGAAAAGAGGAGCAGAAAAAAAAAAGCATTAAAAGTCTATTAGTTATTCATATAAGGAAAATATTGATGGACACAGTGATTTTGTCTATCGTTCTCTGCTTATCACATCACATAACTTATAAAACTATATTTTAATTCTCTCTCAAGTGTATACTAAGTGTTAGTCGACATTTTTACTGTCAAATCACTACTCTTTCTATAAATATAATCACGGTATTAAATTTTAAAATTCAATTTAGCCAATAAAATCGAATTGACCGTAAATATGCTTTACTATAATTAATATTTTTTTCTCAGAATATATAGTTCTTTTTATAGCTTTTTAAATCTGTGACTAGATACATGGTCTAATATAATTGACACCACGCTTCGAAATTTCAATAAATATATATATATATATATATATATATATATATATATATATATATATATATATATATATATATATATATATATATCATGTGAAGTAAGTCTAGTTTTTATCATCTTCAATAGTTTTTCTAACTTGCAAAATAAGTTAGAAAAAAAGAGAAAACAGCAAACATCATGTCAACATTGATAATTACTTATGATATGCTGTTTATTATCTTATATATTTGTTGTTTCCTATTAAGCATAATATGAATCGATGAATGAATTGATATATATAATGGCTTTTGTTTGTGTAAAAGAATTATTGATACCATACTTTGTTATGAGAAGTTTTCATGTCTCTAGTTAGACCATTATAGAAAAGCTTACACGTTATTTTTTTAAAAAAAATTTGAATTCCTAAAGTTGGAATTTTCTTTCGATAAGGTGAATGAAAATGTTGAAGATGAAGATGGATTAAAGCATAATATGTTTAAAAATTAGAAACCTAAATTGCAAAGTAATGAATGAACTAGAAAAATAAATGTAGAAAACACAAAATGTAAGAAAATAAAATATTAAGAATAAAATAATAATTCATAAAAATAATGAATTAAAGTGATAACCTAAATTGTCACAATCACCTACAGTTGTCATTAAATTAGTATAATTGATGTATTGGATTGATTGAATCGATCAATTGTTCAAATTAGGATTTAGTAACAGGACAATCAATTTTAGATTATTTTATTCTTTGAAATTCTGATTAATCTGTTTTATTTTTCTTGATTTTTCTTTTAATATATCAATTTGTTTTTCAACTTTCTTTCAATATTTTCAGTGTCTAAATTCTTAATTTTAATTTAATCTAAAGATTCAATACAATTGAATACGTGTCTTTTGGGAATTGATCAAGGTTATGCCTTATATGGTAAAATATATAGAACCTTAGTTTTTTTTTTTTTTTTAATTCTGGGACTTTGCTTATAATCTTTATATATGAAATTGATAAAGAATGGGAGATCAAATACTAATATATTCATAATAAATCTTTGGTTGAGGATTAGGCATTAGTTTCTAACTTATAAAATGGATTTGATTAGGACTATGATTAATACCTTAAAGTAATTGGACTATTTTCATTTTCTTTTTTGTTTTGTAACATGCTTAATTTTCTAACGCATAAAATGTATTAGAATAGGACAATCAATAGGGTAAAGTTTTTGGACCATTTTCACTTTTTAAAACGAAGGAATACAACAATTTTGGAGCAATTTCATTTTGTTAAGTGTCTTCATCTACTTATTTTATGTGATTCGTTAAATGCATTGAATAAAATAATGAATAGCTTAAAGTGTCTATGGACCAGTTTCCTTCTATTTTTTTCCGATGTCTAACATCTGTCATTTTCTAACCCATAAAATCAATTCAAATAGGACAATCGACTGGTCTTTGGACCATTTCCATTTTTGTTGAGTGTCTGTCATGCATGACTTTTCTAACCCACAAAATATTCTAAAAGGAGAATCGCTATTGTTTTCAATTTAAGTTTTAACTGTACAATCCATAAATCTTTCAAATTATACCATTCAAAACTAAAAATATTATATTTTTATGTTTTATACAGTTCAATCCTGTAAAATAAGTATTCTTAGATGTACATTTCAAACTATAAATTTTATAATATATTTTAGAGTGCATAATCTCAACATATAAATTTTTTATTTTTAGATTATAAATAATTGAATTTTAAAAACTATGTATAGCTAGATCCATCGGCAAGTCCTAGCACATTCACGGATTGCCAGACTTGTTGGATCAACCGGTTTCAGTTACAAATGAGAATCTCTTTTGTTGAATGCACTGCTATTTTGACAAACACGATTGCCCCTTTGATTACCAGTCTGTTGATCGTGAGGCTATAGCTAAAACATCACAAACTTATCAAGGATTAACTTGTGTTTATGAATTTTATTAATTTCTGATATCAAAATCATTCGATTTTAATTCAAATTCATCTGTGCATCAATGTCAGAAAAAAAAAACTGCAAATGACAGTTTAAACTAATTGTTTAAATGAATAACCTGTAATTGAGGAATGTAATCAAATGAGAAATTTTAAATTTTATATTATATATATATATATATATATATATATATATATATATATATATA